>NC_056499.1:1441763-1460037 GCF_014905685.2 Nematolebias whitei
CCCCCCCCCCCCCCACACACACACATTACAAATGATTCTGACGCCAATGGCCACCGCATTGTTCAAGCCAAGAGCCATTGTCAACGCTGGGGATTAAGCACCCCTAAAGGGCAGATTTTGGATTGCCATTGATGTAAGGTTATAAATACATGATTTTAATAATATTAGGTTGTGATCTGAAGCGGGCCACTCTGAGGCGTGAAACTTGCGGGCTGAAAATGAGTCCCACTCCAGCCCTGCTGTTTACCATCAGCTTACCTTGGTGTTGCGGTCGAACGTCTCTTTTAGCTGCAGGTGTTTTCCACTCTTGCTGGCGAGGTCCATCCACTTCCCTTTGAACCATTTAATGCTGGGTTTCTTCAGCAGAGATTCAGCATTTACTTTAGCAACAAAGGTGATGTTTTCACCTGCAACAAATAAATACATTTTTTCTTCCGTATTTTAAGAAAATGCTGCAGTATAACAATAATATGCAACAGCATTACAATATTTTATCAATTCAGTTTCATGCTTTTGTGTGATTGAAATTAAAGCTTTGAGGTCTTTATTACTTACTGCTAAGAGATTACAGGGTAAATTTTGTGTACATAGATTTGTTAAAGATTTTACCAGCAATTATTACCCATTATATTGGCTATTCCATTTCACGTTCTCTTTAATATGTATATATATATATATATATATATATATATATATATATATATATATATATGTGTGTGTGTGTTTATATATATATATATTTATATTTTGGAGTTTCCTTGATCCTGTTTTTTTTTTTTTAGCTCAGTTTAAGTGTAGAAACATTGTGAAGTGTTTCAATGAACTTATCATCATCGCTCAATTTTTTTTTCTTTTAAAGAAAGAGAAGAAAGAAGAATAAATAAATAAATAAATAAATAAAACAGAAATAGATAAAACGAGAGACCACCACGACAAAACAACATGCACAGCACAATGCCACCCACAATATCACCATGAAACATTCGACATCGCACAAGGAATCATCTAGCTTCCACCACTACCCAACCCAGCGTGCATCTGTCAAAGCACCTGAATCCAAACACCCACGCAAGCATGCCCGCCACCACCAGATTTCTCCAAAAGAATGCCCAATAGTGCACGCGGGGGCCCACAGACCCGCCCCCCCAGGACACAATGGCAACATAGGGAGGACCGGAGCCACAGACACACAGCGGCCCACAGGCCCGGAGCCCCAGGAGTCTCCCAACAGGGAGAACCACACCCCCCAGAGAGGAGCAGAGGAAAGAAACGGGTGACCCCAGCCACCACAATGCAGAGCCTCCAGGAAGCTGCAGCGACGAGCCCACAGGTCCGGCCGGCAACCCATGCCCCCCCCCCCAAGTAGATCTGGCCATGGACACCGAGCCCAAGCCCCGAGGCCATACCACCCCCCAGCAGAACCCCGACAGAGCCAGGGCACCCAGGCCCCGCCAGGCAGCAACCAGGGCGGACCGACGTACACCCCACCACCCAGCCCAGACGCCGAGAGCCACCAATGCACCGGCGGCAAGGGGGCCCCCCGCCAAAGGGGGGCACGACCGGGGGGAGTGGGCCCCACACCAAACGTGGGGCCCAAATTGATCCAAGAGAGGGGGGACCACCAAAAACCCAACCTGAACAACCAACAGGCACACACAGATAGCCCAACAGAATTTCTGTCGGGCCGACCACATGCACCATCTACCTGACAGCGACCACAGGCCGGCCCCAGCCCAAGGGGCAGAGCAGCAGGGAGCTGCAGCTGAGGAGGGCCGGCTCTCACATCAAGAGCTCCGCACCATAGGCCCGGAGACGCCCCAGCACGCCACCTACGCACCCCCCCCCCCCGCCTACAACACCCCCCCCGCAAATGCCACACAGGAAGACCAGCCAGTGCCCTGATGAGGCGAAGCCACGCCCCCAACCGCCGCCCTACACCACCAATGACCACACGTACACTGCCATAGCCGACCCCCCGCCGAAAGTCGGCAGCCATCCCGGTCAAAGTGCCGGCCATCGCAACCAGGAACCTAGATTAAAAGAATCGGAACAGCCCAGGAGGAACCGAAGCACCGGCCCCATCACTAACCGCCCCCAAGGCCCAAAGCCCACCCACAGCCCAGACCCCAACAATGCGCGCGCTAGTTCGAGCCAAGAGACTCCGCAGTCTCCACAGTCTCTGCAGTCTCTGCAGTCTCCTCTCTGATGGCAGTAGGCTGAAGAAGCTGTGTAGTGGATGTAAAGTATCACCCGCCATGCAAAGGGATTTCCGAGTAAGGCGGGTACTGTGTAAGTCATGTAGAGAGGGGAAGGAGGTGTTGACGATCTTCTCGGATGCTCTCACGATGCGCTGGAGGGTCTTGCAGCAGGATGTAGTACATGCACCGAACGAACCACACTGTGATACACCTGGTCAGGACACCCTTGATGGCACCCCTGTAGAAGGTGCAAATGATGGGGGTTGGAACTCCAACTCTTCTCAGCTTGCGGAGAAAGTAGAGGCACTGGAGAGCCTTCTTGGCCAGTGATGCTGTGTTCCTGCTCTAGGACAGGTCCTCTGAGACGTACACTCCCAGGAACTTGATGCTGCTCACTCTCTCCCAGTAGTACCATTTATGGTCAGAGGAGCATGCTGGGTGTGCATCTTCCTGAAGTCCACAACAATCTACTTTGTCCTATCCACATTCACAGAGAGATTCTTGTGTCCACACCATAAGGCTAGGCGGCTCACCTCGTTCCTATAGTCTGTCTCATCATTATTGCTGATGAAACCCACCACAGTCATATTGTCTGCAAACTTGAAGAAGTAATTGGAGTGGTATGATGGTGTGCTGTCGTGTGTCAGCAGGGTGAATAGAAGGGAGCTCAGCACGCATCCTTGGGGGTCCCCTGTATTCAGCATGATGGTTCGGGATGTGTTAATGCTGATCCGTACTGCCTGTGGTCTCCCAGTCAGGAAGTCTTAACAGCCAGTTACACAATGAGGTGTTCAGCCCATGACTGTCCAGTTTAAGGATGGTTGGGGGATGATGGTGTTGAATGCTGAACTTAAGTCAATGAACAGCATTCTAACATAAGAGTCCTTAGTGTCCAAATGTGTGAGGGCTGTGCGGAGGGCAGAGAAGATGGCATTGTCGGTCGAATGATTGGGCCAATATGCAAACTGGAAAGGATCCAGGGAGGCAGGAAGGATGGATTTGATGTGTTTCATGACTAGCCATTTGAAGCACTTCATCAGAATGTGGGTGAGTGCCACTGAACGGTAGTCATTTAGGCAGGAGGGTGATTCCTTCTTTGGTACTGGGATGATGGTGGTAGCTTTGAAACAGGTGGGGACGATGGTCTGACTCAGTGAGACATTAAAGATATCCGTGAAGACAGCTGCAAGTTCCCCTGCACAGTCCCTCAGCACACGACCAGGTATGTTGTCAGGATCAGAAGCTTTTCAGTCGTTGATCTTAATGAATGATTTCCTTACATTGTCTGGGGACAGCGTCAGCACCTGATCATTGGGAGAGGGGAAGATGTTATGTGCAGGTGTGCTGTTATATGCCTCAAACCGAGCAAAGAAGTAATTCAGCTCATTCAGCATAAAGGTTGTGCTGTCACAGGTCTGTGCATCTGACTTGTAGTCTGTGATGATCTGTATTCCCCGCCACAGACTCTGTGTGTCCTTGCTGTCACTAAAGCAATGAACCATCTTCCTGGAATACTGCTTCTTGACCTTTCTGATACCCCATGACAGGTTGTTTCTGGCTGTCCTCTTGCCCACTTGATCTCCTGTTGTAAAGGCAGAATTCCTGACTCTCAAGAGTTGGTAGAATTCTGCTGTCAGCCATGGCTTCTGATTTGCCTGAACAGTGATGGTCTTGAGGTCAGTTGCATCGTCATTACACTTGGTGATGTATGAAAAGACATTACCTGAGCACTCTTGAAGACCTGTGGTGATGTTTTTGGTAGCAGCTTCTTTGAACATATTCCAATCTGTGGTGTTGAAACAGTCCTGAAGTGCTTCTGAAGATCCCTCCGGCCACACTCGTACCTGCTTCCAGGCTGGTTTGGTAACTTTAACCAGTGGTCTGTATGTTGGCATTAACATAACACTGATGTGATCAGAGGCGTCAATGTGGGAGAGGGGAAGGGCCTTGTAAGCTCCTTTCATGGTGGTGAAAACTTGGTCCAGTGTATAGACGGATTATTAGTCAACGTCACTTCCGGGTCACTTCCTGGTATATTGCGCATGTCTGGTGCAGTAAAAAAACGCGATCATGTCTTGTGCTCTAGGTTGCACCAACCGTTTTGATAAAAACAATAAAACGCGCAAGTTTTACAAAATTCCATCAACTCGCAGCCCTTTCAAGGCTAACAGGGGACATCTTTGGTTGCAAGCTATCGGAAGAAGCGATTGAAACGAGCAGATGATTAAAAATGCAACAATCTGCAGTGAGCACTTCATATCAGGTAAGGGCTGCCTATCTAACAAGCATTGCTGGTTATTGCATCCTATACACAAAAATTTGAACAATTGATCACTCATATACGGGTGTACGTAGCTTAAAAGCTAAGATATCTTAGTTCAGTGATGCTGAGTGGAGTTGCTAATCATTTGTTGTAACTGTTTAAAGTTGTATGCTAACACATGCTATGCCAGTTAGCGCTAGCCAACCGCGTGCGTTTTTCATTAACTTCAGTCACTGGAATACACTTTATGTGTACAGGAGTAGCATTTGAAGACATTGACAGTCCTGACTTTGTCACATCCATATTCTCCTACTCTACAAAGTCTGGCAAAGACAGTAATGGAAAATTGGAGCGGTAAATAGAGGGATTACTGACTTGAATTGAGGCTGTAATAAACCTGTGTTTAACAAAGTAAAGTGATGCTTTCCTGCTGTACCTAATGATTGCTCTCTTCTGTGTGTCTCAGCTACAAGAGAAAAAGACGAAGGGATGAAACCCCCAGCAGATGTCCAAACAATGGACCATATTGGCCATCGTCTTGAAAACTGTGTTTAGGGCTCACCAATCAGGATAATACGTTCAGATTTAATGCTACTGAATGTGACATTTCCAAAATTTTGAGAAGTTGGCTCCCTGTTATGTCTCAGACTTTTAAACCTCTAATCTATCTATTAGATGAAATTGTAATTGTGTGTGCAGCGTTAACAAACATTTGGGACTGTATAGTCCCTAGAAAATAAACTGTAAATATCTTGTTGAACTATTGAAGAGTTAAGGATACATCAACAACTTTTTATTTCTTGTCTGTACATAAGTAATGTCATTAAAAGGTAACAACAAAATAACCATTTATTTTTTAAACATGCACACAATGATTTGAAGGAAAAAGTTAAAACTGAATGTTAACAGGAAAAGTTGCAATAAATGATTTGTGTCAAAGTGGATTGTTTTGACCTTCTTTCTTTTACAATATTACTTTGTATGAATAACTGTTCATCTATGTGGAGGACTGTGTTCATCATTTGATCATCTCTGGCTGCACGAGTAATGGCTTTATCCTGCTGGGTCCAAATCACAAAGTCGCAGGACTGGACGTCACATGCTGTGAAGCTGAACTTGATAATAGTAATCATGGTTCTTCTTGAAATGTAACGAGCTGCACCTATTCATCTTTTCAACATCATGTAAAAAAATGTATAAAATAAAAAAAATAAAAATAACGCGCACAGAGGCGGGTCTGACCGTTTTCAGTGTGCTTCTCATAGATTTCTCGGTAAATCAAGTCCACATAATCTGTCACGGTTGTAACTTGCATTTTAATCAACAGCTCCTGGTAATAAATAAATAAATAAATATAAAACCACAAATAAGCAACAAATAAACCTTTTCTTGTGTGTGGGTTTTCTTACAGTTTCTGGGTTTTTTTGTGATTTTTTTTTTAATTGCCGAGCGAAAAATGTCTTTTTTTTTATATACAACTTGTCATGTTCACTTTAGCCTGGCTAATATCAGTCATCCACCAAGACATCGAGTGTATTTATAGTTTTTAATACCAAGAAATCTATCAGAAGAGCTGTGAAGATGGACGCCTCTGTTCACCATCTCGATACAGGGGAACAGAATTTTGCACAAGTCACCGGCTCTTTCTGCACTTCGGTTGCACACACATCTGCCATGTTCATAAACAAATAATCCGTCTTTGTTTCCTCTTGTTGGAAAGTGTATGTGTTTGTATGTCTTTGGAAACACGCTCCTTGGATCCGCATGGTTAAAATTGCAAGCCAAGATGAGAACAGCATCAGGGTGGACTATCTGCTGCTCAGTGATGTGCAGATACAGTTCATTTAGTGCCTCACTTCTATTTTTATTGTTGGTGCTTGGAGGTATATAAATAGCAACAATTATAACAGCTGTAATTTCCCTCGGTAAATAGAATGGTGGGCCTTTAATAACCATAAACTCCACTAAAAGTGAGCAGTGTTTGTAGACCACAGCAGCATCACGACACTGGGCATTATTGCTATAAACACAGAGCCCTCCGCTGCAGGTCTTACCGCCCTCAATAAGAGCTCTGTCCACTCGATAGCATGTTAGCCACTCGAGCTGAATAGCACGGTCCAGAACGTTGTTATTAAGCCATGTTTCTGTAAACACAAAAACACAACAGTCTCTCACAGTCTTCTGTGTTGCTCGTAGTAGGCGTATATAATCCAGTTTATTGTCCAAAGAACATACGTTAGCCAAAACCATGAATGAGATGGCTGGCTTGTGTGGGCTAGCCGCTAGCCTAGCTCGGATACCTCCGTGCTTACCCCGCTTCTGCTTCCACTGTGGGTGTGACGAAGGAGTGGGGGCCAGTGATGATACCGGCTTCCTGAGCAGGCCGCAGACACGTAGCTCTTCTTTGAGTTCACTACTTATTCCTAAAAGCGTGTTTTTTCTGACATCAAGCAGGAACTCACAGCTATAATTGTGTTTTAAAACATGTAGACATGACAAAGACATACAAGAACACTGCGACTCGCAGGACAACCCCCCCCCCCCCCCCGAAAACACTGTTTGTTAGGGAGAGAGAGAAGCCGCAGTGTGTGCACGTGCCGCCAGTCACTAATAATCATAATCATTAACATTAAAAGAAATAAACATTTGAATATATCAGTCTGTGTGTAATGAATGAATATAATATACAAGTTTTACTTTTTAAATGGAATTACTGAAATAAATCAACTTTTTCATGATATTCTATTTTTATGACCAGCACCTGTAGAATTGGCTCCAGTGGATACATTTCAAGAATTTTATTGTGAAGTCACTCACCTACAGTGACTTCTCCACTTTGAGGTTTCTCTGTGAAGAGTCCAGTCAGGTCCTGTCTGGTGTCTGGAGAGTGTTTGTCTAAAAATACAGCAGATTATGTGATGTCAACAACAATAAAATAGAGCACATTTAACCCAACACTCATGGCCTTAGAGCTGAGGAGAAAATTTCAAGATTACCAAGTTTAAACAAATATCTTGCATTCCTTCCTTCCCCACCAGAGAGGTTATGTTCCATGTCCCAAGAGCCAGCTTTGGTAAGTCAGGGTCAGAGCACCAAGGCTCCCTCCTTCGGTTACTCCCCAAGGAGTCATGCACCCGACTTGTATGGGCCCTCCTGCAGGTGGTATGCCCACAGAAAGGCAAAAACATGTTATTCCTTTAGGTTGAGCCTGACTGGATCCTATGTGTAGAGACCTGGTCACCAGGCGATCTCTGACGAGCATTCCCTCAGGCCTGGGTCCAGGGTGGGGCCCTGGTATCCCACATCTGTGCAATAACCGAACATATTCTGAAATCCAAGCCCTCTACTTGTTCTCTGGATCCTCTCCCAGCAGTGCTTGTAAAATCTTGCCTTTTTTCACTTCTCCCTATCATTTCTGCCATTATTCATTCTTCTCTTTCTTCAGGAACTGTACCAACTATTTTCAAAACTGCAGTTGTCACTCTGATCCTTAAGAAGCCTGGATTGGTTCCAAATATTTTCAATAATCTTCGCCCTATTTCTAACCTTCCATTCATTTATAAAATTCTTGAAAAAACAGTCGCTTCTCAACTCCACTTCCATTTAACCAAAAATAGTCTATAAGAACAGGATTATTGAGCATGCATCAGGATAGTTCCAGTCTAGTTTCCACCCCGGTCACAGCACAGAATCTGCTCTCCTTAGAATCACTAACACTCTTCCATGGCAGCAGATTCTGGTTTAATTTCTTTTCTCATCCTCCTCGATCGCAGTGTGACATTTGATATCATCTCCTACAACATCCTCCTCCGCAGTCTTTCATCCATTGGCCTCACCCATACACCCCTCGCTCGGTTTCAGTCATCTCTCTCTGGCTGCACTCAGTTCATCCAACTTAAATCATTCAGATCCCACTCCTCCCCCGTGACTTCAGGTGTGCCCCAAGGCTCTGTCCTGGGGCCCCTTCTTTTCATCATCTATACCTTCTCCCCCTTGGCAATATCTTCCGTAAATTTAACATTCACTTCCACTGTTTTGGTGACGACACTCAGCTCTTCTTATCCACTGCACCTAATTCTTCACTTCCTCTTTCCTACCTCACTTCCTGCTTAGCTGAAATTAAAGTTTACATCTAACTTCCTTAAATTAAACAGTGATAAAACAGAGCTTCTACTCATCGGCACTAAATCCACCATATCTAAAGTCGACAGTTTTTCTCTCACCATTGACAGCTCCGTGGTTTCTCCCTCCCCTCACGTTAAGAGTCTGGGTGTCATTCTTGACAGCACTCTCTCTTTTCACTCTCACATCAATAATATCACCCGGTCTGCATACTTCCACCTTCGAAACAACCATCTCAACCATCTCCGTCCATCCCTCTCCCTACACTCTGTTTCCATCTTGGTCCATAGTTTGGTCATTTCTCAAATTGATTACTGTAACTCTCTCCTGTTTGGTCTGCCACAAAAATTACTCCGTAAGCTTCAAATGGTTCAAAAATCAGCTGCCAGCATTGTTACCAAAACCTCCTCATGTCACCACATCACCCCAGTTTTACAGCAACTTCACTGGTTTCCAGTCACTTTCAGAATTCAACTTAAAATCCTGGACACATTCAAGGCCATCCATAACCTCGCCCCTCCCTATCTGTCCCATCTCCTGCACGTTATCACCCATTCACGCTCCCTTCGTTCTTCCTCTTCCATCCACCTCAACGTGCCTCTCGTCCTCCTCAGCACCGTGGGACACAGAGCCTTTTCTCACTCTGCTCCCCAACTCTGGAACACTCTGCCCCCAGACATCTGTAATATCGACTCCTTCAGACCTTCAGACCTTCAAATCACAACTCACAACTCATCGGTTCAAGTTAGCCACTTTAAGGTTTTGTTATTTTCTTCTTGGTTTAGTGTTTTTAGAGTCATTTTATATTGTTTTATTTTGTGTTTTATTTTGTGTTTTTAATGTTGTGAAGTGTCCCTGGATGTCTTGAAAGGTGTTAACAAATAAAATGTATTATTATTATTATTATAAGGGACATTGACTTCTTTGTTTGTTTTTGGTCCATAGCCCTTTTTGTTTTTGCTAAATTTATTTAGCTGTAGTAGCCATCTTAAATCAGGATTACTCGAAAGTTTGGTCAGTTATAGATGTACATTCAATGGAGATTTGCTGAAAATAAAATCTGCTTTGAGGTTCACAAGATTTTTGGCTAACAAATTACGCATATAGGACTTTTTTTTGCCAGGAAGACCAGTAAAGTTAATGTAGGGTCATTGCCTTCCATCCCCATCCCAACCTCAACCTGTCCTATCTGACTTAAACTGACTCCTTGTTGACATTTTTAACGGGACACCACAGATGTTATCCGAGGGAAGTGAAGCACTTAAACTCACCCTCAGCTGGAAGAGCATCCCGTGTTGCAGCAGAGGATTTTCCCTGTGTGGATGCTGCTGCCGGTTCAGGTTCTAGCTTTACACAGGACTCCCCAGGCACATCAGCAGGGGCCTCTGCTGGAGCTTCTGAGATTTTAAGAATATTGAGAATTAAAAAGCAAATGCAAGTAAGTAACAAAGAAAAAAATAACCACAACATTCATATAATGGGAAAATATCCTACTTTTCAAACGTTTTAGTAATTACATTCATTTACAGCATTTTAAAAACTGATAAAAAAAAATCAAAATACACTTGGTGAGCATTTATGTCGGGCAGCACGGTAGTGCAGTAGGTAGAGCTGCTGCCTCTCAACGAGCAGGTCGCCCCGGTTCAAATCCCGGTCTGTGGGCCTTTCTGGGTGGAGTTTGCATGTTTTCTCCATGCGTGGGTTTTCTTTGGGCACTCCGGTTTCCTCCCACAGACCAAAAACATGCATGTTAGGCTGATTGGTAACTCTAATTTGTCCATAGGTGTGAGAGAGAGAGTGAATGGTTGTTTGTCTCGTTTGTCTCTATGTGTCCCTGTGATGGACTGGAGACCTGTCCAGGTGTCCCTGTGATGAACTTGCGATCTGTCCAGGGTGTTCCTTCTCGCACAGTGATTGTTTGACATATGCACCAGCAACCCCCACGACCCAAAAAGGAAGAAGCGGGTTAAGATAATGTATGTATGTATGTATGTATGGATGGATGGATGGATGGATGTATGGATGGACAGATGGATGGACAGATGGATGGAGCATTTATGCCAAAAATATTCCTGTTCTCTTATAACTTCTAAACAACCACATAACTTTCCGTGTGTTATCAGCTGCTCCTTGTGCCTGTCTGCAGTAAGAGTCAAGTGGTTACTCATGAGGAAATAATGCGTTGGTGTGGAGGTCAAGGTCAGCCAACAGAGAGTGAGGCCTCAGGCAGATGCAGCCACGGAGCTTGCTGCACACAACATAATATTCTGCTGTTGATTAAAGTTAACCATCCTCATCAGGACATTCAGCCAAACTGACAAAAACATCCCTCAGAGACACTTAACACAAATCTGTATTTCTGCTTTCAGTGCTCTGCTACTAGACAACATGACTGTGATTACTTGCTGGTGACAACCTTCAAAGAAACATTTGGACTTTTTGTGAGCCTGAAACGTAATGGTCAAATATTTCGCAAGTGAAGGAGCTACAAATTTAAAAAGAAACCAAACCAAAGATGCTGTTGACATTTGATGAGCAAATAACGATCAAGGTAAAGAAACATTAGGAGCATGCAGTGCCTCTGTGGTTTTATCAGTCCGGATCTCTGTTTGGTGCTGGGTAATGAGGTTCTAGGTGAGTTAGCAAAAATCCCAAATGTACAACTGCAACATCAAAGTCTCCCACCTTGCTTTGATACGACCTGCAGCTCAAACTTGACCTTTGAACCACTAGCAATCACCGCATAGATGCTGGCGTCTTCCATGGTGATAGCTTTTATAGTGAGGGAGTGCTTGTTTCCATCAGCTGTAATTACGTATTTGTCACCTCTGGTAATATCCTTTGTGTCGCGCTGCCATTTTACTTTAGCATCAAGCTTTTCAGTTTCTGCTACAAAAACCACGGAGGACCCCTCCTTGGCTTGTTGAGTCTTTGGTTTCTTGGCAAATGCTGAAACTGAAGAGGGTTGGTTCAAAATAAAAGAAAATGGTAAATAGACTGTACTTATACAGCGCCTTTCTATCTTATCAAGATACTCAAAGCTCTTTACAAAAATCTGTGCCCTCAGTCACTCATTCATACAGCATCTACTATTTCTTTACAAACAATAATCAGTGATTTATCACATTCATACACCAATGGGACACACATTAGAGGCAATGAGAGGTTCAGTGTCTTGCCCAGGGACATTTGGGCATGTGACTGCTGGTGGAATCGAACCCCCAGTTCTTGCATTGGAGGACGACTGCTCTAACCACTCAGCCACAGCTGCCCACAACACCCTTTTCTTTTCTTTTTAATACTGATTAAGTAATTATTTTGGAGTAACCAAATATTTTCATAGTCACATTAAAGATAAGAACTAAGAGCAGCAGGATTTAAGAAAAGTGTTTAACAGTTTGCAGCACACTGGGTGGGGCAAAAAACAAACTGGATTATAGGCCTTCTAGTTTCTGTTGGCAAGAGAAAATCTAATATTGAAGTTTGAAATACACAAGAACAACATCACAAAGAATGTAAAAAAAAAAGTAAAAATGAATGTTAAAAAAAAGGAGGCATTACCCACAATCTGTAGAACAGACGTTTAGGAGATTAAACAATTGCGCAGGTTAGTCATCCATCCATCCATTTTCTTCCGCTTATCCAGGGTCGGGTCGTGGGGGTAGCAGCCTAAGTAGGGAGGCCCAGACTTCCCTCTCCCCAGCCACTTGGGCCAGCTCCTCTCAGGGAATCCCAAAGTGTTCCCAGGCCAGCTGAGAAACATAGTCCCTCCAACGTGTCCTGGGTCTTCCTCTGGGTCTCCTCCCAGTGGGACATGTCCGGATCACCTCATCAGGGAGGCATCCAGGAGACATCCTAACCAGATGCCCGAGTGACCTCAACAGGCTCTTTTCGATGTGGAAAAGCAGCGGATCTACTCTTGAGTCCTCCCTGGATGACCGAGCTTCTCACCCTGTCTCTAAGGGAGAGCCCAGACACCCTGCGGAGAAAACACATTTTGGCCGCTTGTATCCACAATCTCGTTTTTTTGGTCACGACCCAAAGCTCATGACCATAGATGAGGGGTGGGCAATATGGCTCAAATATAATATCATGGCATTTCAGAGCATTCTGATAATAACGATAAATTTTGTGATGTAACAAAAAAATAAAAAAAATAAATCAATGTTACAAAATTAATTTAACATGTTGCTTTGTACTTTGTAGTATTATATAAAAACTAGCAACAAGGGTTAATTTGACTGCAATTACTTTATTTAGTGAAGTATTCAGTCTAAAAGTATAAAAATAAAAATGATTCTTCTGTTATTTAGATTGAAAAAGTCTACACAAAATATAAGTCAATAAAATCCACCACAAAACTAAAGAGCAGGTGCAGTCTCCACCCCCCCACCCCCCCACACACACACACACACACACACAAAAGAAAGCTTAAGATCTCTTGAGCATAAAGGCAACATACAACCAAAAATATGTTATGAAAAAGTTATAAAAAGTTATGTTGGTGCCAACATAACTGGTTTTTTCCACTTTGGAGTCAGCTGTTTGGGGGAAGAATCAGTTTCATGTTGTGTTTCCTTGACTGATGAAGCCTTCTGGATGGAAGGAGAAACGTTTCAGCAAAAAAAAAAAAAAAAAGGAACTGTCCAGATGACCTAACTGAAAATTGTTGGATTTTATACCTGGATTATTAAGCATGGACTTTTTTTTGGTAAATAATGAATATTCATCATACACCAAAGTTAGTCATGGAGTTCCTCAGGGTTCAGTGCTTGAGACAATACTCTTTACCTTTTCCTTGCTTCCATTAGGTAAACTTATTAAACAGCATGGGATAAATTTTCATTGTTATGCTGATGACACACAGTTATATTTGTCCATTAAAACCAATGAATCCAATCAGCTACTTAGACTACAAGCATGTCTTAAAGACATAAAAACCTGGATGACCCTTAATTTTCTCCTGTTGAACAGACAAGACTGAGGTTTTAGTTTTTGGACCTGAGCACCTTAGGAATGAATGTTTCAGTCTTTCTCCCTCCTTAGATGCATTAATCTGTCCTCCAGCTCTAATGTTAAAAATCTTGGTGTTATTTTTGATCAGGACATGTCTTTTATCCCCCACATTAAAAACGTTACTAGAACCTCCTTCTTCCACCTGCGTAATATCACTAACATTAGAAACATCTGATCTAAAGATGATGCAGAAAAACTGGTCCATGCATTTGTCACGTCTAGACTGGACTATTGCAATGGTTTATTATCTGGGTGTCCAAATACTTCTTTAAAACGTCTTCAGTTGATCCAAAATGCTGCTGCTAGAGTCTTAACTGGAGTTACTGGGAGAGATCATATCTCTCCAGTTTTAGCTTCTCTCCATTGGCTCCCTGTCAAATCCAGAATATAATTCAAAATCTTACTTCTAACCTACAAAGCTCTCAACAACCTAGCTCCATCTTATATTACAGATCTTATTGTTCCATATTTTCCTAACAGAGCACTTCACTCTCAGACTGCAGGTTTACTTGTGGTTCCTAGAGTTTCCAGCAGCAGAATGGGAGGAAGATCTTCCAGTTCTCAGGCTCCTCTCTTGTGGAACCAACTTCAAATCTCTGTCCATGAGGCTGACACATTGTCCAGTTTGAAGACTTTCCTTTTTGATAAATCCTATAGTTAGGGTCAGCTTGTTATGCTGCTATAGACTTAGACTACTAGAGGACAACCTGACCTCATTTCTTTAAATGAATTGTTAAAATTAAATAGTTTTCATTTGATACTATTTCTATCTTAACATGTGATTCTTGACCTGCCATTGTGTATCTATTCCTACCAAATCCAGCCGGTCGAAGCAGATGGTCCTCTTGTCCTGATCCTGGTTCTGCTAAAGGTTTCTTCCTCACGAGGGAGTTTTTCTTTCCACTGTCGCCTTCATGCTTGTTCAAGATGAGAGTTCAGTGATGGAGTTAAACTCAGAGCTGCTCCTCACATAAATAATGTTCAATTAATATTTTTATATATGAATGTTTCTGTTCAGTGCCCTGAGACGACTTCTGTTGAGACTTGGAGTTTTATAAATTAAATGAATTGAATTGAATTATTTTGAAGACATGTAGCAGAGTATAAGAACAGCATTTCATGTGAAAACATGAATAAATGAAAACCGATGTTAGAATTACAGCAAATTAAAGATTTCTGGACATCCTTTTTGAAAGTTTACAGATTAAATACAGCAACTCTTAATATGAGTTAATCATCTGTAAAATCTCAAACAAAACCAATACCAGACTGAACAAGCCTCATTCTGTGCTGTGTTGGGAGAAGAATTCAGTCTCCCTGTAAACCTCTTATCAACGGCTCATATGAAGCACCACCTGTTAAGTTTCCTGCTTTGTTCCTGTTGGGGGAAAACAAAATCTCAAACGAGCGCAGCGATGTTTCTCTGAACCAGTTGTCATTCTCAAAAAGGGCCCTAAAAATAGTGTAGGTGAAAGTTCTAACAGTGGTCGTGTCCAACACTCCCACCGTGTTCCAGGAACCCTGAAGTGTATGTAGGTGTCACATAGATCCCTGCTATTTCCAGGTTTGATCGTTTCATGCAGCTTTGTAAAGTGGAACAATGAATGAAGCAAATAATGACTGAATGAGCCGCCAGATGACCCATCAAGTGGGACATCTGGTGTTTGTGCTGGACGATGAATCTTCGGCTGCAGCAGGTAGAAGAGCTAAAGGATTAGCTTGACCCTATTTTTATAGATTTTGAGGCAGACAAAGAAGAATGATGTGCCCTTCCTGTTGTGGTGTCAATCATTCCTGCTGCTTAATCCGTCATACATGTAGCACCTCAAAGTTCAAGTAGGGAAAGATTTTTATGTCCCCAAGCCAAACTCCAACGATGACATTATTTTTTCATTCATGATTGGTAAAATATTGATTTCTGAAAGTGATTCAGTCTAAGTGAAAGGCCTCACACTGTCTGCACGGCATTAACAGCTGAAAGCGAAGTTCCAGGCTTGACACAGTCCTGACAGTTATCAGTCTGCTCAAATCCTTCACACAATTTGGCTATTTGGGCACCGCTGTGTCATCTGATATGAGCTGAAAGACTTCTCACACCCCGTTCAACTATTCATTCTCACTCAGCATAAAAGACGACTATGGAAAGTCATTTGCCAGAATAGAATCCCATTGGGAGGATGTTTAAAATCAGGATTGTTACGTGAAAGATGCTAGAAATGTGTCGGTGTCGAGTTCCCATCATGCACAGTTTCCACCTGGACTGTGCTGACCAGAGTTCCTGGCGTGAATGAAGTGCTTCCCACTGAAAACCCTTTGAACGTAGAACAGAGACAGCAGGTGGTGTGTTCTTATTTTTCCTTCCTGTTGCGTTGGTGAATTACCAAACAGCTTGAGTCAGCTTAACAAAAAACAAAATAATATATTTAATGTAGAAGGGCTTAAATTATATAGTAGATTTATTGCACTTAATTTACTGCATAATGAACACTTTGGTTTGGATATTATTGTAATTGTACACTTTATACATCATCCAATTTTGTGTTGGCTAAACATGTTTAAAATATTATTAAGATAAGATAAAACTTTATTGATTCCCCAGGAAATTGTAGCATGCCATGCACAAAAAATAAAATTTTCATATTTAAAATGTTTTTTTTCTCCTGTTGTTCAAATGCTGTACGCCACATTTGATTTAAAACATAATTCAAATTTTTACAAGCACAATATTTGTATTGTATTATTTTAAAGACAAACACAATGATATGCGATAAAATGTGTTTGCAAAGCTGAAGTGTTTTTTTTTTTTTTTCATTTACCCTTTATTTCTACAGGTTAGACTCATTGAGCCACAAGAACTCATTTTCAAGAGAGACCTGTTTAGGGAGCAGATGGGGGGGGGGGGGGGGGGGGTAAAGGGCCTTGTTCAGGGGCCCAGAGTGGGGCGAATGAGGGTGGAGGCAGGTGTGGGTGTTTCACCTTTTCCACCCACATTTTGATGTTGACGGTACCGGGAGGTGAACCTGGGACTTTCCGATCACAGGCCCATCTTCTAACCTCTGCGCCACCACTCCCCCGTTTGGGTGTGGTTTAAAGTTTGAGACTTCTGGCCCAATCCAACAGAAGAACTTTAACATGTATTTCAATAGAAATTTGCATTAATACTGATATTAGTATGCAGTTTAGTATAACATTTGATAATTAATGCTGAAAAACAACCCTAGTGTGACAAAAAGAATACATCTGTGATACAAAATCTATACTTGGGTTGAGATGATCTTGTGAAATGTTATATGCTAGTGAATGTTCTCCTGTGAAGTGTTATGTCTAAAACAGCTGAATAAAGACTCTTACTTGGTTTCTTAACTGGTTCCGGCATCCTGAAGGCTCTCCTCTCTTCAGCAGCGTGAATCACCGTTCCTCAACAGTCTGCTCTTCGTGTCAGGCCTCCGCTCTTTGGATCACCCAGCCCACTACCGTCTACCATTTTATTTCAAACCCAGCTCCCTCCCATCCCAGCAGTGACCTGGCCCCTCAGCTCCCCCTCGCCAAGTTTGACCTTGTGCTATATTTCACCCATCCTATCCTCGCCACCTCTGCTGAATGACAGGCCTTGAGAGCAAGGGAAAGAGATTTAGGGCAGTGGTTAAATTTAGAATGAAGAATTTAAGACATGCTCTTGTTCTCTCCTTCTACTACATCTAAAAATTAATACGTTTTTCCAAAAGAAAGGCTGAGATGTATTTTGTTTTGGCTGCTCCCTTCTTCAGGGGTCGCCACAGCAAGCCAACTCTCACAAAGACTTGGCAATAGTTATTATGCCGGGTGCCCTTCCTAACACAACCACAGACCACTGAGCTACCACAGCCCTCTGTGTGCGGCAGAGAGCTGCCATTTATGCCCCTTTTCCACCGTCACGGCGCGGGTCGGATATTTCCGGCTTGAAGCGCGTTTGAGGTCTTTCCACTGTTCCAGAAACCGGCTAGCCTCGCTAAATTCTGGCCCGGCTTCTCAAGGGTTCCGAGCGAGCCGCGCCGTGACGTCAGAAACACTGTCGGTCACTGATTGGTCGGGGGGAGGAGTCTGTGGAGTCTTTCCAAACAACCCGATCCACCATTTTTTCTCTACCGCTTGCCATTAGCGATAACACGAGGAGCGTATCTTTTGTGTATTTTGAAGCTATACAACAACAATAATATCAAAGCCATGGTCAAATGCAGAAGTGCAGGTGTTGTTGTGCTTGGTGGCCGACGAAACAAGTCAAAGCGAGCTAGATGGAGGATTGGAGGGTGGTTTGGACACAGTTACTGCTCTACTTGAATCATTTATAGAAGATGGTGAGTGTTTTCTAACTTTAAACATATTTTAAATTACTCATCCCATCGGTTCTGAACATATTTTTAACTAACAAAAGAGGCTGACGCCATAATAGTACAACGTCGGTGCTACGATGCTAAGCTAATTTGCATAAATGCTAACTGTCCTCCGGTCCCGTTTCTCACTGTATTTTATCCAGAACGTATTTCAGCGCGTGACGGTTCATCTCTAAACTCCACATTAAACCCTCCAAGCCTCCCGGCTCCTGCTCCATCAGAGGAGTCTACACCTGACAGAGCTCCATCACAGCCCAGCTGCACCTCACAGAGCAGCACAACGCTGCAGCTTCTGTGCTCGGTAA
>NC_056499.1:1470037-1480467 GCF_014905685.2 Nematolebias whitei
GGTCCAGTTAGCAACACGGTCCTGTTGGCAGCATGGTCCAGTTAGCAACATGGTCCAGTTAGCAACACGGTCCAGTTAGCAACACGGTTCTGTTGGCAGCATGGTCCAGTTAGCAACACGGTCCAGTTAGCAACACGGTCCTGTTGGCAGCATGGTCCTGTTGGCAGCATGGTCCAGTTAGCAACACGGTCCAGTTAGCAACACGGTCCTGTTGGCAGCATGGTCCAGTTAGCTGCGTTAGCAGGTGTTGCTAACTAACAAAACACTCAAAGAAACGATCAATGGAACCGTTATTGGGTGCATATTTCCTCTGTGAGTGTTCCTACGTATAACGGCTAAAATAAAAATACCAGATGCATCGATGTGAACTCCTCACACCTTCTGTGATGGTGCCTGCACTGTCAGCGAAGTGAAGAGTCACTTCAGCTCCTCGGACCCAGTTAACCTCAAAGTTCCTCAAAGGTTGGCTGTTATCTCTGAAATGTAACGAAAGATAATAAACTTCGCCTGTTAACTTTTTATCTGTTAACTTTTTATCTGTTAACACCTTTCAACGTTGCATTCTTCTTCTCCTTTTTGTGTCTGAACACTGATGTTTGCAAAAGTCACAGAACAACATCCACTGATGGACACTTTATTTTATTACAAGCACTTCTTATTCATAGGGATTATTTTACAGTTTATTTTCCATCATGTTTGCCATCCCTGGCTTCTGTGTCTCTTCAGGCTGTTTAAAATGATAAACGTGCACAGTAAAGGGACCGTGCACTCAAGAGAACTTGTTCATGTGCGACACTGTTGAACAGTGGAGAAAAATTCAAGAGTTGGATTGAAAGAGAGGTAAAAGAGAAAAATCTGAGCGAGGACACTTTACAGGATTTTTGGAAGAATCAGCAATTCCTAAAAGTGTCTGACAAAAACTAATGCATCATTTTACAAAGATAAGTTAGAAAACATTCATCCTTTTACAGTTATGAAGGACAAACTGGTTAAAGCTGTAGAGGCTGAAAAATCAAAGATTTGTGAATGGATGATTTAATATTATTGATTGTTTATCTCCATTTTTAACTAGACCAGCTTTAGAGTTTTAATGCAAATATCTTAAAAATGCATTTTAAAAGAGGGGCTTGTATAGTTTAGTCTGTGTCACTGATAAAAGTTGATTTATTTCAGAGTAATAAATCAACTTTTGAACCTACGCTAACTTGTTTTCCATTAAAACAATTCAACGTGCAGATTCAGTCACATCTCTTACAGATTTTCACCTTCAGGCCGCAGGTTTTTTTTTCTTGCGCCAGGACTTTTTATAGAGACTCACAATCACTGATCTGTTTTTTTATTATTATTTTTTAACTACCAATTCACAAATCTTTCTTTTACTGTTTTAACCAGAACCGGTCTCTTGTCCGCACTCCGTCTCATCTCTGCAGTAAGTGGCGTCCACCTCGTGTCCTGAAGGTGTTTGGAGGCTGTGGAGGGCTGATAAAAGTTTATGCAGCTGTTTCTTGAGTAGCTGAGTCCCACAGAGCAGCAGTATCACTGTCGAGGACGTAATGCTTTGCTAGATTAGCACATTTAAAAGTATCTACAGATATTTCAGAAATGATAACTTCTGCCTAAATGTATGCCTTTCTCTCCGGGTGACTCTTCCCCAGAACCTCGTCACTGAACTGGTATGTCAGCTTCTTCTTGATTTTTTTAACCTCTCCAGTTTTGCCGTAGTTGCGCAAAGCACGAGCCATTTTTTGGTAGGTCATCTTTTTGCGGTTTCCTTTCTGGATTCCCCAGCGGTGGGCGAGTGCCTCTTTGTGTTTGGAAGAAAACTGGAATGTCCCCTTGTCTCTGTCCACCCACCAGATGCTATCCTTCATGTCACCATTCCTTAAGAGGTCCAACAGGAACTGGTACAGACGGATCTTCTTTTTATTCCCTTTGGAAACAATGTAGCGTTAGAACTGGTTCAGTCTCACTGTTGTAATGCGTCAACACAAAGCAACAAAATGTCTCATTACTCACTTGGTTTACAGAAAAAAGGCAGAACAAAACACCAATTGTGCACATGTTGTTTTTTAAAAAATGTGTATTTGTTAGTTTTCTATTAATATCCTGTTAAAAACTAAATACACAACTATGGTATCCCTGTGAAGTCAGTTCAAGTAAAAAGTAATGTAACATTTCCCAAAATGACAAATAAGTTCTGCTTTCAGTGCCAGTTAGTCAGGACATTACTGCAGCTGAAGTGCAAGCCAAATTACTGGCATACAAAAAATAAATAAAAACCTACTTAAGAAGGTATTTTATGTAACCACCAGTCAGGCTCTGCTGGTTCTCATGAATGCTAATGCAGCCTGAGACAGTTGCTTTTTAAACAGCCGTGAATCAAACTATAGTTGTGCAAGAGAAAACGACACCTCCTAGAATTACGTGTGTCGTCCTCTGACACCGGCTGTCAGACACGGGCTCCGACATTTCTGCACTGGAGCAAAATTCACTTCACAAATTTCTGGTGAACAAAGGTGTCATTTTATAGATTAACAGGCGGCTTTTATTCCACACTGCAGATTTAAACACTTAGTTTGGGCCTGCAAGTTTTTATTAAACCTCCCAATTCTTGAAAAAAAAAAAAAAAAAAAGCAGGCATTCTATTTAACAAAACTAGATCAGGTCCATTGGACAGATAAAAAAAAAACGTTGAAAGGTTTTGTTTTTTTATCCAAAGGACTTCTTCAGTTTGAGGAGCTGCAACAAACTCAGTCTTATAAATAGCACAGTCACTTGCTATTCTCAGTGAGTGATACTAGCGATACCAGCATTGTAAGAGGGGGACAGTTGATGATGGCCACTGTGAACAGCAAGCAGCCATCAGAGCACTAATGATCGGTCATTAGGCTGATGGTCCTCCTTGATCATGTGAACAGCTGGTTCTGGATGTCAATAACAAACTGGTTGATCCACTATGATGAGGTGCTTTTTATAAGACTGAGTTTGTTGCAGCTCCTTGCACTTTGGTAACAGTTTCTGTTTTACATATGCTATATAAATAAATCTGACTTGACTTGGCTCCTCAGACTGAAGAAGTCTTCTGGATAAAAGATGAAACGTAAAAAAAATTTGAATTCATCCAGACGACCTGAATTGACATTGTTAGAATTTTCTTCCTGGATTACTGAGAATGCATCAGGATCCAGGTAATCTATTCTTTAGCTTATTTTAAAGTGTTTAGGAGCAAACAGGAAGAAAGCTGTGATGCCCTCAGATCAGGGGTGTCCAAACGTTTTCATCATGGAGCTACTTTTAAAACGACCAAGTCAAAGTGATCTACCTGCTATAAGGCCCTGTTTACATGAGATCAACCTCTGGAAACGTCACCGTGTTTTTAATGTTTATTAGGGGGGAATACGCAAAAAATAAGCGGGTTTACATGAAAACGTTGTAGTTTTTTATGTCAGTCGGGTTGCCAGATAAGAGATGATGAACTATAGTACTGTAGCTTGTTCATGCAAAGGCTAATAAAACATTAGACATCAAGCTCTGTTTGTGCTTGTAAATATTCATATTCTTTGTAGGGGGAGTGGTGGCGCCGAGGTTAGAAGATGGGCTTGTGATCGGAAAGTTGCAGGTTCACCTCCCTCCACCCTCATTCGTCCCACTCTGGAGCCCTGAGCAAGGCCCTCAACCCCCACCATCTGCTCCCTAAACAGGTCTCTCTTGAAAATGAGTTCTCGTGGCTCAATGAGACTAACCTGGATAAATAAAGGCTAAATGAATAAAAAAATAACCGTGTAAAGAGAAACTGCAAGTTAACGGTACCAGAAACGTTTGTGCCAACAACTTGCAGTTGTTTCAAAATGGCCGTAATCAACATTGCGAAAATAATCTATTTCTCCACCTGAGGCTTTTCAAATCACTTTTATATCACGTGGCATATGATTTATTCATATTTCCACAAATCCACACTACAGAAGATCTGAGCTTTCAGTTGCGAGCAAAACTCAAAGTTGACAGGAAAACTATAAAATGAAGACACTTGTTTTTTATCCAGAAAAAGAGCAGATCTCTATTTTGTAATTTAGGATGTGTGGTTAAAATGTCATACGACTGAATAAATGTTTCAATATGAAAGCAGCTGGCAGGTTATTTGAACTTGTCATCAATGGATCCTTGACCTTTCGGGTCAACACAGATTGTTGACATACACCCAACATAAGTAGTCACTAAGTGCCGTGTGAGATGAGTGGATCCATACCCAGCTCTCCAGGTGTGAAGTAAGGGACTCGGTCTCTCAAGCATTCTTCATCAGACACTTCCAGAGGGGGACTTCGCCCTCCTTGCTCCTCATCATCAGTGCTGCGCTGGGAGACATGTGGTGGATACACGGCCCGAGGAAAAAAGGCCACCTGCATTGATGTGAAGAAAATGAGAGCTAATCTCACGTTGATACAAATCTAAATTCATTCATCACATAAAGTGCCAAGTAAAATCATTTTGATAAAAACAAAACAAACCAAAGAAGAGGAGACGATCACCATTAGAACCATTAATGTACAGCTCAGTGCATTTTTAAAAAATAAGCTTGATTTATTCAAGTGTGTCCGACTGAATCAGAACGTTGTTACTCTCACAGTAACTGGTACAACATTAGATGAGTAGACAAAAGAAGACCAGAAGAAAATTACTGACAAGACCGGAAAGAATAGTCATTCAGCACAGAAAACTTTTACATGTAAGAGCCCTTTAAACTGGAACCAGTTCAGTAGCCATCCTAACATTTGTGGTCGTTTTAGCTGCTTGTATTTAGTTATTTTATTAAATAATGCTTTATTTTTTTTGTAAATAAAGTATGGCGTCCAGCTTGTCATCCTGTTGTAAGGAGTGCACATTCTCTTGCTTAATTAAGGAAGACCTTCCCTTTGCAGACATGTTCTCTGGATTACGTTGCTTCAGAACCCAAACGCATCAATGAGCTTACTCATGCACGCTCACAAGTGAACAACATGCACTTTCAACAAGCAAAATGACTCCAGATGCTCGTCAACCAAGTAAATAAAATAACTAAATAGCTTTGAAAGAACAAATTTCAAATTCAAGAATAAACTTTTCTCTGTGTGGATCACAGAGAAACTGAGCTCAGCCAGTTTCATTCAACCTTTATTTAAACATATAAATCACATTGAGCCTCGAAGACTCATTTACAAGTGAGACCTGTTTGGACAAACAATAAAGTGGTTAACTGGACACATGTTGGAGATGGAGGTGAAAAAAATTCCCATCAGATTTTTTTTTCTTGCCTGAGGACAAAAAACTCTAATATTAAAAAACACCTTGCACAAAAAAGCACATAGTGACGTAGACATTCTGCAGAGGGGGGAGACGAGAGCGGTGAGCATGTTCATAGATGCTCTTGAGGTCACTGTAAGAGTTCTGATAGGATGTAATAATCAATCAATGTCCATAGACTCTCTCGAGGGCATTATAAGAGTTCTGATAAGGATGTAATGATCAGTCAATGTCCTCCGGTGACATCCATAAACATTCGCGAGGGATGTCGAGAAATGTCCAAGAATAACGTCTATGAGAATCCAAGAGTCCTGAAATGATGACACAAAGTTTATTCAGCTGGTTTCATCTGGTTATCAGTTGGAAATTCCTCAGGGAGGGGGTGGTGAGCGTCAGATCACGTTCTCCAGGTGACTTCAGATAAGATGACCTTCAAGGCCAACCAAGGGAGCCAAATTTAGATAAACACACAGTTGTTTTGGGGACAGGCAGAACTTAATGACATCTACCTTGAGTCTGTGTTGGTCCACTCGGTTCTGAAATGTCCACATTACATGGCCACACTGATGGAACGTGACTAAGTAAAATCCCCAAGATCTGATCCATTCAGCCCAAAGCATTTAAGTCTGGGTACTCGAGGCACGAGCCAAGCCATCATAAAGGCAAGCAGCGTGATCGGGTCCAAATTTGCTGCCGACGACTTCCTTGATTGTAGATAAAACCATCAAGCAGCCGAATCCAAAAAGCAGGAACCAGTTATTGTAAATCCAATTAAATATGCGCCCTTAAAATCCACAGATGGCAGCAGAGATAGACACATCATCAAGTCTTCCAGTCGACGAGATGTCTAGCTGCGTGCGTGCCAACAGGGCAAATCGTCTCGCCTAAAGCCTGTCTTCTCTTGAAGAAATGTTGTAAATTGAGTTGAGGGACCAACTGGTCGAAAATGTTGGTTTAATATTTGATATAATAGAACCAGAGACTGATCCCTGACACATAGGCTGTCTGGAGTGCAGCGTTTCCATTCACTTTTAGCAAACTATGTCTGTCTGTTAGCAAAGTATCTCATAAACCACTGAAATTATTTTAATGAAACTTTAAGGAAATATTTATTTTAACTTTCCAACTGACTATCTTTTGGAAACAACCCAACTCAAGATGGGCACCACAGTTAACTGTCCTCAGACAACACTAAACTAAAATACAGTAAATTTCAAGGACAGTTTATTAAAATTGTTGTGGTTAAGTCTGAGAGTTATTTATAAGACGTGCTCTGAGATTGACCATGACGTTATTCTCAAGGTCTGACCCTGTCGCACCATACCCCCCAAAATAACACACTTTAAAAAAAATAGTTGCGTTGCTTTCCATTGAACGATTCTCGCATGGTGGCAACTTTTTCTCTGCATGAGCTGTGATGTGCGGAGCTGCGCGAGTCGACGGAGAGTATTCACAGAAAATGCTGCTTTCAAACAGGAAAAAAGAATCAAAGTAAAATTAAAGTGTTTCTTGTAACTCGGGGGTTCACTTCCTGATTTCTGTTAAAGGTCCTTGAAGGCCTCCAGTTTCCTGACTCTCCTTTGATTTATTTCCCATAATTTGTAGATATTAAGCCAATATAAAGTTTTATGAGAGATTATTTATCGTCCAGTCAAACACTTTGCGATCAGTTATTTAATGACTCACATGAGAAGTGGTACTGGTGTGTCTGGGTGGACCTACTGGTTGCTGCAGCACGTGCGGATGTGCACCGAGGTTTGGATCGAGCAGGTTTTCGGCGTCGTATCGTATTAGGCCGGGCCCGTGGAGGGCCTGGACGCTCTGGAGCTCCGTGAAGATGGTCTCTTGGAAGCTTTCGAACTCTGCAGGGTGCACGTGAGGGTGTGTGTGGTAGTCCCAGTGATCTGAACAGACAAGGTGAGAAACGTGTTGGTGGCCTTTTCCTGTTTCGTTGGAGTTTCAACACGCAGCGTTATCGGCTGCAGCGGATTTAGATCCACAAAAACTTCCCCTAATAAAGAAAAGTTCAAATGAAGGACAGAGTTTAAAGAAATATCGAGGTTCAGAGCAGAGTCACCACATTGTCTGGGAATTTGTTGTTTTTTTAAAACACATTCAAAACTCATCATTTTCAAAGGTTCAAATCAAATTTAAAACTTTTCAACTATATCACCTCAAAATTAATTTCAAAACTGATTCCATGTCTTTATTTTAATATTACGCTGTTATTCTTCTTCTGTCAGACTATTCTGTGTCTTCATGTGAACATTTTAGGACAACCCTGTTGATAAAAAAATCTTTTTGAAAGTTGATGTCAGTTATTTTTGTCGCCTGCTCCCCTCTCGCCCCTAATTTCAGTTGTTTTGGTGCAATATTCAAAAGAGAAAGTCGGCCTCCTCATGTATCAGCAAAGCCCTTGGGGCGAAACGTGTTCTATGTCTGTAGTTGTAGCGGCCGAAAGAAAAGGCATCTGTTTCCTGTGTTCCATACGTGCTGCGCTCCAGCTGCACACGCTGCTTCTTTTCATGTACGATAAAACCAAAAATGTCTCCGTCCACATCTGGTTCTGAATATTAAAATTAAAATAACCATGGACTGAACAAAAATACAAAGTGATCCATTAAACCTCCTCATTGGATTAAGTTCAAGACATAAAAAAATCTTTTTTTTTTTTTTTTAACCTGCTGTCATGAAGTAACATTAAAATGATTCAAATGACCAAAAGTTAATGTTGAAATAAAACTCACCTGCCTGGATGTCAGCATCTAACACGCATGGGTTATAATATTCAGCAATTTGATGTCTATAGATGTCTGACTCGTACATTTCTTCAGCGTGCTGAAAGATCAAGAAAAGAAAGACATTTTTAGAAACGGTTTTCCTTCCAGCTGTTTGCTGAGCAGCATCAGACGCGACACCAGAGACTCATTTGTTAAAGAATGAACGTTGGGGCTTCTGTGAAATTAACATCACGTTGAAATGGGTTTGGATTTAAATGAGAACAGGCAACATTAGGCTCGTAAGAATGGATATTTCTTTTTTTGGCTCCTCAGTTCTGAAACTCTGGGGTTTCGTTTTCAAGTCGCTTGAAGAATGAAAGACTTACAGTTTGTGTCTTTCACTCAACTTGAAACAGAGACCACATTAAGTCATCTAATCTGAAAAATTACGTCCGTTTTCACAACAATAAAGTGTTTTTTCTTTTAATGCTGTACTAAAGGTAGACACCTCCACACAAAGTGTTTGAAACTTGTTTTGTAGAAAGTGTGCTGCTGGGTTTAGACAGAAATGACTAAAATGAAAAATACTTACAGGAGGGATGAGGTAGCTCTCCATTCTGTGTGGATGCAACATGGAGACCTCTTCTCCAACAAACCGACTCTCAGAAGCTTTGATGGCAAAATGTTCTCACAAGCTTTCAAAACTTTTGCGGCGCCATTGCACAATGTTTCAAAATTTCCTCTCACTCAACAAAAAACTATCAAAAAAAAATAATCTCCCTGTCGTCTCTTATTGTGAAGCTTTTGACCTTAGTTGGGCTGCGAGGCCTTGGGCTCTAACAGACAAAATGAAGTCGAGCGAGGCCCGCTGTTTGTAGGTGAAATGAAAAAGGAACTTTTAACTTCTGTAAAATGTTCTGTAGGTGGGAGCACTGGAGTGTGTCTACAAGTTCCTGGCTATTGATGATTTGTCAGAGAGCTTCATTTATCAGCCTTTATATGCTGCCCCCTCCCTCAGCAGCCAATCAACACCAAGGGCTCCCCTCATTGACAGGTTTTTCTCCAACATATGTCTCAGGTGATAAAAACTGGCTGCAGTGAAAATGTTACTATTTGTCTTTTTAAATGTTTCTTGTTTTAACACATAATGCAACACGAAACATGTATTTGCACACAACAAATTATGTTTACAGATAGGATGGAGCCAAACTCACTTTTTAAAATAATACAATTAAATAATAGAACTGTATGAAGAGAATAATTGAAAAGCAGTTCACAGCAATAATCTCTCTATAAATGTTGGTTTACAGTAAAGGAATTAGCAAAAATGCTATTTATTATTTATGCAAAACTAAACATTCATTCATTCAACCTTTATTTCTACACGTAAATCCCATTGAGCCTCGAGGACTCATTTACAAGAGAGACCTGATTTCAACAAAGAAAGATGACAACAATGGACAGTCATAAAATAGGCATACAATTTTAATTAATTTATTTATTTTACAGGAAGTATAAAATAAACTTTATTTTCACTGAATGCCTAATTATAAAAACATATTTAAATAAGCAAGATGTTGTTTTTTCAATTTAAGCCCTTCCATTGTTCTTCTGAATGGCCTTTTTTTAATTTTAATTTTTGTTTTTGTACCGTGATGAACTTAAAGTCTCAGCGATAGATTTAAAAAAAGACTACTGGGTTCACTGGTCATGTGACATTGTGACTCACTGGAGGGACGGCAGCCATAACCAGAAAGTTATGGACAGACCAACCCCAAAGTCCCCAGACTCAGCTTCCTCCATGGAAGACGTGCTGGTGGGATTGAGAAGGTCCGAGAAGTATTCCTTCCATCTCCCGATGACATCACTGGTTGAGGTCAACATCACCCCACCTTCACTGAGCACACTGTTAGTAAAGTGCTGCTTCCCCCTCCTCAGCCGTCTGACGGCTTGCCAGAATCTCCTCGGAGTCGACCGAGAGTCTCTGTCCAAGGTCTCACTGAACTCCTCCCACATCCGAGCTTTTGCCTCAGAAACAGCCAAGGCTGCGGACCACTTGGCCCTCCAGTACTCCTCAGCTGCCTCCAGAGTTCCACTGGCCAAAAAGGCCCAATAGGACTCCTTCTTCATGTTGACAGCCTCCCTGACCCGGGGTGTCCACCAGGTGTCCACCACCGAGTTCGTGGACGGCCACCGCGAGAAGCACCGACAACCTTGCGGGCACAGCTCAAGACAGCCATCTCAACAAGTGAGGTGCAGAACATGGCCCACTCAGAATCAATGCCCCCCACCTCAGCTGGGATGCAGAAGGTATATTCTATTCTATTCTATTATGTTAATTCATCCATCCATCCATTATCTTTACCCGCTTATTCCATTTTGGGTCACGGGGGTCGCTGGTGCCCATGTCCAGCAATCACTGTGCGAGGGGCG
>NC_056499.1:1480477-1482338 GCF_014905685.2 Nematolebias whitei
GAGACAAATGAGACAAACAACCATTCACTCTCTCACTCACACCTAGGGACAATTTAGAGTTACCAATCAGCCTAGCATGCATGTTTTTGGTCTGTGGGAGGAAACCGGAGTACCCGGCGAAAACCCACACATGCACGGAGAGAACATGCAAACTCCACCCAGAACGGCCCCTGGACCGGGGTTTGAACCAAGGACCTTCTCGATGAGAGGCAGCAGCTCTACCAGTTGCGCCACCGTGCTGCCCTATTATTCTAATATTATTAATAATTTTTGCAATTTTTACATAATCAGCCATTACTGTTGGCTCTTTTACCAATATCTACAGCAATGCTAAGTCCAGACACTTGCCCTTTCTGGCTGTGGTCGTTAAAAAGCACCGAGGCGGCTCCGGGAGTGGATGAGATTCACCCTGATTTCCTTAAGGCTCTAGATGTTGTGATGCTGTCTTAGCTGACATGCCTTTGAAATGTCGTGTGAACATCGGGGGGCAGTGCCACTGGATCGGCAGACTGGGGTGGTAGTTCCCTTCTTCTAAAAGGGGGACCAGAGGGTGTGCTCCATTTATAAGGGCATCACTCAGCCTCCCTGGTAAGGCCCATTCAGGGGTACTGGAGAAGTGAGTCAGATCGTTGGTTGAACCTCAGATCCAGGAGGAACAATGTGGGTTCCGTCCTGGCTGTGGAACACTTGACCAGCTCTTTACCCTCACTAGGGTCCTCGAGGGGTCATGGGAGTTTGTCCATCCAGTCTACATGGGTTTTGTGGATTTGGAGAAGGCATTCGACCGTGTTCCTTGAGATACACTGTAGGGGGTGCTCCGTGAGTATGGGATTGGGGGCCTGTAGTTACGGGCTGTTCAGTCCCTATACAAGTGGTGTGAGAGTTTGGTTCGCATTGCCGGCAGTAAGTCGGACCCCTTCAGGGTGGGAGTTGGACCCCACCTGTTGTCACGATTCTGTTCATAACTTTTATGGACAGAATTTATCGGTGCAGCCAGTGGATGGATCGTTTTCAGTTCGGTGGCCTGAGGATTAATCTCTGCTCTTTGCAGATGACGTGGCCCTGTTGGCGTCATCGTGCCGGGATCTTCAGATCTCACTGGAACGGTTCGCAGCAGAGTGTGAAGCAGCACCTCCAAATCTCAGGCCATGGTCCTCAACCGGAAAAGGGTGTATTGTTCTCTTCAAGTCTAGGGTGAGGTTCTGCCTCAAGTGGAGGAGTTCAAGTATCTCTGAGTTTTGTTCATGAGTGAGGGAAGAATGGAGCGTGAGATTGACAGATGGATTGGTGCAGCGTCTGCAGTATTGTGGACTCTGTATCGGTCCGTTGTGGTGAAGAGGGAGCTGAGCTGTGAGGCAAAGCTCTCTGTTTACTGGTCAGTCTACGCTCCTCCCCTCACCTCTGGTCATGAACTCTGGGTAGAGACTGAAAAAATGGGATTGTGGATACAGGAGGTTGAAATGAGTTTCCGCGCGTGCGTGTGCGCATGTGGTTTAACACAAAGCCTCAGCGGGAGATATTTATATTATCAGCGGACTGTCAGAGAAAATCCTCCACTCTGGAAGGTGGAATCAGAAACCTCTGGATTCAAAGAGGGGGGCCACTGGTGTCGTGTAAATGAACAGCAGAACTGCAGAGAGAAAGAGTGGATTCACTCAAAATACGCGCCGTGTAAACGGCCCCTTAGATTGGGCAAGATATGAAGTTGTCTTCTCATTAAAAAAACATAAAGAAAAATATCTTGATGCATGCTCATTAATCCAGGTAGGAAAAAAAAATCTAAAAAAAAGTTGTCTCATCATCTGGACATAAAAAATAAAAAAAAGCAAAAAAAAAAAAAATGTAGAAACGTTTCGTCTTT
>NC_056499.1:1482438-1483698 GCF_014905685.2 Nematolebias whitei
GCTCTTTTGTCCTGTGAACCTTAAAAAGCCTCTTTTTTTCCTGCATACCTCTTAATTGCAAGGATCAGCTGGTCTCAACAAAATCGATCAACTTCTCCCGACAGGAGTCAGGGTAAGGAGGACCCTCTGACCTCTTTTAGGAACAAATTGGATTCATGATGACGACTAGAATCTACTGTTTGGTTGGTGAAATCTTGGATCATCTACAAATTCGTGTGGAGGTGTTGAAGCTTGACAGTGCTCGGACTGAATGTGGAGCTGTGACAGGGAATTGGAGCAGCTGTTATCAGGACTGTGTTCTTCCTGGCAGCACTCATGAATGGTGGAATAATCTGAAGAAGCTGTGAGCTCGACTTTTGGAGTAAAGGATCAATTCGGCTGTTTTGGAGTTTCCATCAGAGAATATGTACCAGCGAGACTTTAAAGGCAGAAACAACAATTAAGAGTTCTGCCTGACCCAAACTGTGGCCTTGATGCCGGACTTATCTCAACTCCTCCTGGAATGTTCAGAAAACAACAAAGATGCTTTGACTGTTTCCTCACCCCTCCCTTCTCCAAGGACATGGACATGTAACAGAACCTCAACTGAGCTGAAGATGAACGTCACCTCTTATCTGGACAATGGCTGAGGGGTGGGGGTGGGGGGGTGGTCTGGACTATGCTACGACTTTCCCTTAAAAATTCAACATCTTCACCGCCTATATGTTCATGTATAACGTCTGTTTATGTTGCTTTGCTGTGGTAGGTTTTGTTGATGCCTCAAATCGTGCCCTGTCTAGGACATGGAGTGAGAGATCTTTTTTTATACCGTCTCTCCTCGTGTTTTCTTTCCTTTTCTTATCTAAGCAAAATATTATTCTGAATAAGAATAAGAAGGCCGCGCTAATTATTTATAGCCGCAGCTTCGTGCACTCCGCCCATCTTCGGACGACTCTACGCACATATTCACGTTGTATCTCGGTGCAATGCCAATAAAGTTTATTCTGATTCTGAAGGACCTTCAGCCTAACAATGGATCATTAGCACACTGATGTCTGTTTACTATTAACAGGGGGTTGAGTGATACTAGCAATCACAGCATTGTAAGAGGGGGACAGTTGAACCCGGAGGTGGGTGTTATATTGGTTGGAGCCTCCGGGTTCAACTGTCCCCCTCTTACAATGCTGTGATTGCTAGTATCACTCAGCCCTCTGTGAACAGTAAACAGCCATCAGGTGCTAATGATCCATTGTTAGGCTGATGGTCCTTCTTGAGCATGTG
>NC_056499.1:1483798-1489492 GCF_014905685.2 Nematolebias whitei
TTTTGTCGTTATATACCTGGATGACTGAGAAAACAAACTTTGTGTTTATGAAACCATTAGTGAAAAGGCCAGACTTCAGGGGTATCTGAGGCAGGCTTGAAACACAAGAGTCAGGGTGGCTTCTGGGTAATACCAGATGGCTAGGCCTCAGACTGACGAAGCCTCTTGGATGAGGGGCGAAACGTTTCTTTTTAACAAAAAAACGAAGTCCAGATGACATGATTCAACCTTTTTTGTTGTTATATACCTGGATGACTGAGAAAACAAACTTTGTGTAGTAGATGAAAGAGTCCTTGTGCTGGGTGGGTGTGATCAGTAATGATGCGTCTTGTTTTACGCAGATATCGGCTGTGGTAGATGCCCTGGATGGTGTGGAGACTGCTACCAGTGATGTCCTCTGCTGTTTGCGCCACCCTCTGTAGAGCTTTCCGCCTCTGGCTGGTGCAGTTCCCATACCATACTGTGATGCAGCCTGTCAGCAGGCTCTCAGTGGTGCACCTATAAAAGTTGGTGAGGATGCTGGGGTTTGTACCAAACTTCTTTAGTCTTAGGAAGGAGATTAAGGAGCATTAAGCATAGAACCAATAGACTGAGGAACAGCTTCTACCCTGAGGCAGTTAGACTCATGAATATCTAACCAGGATAATCTCTATGAAAAATCACATCATGCTGCTGATTTGTTTCATGTTGCTGTGTTCATTCTTACTCATCTGCTCACACAGACTCATGTTTGTGCTGCTGGTCGGTATTTTTTTAATGCTAGTAGTGCTTAGTGTATTTTTAGTTAATGTTTTTCTTAGTTAATATCTTAGATTTTATTACTGTTTTTCTTTTACATTTTAATACTTTTGTTGGATGTATCTGGGACCCTGTGTACACATTTTCGTTCCACCACATGCACTACATGTGATGTGTACAACAAATAAAGAACCTTGTATCCTTGAATAAAAAGCATTCTGATTCTGATGTGAAGGTTGTTCTTCCTGCACCAGCTCTCCAGGTATCCACCTCCTGCCTATAGCTGGACTCGTTTGTGATGCATCCCACCACCGCTGTATCGTCTGCAAACTTGACAATTTGGCAGCCTAGATGGGTAGGTGCACAGTCATATGTGAGCTGAGTGAACAGGAGAGGGCTCAACACACAGCCCACAGGGGAGCCAGTGCTGAGGGTAAGAGCAGCGTGGACCACAGAGGAGATGACATTCTCTTTTGATCAATTGTTGCAGTCTGCATACTGGTGTGGATCTTCGCTGATGTCTATGTTAGCTTTAATGTGGGCCATGACCAATCTTTCAAAGCATTTAGCAACTACTGAGGTGAAGGCTACTGGCTGGTAGTCATTCAGTCCAGTCACTGTAGAGCTCTTAGGAACTGGGATGATGGTGGTGGTCTTCAGGTAGGTGGGAACAGTTGCCAGGGTGATGGAGGAGTTAAAGATATTGGTCAGCACCTTGCAGAGCACACTGGCACGGTCTTTCAGCATCTTCCTCGGTTTGTTGTCTGGGCCAGTTACTTGGTCAAGATTAATCCTTCTGAATGTCCTTCTTACTTCTGCTGAGGTTACACTGAGGAACTCCTCTTCAGGTGGTGAGGTGAGTCTGGTGTTGGGTGGTTTATTTGGGTCTTCAACGCAGGCATAGAACATGTTAAGAGCATCAGGCAATAATGGGTCCCTAGGGCATTGTTCACTTCTGCTTTTATAGTCTGTGATGCACTTAATGCCCTTCCATTTGCTGAATGGATCCTGTGAGGAGAAATGTCCCTGTATCAGAGTCAGAATCAGAATAAATTTTATTATCATTGCACCGAGATACAATGAGAACATGTACATGCAGTCGTCTGGAAGATGGACGGAGTGCACGAAGCTGCTGCTCTAAGGGCGGCCTCTCTTATCCTTATCAGAATAATAATCTTAGATAGGAAAAGAGGGAAGATTTTTCCCATCTTGTCTATTAGGAAATGATTTGAGACATCAAAAAAACAGTGTGTGTGTGTGTGTGTGTGTGTGTGGGGGGGGGGTGTCTATCTTCTGTGCGTATGTGGCTTTGGCCCTCTTAATACCAGCAGCCAACTCTTTCCTTCTACCCAGTTCCTGTGAGTCACTAGACTTGAAGACAGTATCCCTGGCTTTCAGCCGGGTACAGATCACTTCACAATCCTGGTGGTGATGACATAATTAACACACTTGCTGATGTATCTGAAGACAGCAGATGTGTATTCCTCCAGATCCCGTTCTCCCTCATTTACAGCGGCCTCCCTGAAGATCTGCCTGTCTGTGCATGCAAAACAATCCTGCAGTACAGTGTCGCTGTCGTTGGGCCACTCAGTGATGGTCTTCTGTGTGTGTCTGGAATGTCTCAGCAAGGGGAGGTAGACAGAAGCCATAAAGATGGAGATGTGGTCAGAGTGGCCAACGTGCGGGTGGGATACGGCTTTATATACATCATGTATGTTGGTATCAACATGATCTAGTGTTTTATTTGCCCATGTTGGTATAGTGACAGTAGAGCTGCTGCCTCTTAGCAAGAAGGTTGCCGGTTCAAACCCCAGTCTGGAGGGGCTTTCTGGGTGGAGTTTACATGTTCTCTCCGTGCATGCGTGGGTTTTTTCCGAGTACTCCAGTTTCCTCCCACAGACCAAAAACATGCATGTTAGGCTGATTGGTAACTCTAAATTGTCCCTAGGTGTGAGTGAGAGAGTGAGTGGTTGTTTGTCTTGTTTGTCTCTAGGTGTCCCTGTGATGGACTGGAGACCTGTCCAGGGTGTACCCCGCCCCTCGCACAGTGATTGCTGGACATAGTCACCGGCGACCCCCGTGACCCAAAATGGAAGAAGTGGGTAAAGATAATGGATGGATGGATGGTATGGTGATATGCTGATAACATTTGGCAGAGATTTCTCACCCATATTTTGATGTTGTTGGTCAGGGGGGTCAAACTGGCACCAATCACAGGCTCGTCTTCTCTAACCTGTGCACTTCTCCTCCCCCATGTATGTGTCTAAAGGCTTCCTAACAAGACAAACTAGCTACAGTAGATAGCACACCCAGCTGGATAATCAACATGTTTTGACTAGAGACAGGAACAGTAGTTGAAAGTTGAAGCCACAAAGCATGAGTGCCCCCTAGTGTCAGTCTGCAGTATACCTTTAAGTCCCGCCCCTTTATGTAAACTAATGGGACATTTTTCTGATGAAGATTTAAAAACAGAACACTGTTATTTTTTTCAGGTGTGGATTTTTTGTTAATTTATGTTATACGTTGCTGCTGTGTGTTTAAATATTAATTTGTCCCTATCTGTTTACTTTCAGTTATTTAAGGTTTAACCTGAAGTGTCCCATTACACTGTGATGTGACAGCCTCTTAGCGAGTTGGAAAGATGGGGAGACCGACCTTCACATCAATGGGACAGCCCCACTTAAATGTGCAGACTGGCTTCATAACATAACATGGCAAAACCCTCTGAAAATTGAATATTGGCATTAATTTTTCACAATGAAAATAAAAGAGGTGGCTTCATCTTCCTTCATCTGTATTGATGAGTGGGATAAATAGAGCAGTTAACCAACAAACAGGTTAAATGGGACAGCTTTAAAAAAGACCATTGTCTAACTCTATCATTTCTCACCATAAGAAAATTTCAATTTAAAACTCTGGCAATGAAAAGCAATACTAGGCCTTTAATTTACTTCATTTTTAGATTCACCAGATGTTTGCTAGGCTGTAGACGCATCACATGAGAGCAAGAGGCTTTCTGTCTAAAATAAATCATGTCTTAAGTGGAGACTTCATCATCTTAGTAAACTAACGCTGAATTTAAAAAAAAGAAAGGTACACACCTCTGAAAGGGACAGTTGATAACCTAATACACTACACAGAAAATAATAAATATTAAATAAGAATAATGTGATTGAAAGTAGGTAGAACTTTAAAAATGTAATTTTTTTCTCTTTAATGTGAGATGAGTTATTATATCATCTCAGTGGGTTATGTTGGATGTGGTGTGTTGTATTGTGTGTCTTTTTGTGGCTCCTCCACCTGTTTGTTGTAAGTTTGACCATCGTGTGGAGCTGTTGGCTCTAAAGAACAAGAACTAGGGTTATAACCAGTTTTATTACTACTCTCTGCACTACACATGTCAGCAAGAAAACAGACCTTTTTTTGTTTAAGTGTGAATTCATTCGACCTTTATTTATACAGGTATGCTTTTATTTCGTTATTTTTTTACCTTGAGGATGTTGATAATCTTATTTAGTCATATTTAATTAAATCTGTGATATTTGTTGTAAATACAGTTGATAATTTCATCTGCAGCTTTTATTGTGCTTGGTTTTTGTTGCAAATAGTTTTGTCTTTGTGTCTTGTTTATCAAAGTTGTTTTCATGTTACTGATGTCACATGGAAACTTTTGGTTAGCATCTTTCTCAGGATGAACACAATTCCACGTTTTAAGTTTTATATATTTATTTATTTGTTGCCAGATTCTTATTTACATGTCTTGGTTATACCCGTTGACTGTTCATAGACTGTTCACATCTGACTGGAACTCGGAAGTTGAAGCTAGAACAGGACCAGCTTCCCTCTCTGCAGGTCCAAATATTTCAAGTGTTAAGCCCCGCCCCCTCCATGAAAACAAATGGAACATTACTTTTGGTAAAACAATTAAGAAATATATATATATATATATATATATTTTTTTTTTTTTCTTCAGGTGTTGGCTCTTGTTGATGCACAAAGTTCCTGCCTTTCTGATGTTTCTTTAAATATAAAATTTTCTAAGACATTTTGAAGAAATGAATTAGTTTGTGCTCAGGGAGCAGCATGTCTGTGTGCAGAACAGTAAACTGGACTTGAAGCCCCACAGCCCTAAAGTGCAGTCTCTGCTCCTAAAAATACAACACTGCAGTGCCCATGAACTGACTCCTGCTGGCTTCAGTGTCTATCAACGAGAGATGGTGCAAATGTCTGATCTGTAATAGACTTCTTGAGTTGAACTTAGTTCTTCCTGCTTTTGCACCACTTTTAGTTTTGTTCTTGTTAATTGGTTCCCACGGCCACACAATACCAATATCTGTGACAGACAAAAATCATGAAGTTATGACTTCCTATCTTTTTTCTTTTATTAATTGAGATGTGGTAAGGAAATAAAAATGTTTTGATAAATGCCCTAAAATAAATAGTTACATTGTTTGTATCTAAATAAATGAATAAAGTCAAGCTTCTTTATTATCATTCGCACCACATGTGGTACATGAGGTGGAACAACATTGTGTACACAGGGTCCCAGTTACATCCAAAAATAGCAAAAATATAAAGTGTAAAAATAAATGGTAAATAATGATCTAAGATATAAACTAAGATATACGACAGTTACTAATAGTGCAAAGCAACACACCAAACAACAGCAGCACGATTCTCAGGTTCGGTTCGGCTATAATTTACACGCTTGATGCGAGCGGAGTCGGCCTTGATGCCGACCCCAAACTCATCCTAAACTGGGATTGCACCGGGTCCATGTGAAGCTGCCGCTCGGCTGAGCGCAACCATACCGAAGCATGCAACAACAATACAAAAACAAGACGCCAAAAGTGACTAACTCTACAGCAACACGGTCCTGTTGGCAGCATGGTCCAGTTAGCAACACGGTCCAGTTAGCAACACGGTCCTGTTGGCAGCATGGTCCAGTTAGCAACA
>NC_056499.1:1489592-1495730 GCF_014905685.2 Nematolebias whitei
CATCCATCCATCCATCCATCCATCCATCCATCCATCCATCATCCATCCATCCATCCATCCATCCATCCATCCATCCATCCATCCATCCATCCATCCATCCATCCATCCATCCATCCATCCATCCATCCATCCCTCCATCCATCCATCCATCCATCCATCCATCCATCCATCCATCCATCCATCCATCCATCCATCCATCCATCCATCCATCCATCCATCCATCCATCCATCCATCATCTTCTTCTTGTTCTGGACTCAGGTCTCGGTGCAGCATCTTGCGCAGGGAGGTCCAGACATCTCTCTCCACAGCCACCTCTTCCGGCTCTTTTGGGATGACTCCAAGGTGTTCCCAGGCCAACAAAGAGACGTAGTCTCTCATGTGTGTCCTGGGTATTCCCCGGGGTCTCCTCTCAGCCAGACATGCCCGAAGCACCTCCCTAAGGAGGTGCCCAGGCTCTATCCTTATCTGATGAACCACCTCAACTGGCTCATCTCGATGAGGAGGAGCAGTGGTTCTACTCCGAGTCTCTCTTGATAATGGAAATTCTCACCCTATCTCTAATGGGAGAGTCCAGCTACGCTGCAGAGGAAACTCATTTCAATAGCCTGTATCTGCAATTTCATTCTTTCAGTCACTACCCAGTGGCATACAGTTTATTCATTTTCAAAAACTAAACGGAGTTTGGAAATATGCAAAAAGCCTGTGGCCGACCCATGAGCAGCTGATTACACAGTTTTAAACAGGAAGTACCACATGTCCATCTGTATGAAGGTAACTGCAAGTAAATCCTCTATTTTCTGTCACAATTACATTGCATGGTTAATGGTTAAATTAAAGGTTAACGCTTGAAGCTAGTTGTGCTTTGTTTTATGTGTTTTATATGTAGATATATGTTGTAACTTCTGGTTGCACAAGTTTAGTCTTTGTTAAAACTAAAATGATTTTGTACAAAGTGTTTAATAGGTTGTGTAATGTAAAGTTTACACTTACATACTGAATTTCATTGTGAGTTCTTGCCCTGTGTTGCTTTGCGGCATCAAAACATCTACTGCAGTAACTATTTGACGTTATTAGTAGCTTAGAATTGTTTTTCTGCCTCTCTTCTTTGCCTTAATGTTGGTTGATAAGGCAAAAATGTGTCACTAAATGTCTCAGGTAACACTGTGAGCTTCACTACTTCCACCATTACAGCCATGTTGTTTGGTTGTTTGTCTGAGGTTAGCTCACCCTCGATTACATTTCCTCGTGGACGAAGCGATCTTACTGTTCACATAAAATATATGATAATGTTGGACTATGCTATGACTTTCCTTTAAAAATTAAATGTCTTCACCGCCTATATGTTCATGTATAATGTCTATTTATGTTGCTTTGCTGTGGTAGGTTTTTTTGATGCCTCAAATCGTGCCCTGTCTAGGATACGGAGTGAAAGATCTTTTTTTATACCGTCTCTCCTCATGTTTTCTTTCCTTTTCTCATCTAAGCAAAATATTATTCTGAATAAGAATAAGAGGGCTGCGCTTTTTATAGTAGCAGCTTCGTGCACTCCGCCCATCTTTCGGACGACTGTATGTACATGTTCTCGTTGTATCTCAGTGCAATGATAATAAAGTTTATTTTGATCCTGATTCTGATTATTGTTTCATATTGGATATCTAAAAAAGTTAAATCTGGTCCTCTGGACATTCCAAAAAAACCAAAACAAAGCAAAACAACAAAAAATGTAGAAACGTTTCGTTTCTCGTCCGAGAGACTTCTTCAGTCTGAGGAGCTGTATTCAGCTCAGTCTCTTAAATAGCACCGTCTCAGGGTGGATCAACCAGTTTTGCTGCTGACAACCAAAACCAGCTGATCACATGCTCAAGAAGGACCATCAGCCTAACAATGGATCATTAGCACCTGATGGCTGTTTACTGTTCACAGAGGGCTGAGTGATACTAGCAATCACAGCATTGTAAGAGGGGGACAGTTGAACCCGGAGGCCTCCACCCCTGTTTAATGATGGACGATTTCTTTTCACAAAGATGGCCTCCTTTACTCCTCTCTCAAACCATCGTTCCTCTCTGTCCAGGATGTGAACATCTTCATCCCTGAAAGAGTGACCGCTGGCCTGGAGATGAGTGTAGACCGCAGATTCCTGGCCTGATGATGTTGATCTGTGCTGGGCCATCCTTTTGGCCAGTGGCTGTTTTGTTTCCCCGATGTAAGACTGATCACCCTCCTGACACTGAACAGCATACACAACATTACTCTGTTTGTGCCGGGGGACTGGATCTTTGGGATGAACCAGTCTTTGCCGTAATGTATTTTGGGGTTTAAAAGCCACTGGGACGTTATGTTTAGAAAATAAACGTCTCAGTTTCTCTGATACTCCCTCAACATACGGAATGACCACTGGTCTGGGTCTGGGTTCCTCCTTTTCACCTGTTGGCTGACTGGAGTCCTGTTTGGGTTTCTTCTCTGCTTTTAGGAAGGCCCAGTTAGGATATCCACATTGCTCTAAAATCTAAAACCTAAAATCCACAAACAAGGTGTACCTTTAAGACCAATTGTTAGCATGATTAACTCTGTCACTTACAATGTTTCCAAATATCTGGCGTCTGTACTCATCCCTTTAGTTGGCAGCTCAGAACACCACATACAGAACACCATGGACTTTGTGGATAAGGTGAGGGATGTCATCATGGAGACTGATGAAACAATGGTCTCTTTTGATGTCACATCACTCTTTACGTGCATTCCTGTTGATGATGCAGTAGAGGTGGTCAGTTTAAAATTAAAATCAGACACCACTCTGAGCAGCAGGACCACGCTTTCCACAGAACAACTGTGTCAACTCTTGAAACTGTGCCTGCAGTCAACCTACTTCACATATGGGGAGCAATATTATAGGCAGAAACACGGGTGTGCTATGGGGTCTCCAGTTTCTCCTATTGTTGCCAACCTGTACATGGAGGAGGTAGAAAAGAGAGCCTTGACGTCATTTTCAGGGACACCACCAAGTCATTGGTTCAGGTATGTTGACGACACCTGGGTTAAAATTAAATCTCAGGAAGTCCAACATTTTACTGACCACATCAACTCTGTGGATAAATACATCAAGTTCACACGAGAAGATGTAAAAAATGGCAGGTTGGCTTTCTTGGACTGTGAGGTCTCAGTCTCTGATAGAGGACATTTGCAAACTGAGGTGTACCGCAAACCCACCCACACAGACCAGTATTTGCAGTTTGACTCCCATCACCCTTTGGAGCACAAGTTAGGAGTCATCAGGACTCTGTATCACAGAGCAGACAGCGTCCCCACTAACTCAGGAGCCAGGCAGAAGGAGAAATCCCACACAAGACAGGCTCTAGAGCAATGTGGATATCCTAACTGGACCTTCCTAAAAGCAGAGAAGAAACCCAAACAGGACTCCAGTCAGCCATCAGGTGAAAAGGAGGAACCCAGACCCAGACCAGTGGTCATTCCATATGTTGAGGGAGTATCAGAGAAACTGAGACGTTTATTTTTTTTTCCAAGATGGCGCCGGTGTGTAGGGCTGCCCGTCTCTCGCTCTCTGCTTGTATTTTATTTTTGTTATTTTTACAATGGTTGGTGCAGTGTGCCGAGTCATATTTTCAGTATGATCGTCGGGCACTTTTGGAGCTCCGTACATTTGCTGAAATTCCAGCGGAGTTTTTGAACAGCGGCCAGCACTCTCCCCCACCGGTCCTATCTGAGATTCCTGCGTTCCTTCTGCGTGACCCTGGCCTTTCTCCATGGAGGAAACGTCGCAGACGTCGTGGGAAGCGTGCAGGGATTTTGGTGAAACTGAGGCAAAGTGTGGATTTTCTAACAGGACTCGCTCTGGATCTGATCATCTCCTCTCTGACCCGTGGTGCTCCCGGGGCCCGGCTGCTGGCCAGCTGCCCGCGCGCTCAGTCCATGGAAACACCTGGAGTTGTTTACCTGTGCGCCGCACCAGCAGACCAGGAGGAGCTGTTCTTCATAACCTGCGCCCGCTGGCGCGCGCGTCTCCCTCCACGGCTGTGCCTGTGTCGGACAATATCAGGATGTGTTTAATCAATGCAAGGTCTGTTTCCAACAAGACGTTTATCCTCAATGACTTTTTTAAAGATGAGGAGTTGGATTTTCTGTTCGTCACAGAATCTTGGATTTCTGATGGTGAGTCCAGCGCCTTGGTGGAACTACTTCCTCCGGACTGTGTATGTTGCAATGCCCCGCGGCCATCAGGTCGGCGCGGGGGGGGGGGATTATTAACAGTTTTTAAAGCAAACTTTGCGTGTAAACAGTTGTCCATCCCGGTGTCCCGCGCCAGCTTCGAGCTGAGCGCCTTTGAACTTGGACACTCTCCTCCGGTCCTGTGTGCGCTCATCTACCGCCCACCTCGTTCTAAGGACTTCATAAATGAATTCTCTGAATTTTTGGCTGATATCACACAGAGATACACTCACTTTTTGCTTATTGGTGACTTTAATTTGCATGTGTGTTGTCAGGAGAAGCCCTTAGTGAAGGACTTTCTGGATTTATTGGACTCTGCCTGTATTGTTTGACTTCACCCCCCCTTGTCATACTGCTAAGACGTGCGTTCCTGCACGTACGCGTTCCATTAACCGTTTCACTGCTGCTCGTTTTAATGAAGGTTTTAATTCTGAGAGGATCGAACAGCTCTCGGTGTCTCTTACCACTGAGGAGCTAACCTCTCAGTTCAACTCTGCCTGTTTAGATGTTCTGGACCGTGTTGCTCCCCTTAAGACCAGAAAAACAAAACTTAAATCAGAGCCTTGGCTGAATGACGTCACGCGAGCCGTTAGGCGGCAGTGTCGCAAAGCTGAACGAAAGTGGAGGAAGGACAGGCTCCAGGTGTCTTTTCAAATGTTAAGGGAGAGTTGGCGTCACTATCAGAAAACCGTTAAAGCTGCCAAATGTAAATTCTTTTCTGATTTAATTGTCTCCAACTCCCACAACCCCCGAGTTCTTTTCTCCACCCTGAACTCAGTTCTACACCTCAGTGAGCCTTCACCTCTGGAAGCCTCAACTGAGCTGTGTGAGAACTTCCTCCATTTCTTTTTAGAAAAAGTGGCAAACACCCGGGCACTCATTTCTCCACCAGCTCATGATCTGTCCATCCCATCTCAGTGTGTGGCTGTGTTTGACCACTTTGAGCCCATCTCTCTGTCCTCTCTGGAGCAGGTAATGTGCAGCATGAAGCCATCTGGTTCCCCCTTTGATGTGGTCCCCCCTCGACTGCTAAAGGAAGTTTTTCCTACCCTGGGTCCTTTTATCCTCACTATTCTGAATAGCAGTTTATCCTCAGGTGTGGTGCCAAAAACTTTTAAACATGCTGCTGTCCAGCCCCTCCTGAAAAAACCTAACCTTGACCCCTCAGTCATGTCCAACTTCCGGCCTGTCTCCAGACTCCCATTCACCTCTAAACTACTGGAAAAAATTGTGGAGTCTCAGTTGAAACAGTTTTTGGGGGATCACGCTATCCTTGAGTTATTCCAATCTGGCTTCAAATCTCTCCATAGCACTGAAACTGCTCTACTGAAGGTTTTTAATGACATTTTCATATCCACAGACGCAGGTGATTCTGTGCTGCTTGTCCTATTGGACCTTACATCTGCTTTTGACACCATCGACCACAATATCCTAATTTCTAGACTGGAGCAGTGGGTGGGCATCACAGGGTCAGCCCTTAAATGGTTTGGGTCCTACCTCTCTGACAGAACCTTCTGTGTCAATATCAAAGATTTCAGTTCGGCATCGACCGCACTCCAGTGGGGGGTACCGCAGGGGTCCATCCTCGGTCCCCTTCTCTTTTCTTTATACCTGCTGCCACTAGGTGCTATCTTCCGCAAACACGACATACCCTTTCATTTCTATGCCGATGATTGCCAAATTTACTTCCCCCTGAGGCACAGAGGCACACGCTCTATTCAGCCTCTTCTTGACTGCCTGGCTGACATCCGGGACTGGATGGCTTTAAACTTCTTAAGCTTCAATGAGAAGAAGTCTGAAGTCATGCTGTTCCATCCCAGTGGCTCACTCATGAACTATGACATTGACCTATTCTCTCTAGCCCCGCTAGAGAAACAAAAGGTGACTAATCTGGGGGTGATAATGGACCCGTC
>NC_056499.1:1495830-1498238 GCF_014905685.2 Nematolebias whitei
ATATATACATATTATTTTATTTTATTTTATTTTTTTTCGGCTGTTACCTTCATCAGGGGTCACCAGAGCGAACAAGTCACACTATGACTTGGCAGTTATTTTTACGCCGGATGCCCTTCCTGACGTAACCACAGACCACCGAGCTACCTCAGCCCTCTATCTAGGACACCCGGAGGAGCAGATGGTGGGGGTTAAGGGCCTTGCTCAAGGGCCCAGAGTGGGATGAATGAGGGTAGGGGCAGGTGTGGGTGCTTCACCTACCCCACCCACATTTTTGATGTTGTCATTACCAGGGCTTGAACCGGCAATGTTCTGATCACAGGCCCACCTTCTCTAACCTATGCGCCACCAAGCCCCACTCTCTCTCTCTCTTTCTCTCTCTCTCTCTCTCTAAATATATATATTCATTCATTCAACCTTTATTTAAACAGATAAATCACATTGAGCCTCAAAGACTCATTTACAAGTGAGACCTGTTTGGACAGACAAAAACATTGGTTAACTGGACACATGTAGGAGTTGGAGGCGAAAAAAATTCCTATCAGACTTTTTTCTTGGCTGAGAAAAACCTCTAATATTGAAAAAACACCTCGCACAAACAAGCACATATTTACGTAGACAATCTGCATCAGAGACGAGAGCGGTCAACAACGCTTATAGATGCTCTCGAGGTCACTGTAATCAGTCAATGTCCTCCGGTGAGATCCATAAACATTCTCGAGGTATGTCGAGAAATGGCCAAGGATAACCTCTATGAGAATCCAGAGTCCTGAAATGATGACACAAAGTTTATTCAGCTGGCTCAACTGGTTATCAGTTGGAAATTCCTCAGGGAGGGGGTGGTGCGCGTCAGATCAGATTTTCTCCAGGCGACTTTAGATAAGATGGCCTTCAAGGACAGCCAAGGCGACCAAAATTTAGATAAACACACAGTTGTTTTGGGGACAGGCAGAACTTAATGACATCAACCTTCAGTCTGTGTTGGTCCACTCGGTTCCGAAATGTCCAAATTAACATGGCCATACCGATGGAACGTGACTGAGTAAAAATCCCCAAGATCTGATCCATTCAGCCCGAAGCATTTGAGTCCGGGTACTCGAGACATGAAACCAAACCATCATAAAGGCAAGCAGCGTGATCGGGTCCAAATTTGCTGCTGACGACTTCCTTGATTGTAAATAAAACCAGCACCAGCTGAATCCAAAAATCAGGAACCAGTTATCGAAAATCCAATTAAATATGCGTCCTGAAAATCCACAGATGGCATCAGAGATAGACACATCATCAAGTCTTCCAGTCGATGAGATATCCAGCTGCGTACGTGCCAACAGGGTAAATCGGCTCGCCCAAAGCCTGTCTTCTCTTGAAGAAATGTTGTAAATTGAGTTGAGGGACCATCTGGTCAAAACAAGTCCATAATTATGGTTCGGAAGAAATGCAAGAGAGTCTCACAGCAAATTTACAGACAGACAGAGAAGCAAAGCGGAGGGAGGGGAGAAGAATCCGATCTTGTGGGGAGCGAGTGGTGAAGTTATATATGTATATATATATATATATATGTATGTATGTATATGTATATACAGTATGTATATATGTGTTTATACAGACCCTTCCCAAAAAAATTTAAATATCATGGAAAAGTTATTTGACTTCAACGATTCCATTCAAAAAGTTAATTTTTAATAGATGATAGATTCAGGGCCCACAATTTAAACAATTTCAAGTATTAAATTGTTTATTTTTACATAATTTGGGCTTCCAGCTCATGAAACCCACGAAAACAGGATTTCAAAAAATTGAAATACAGTAGAGGTATCAGCCCAAATTACTTAGTTTTGCAGAAAAAAGAAAGAAATTAGGATCACAACAAATCAATTAAAATATGCATTCAACCTTTATTTAGACAGGCAAATCCCATTGAGTCTCGAGGACTCATTTACAAGAGAGACCTGATTTCAACAAAGAATGATGACAACAATGGACAACAGCAACAACAATAAACAATTATAAAAAGTCATACAGATTTTTTTTTTTTACAAATAAGATGGCAATAAAGTAACAAAAACAGCTAGATTATAAGGCGAATGTAGAAAACTGGAAACAGGAACATGTCTGCATTGGTCCTTGCCAGGAGTCCAACAGATTTTTAAAGCCACTTTGAGAGGTCAAGGTCGAGAGCTTCAGATCTTTTTACAAGATATTCCAGGAAACAGGAGCGGAGTAGGAGAAGGCCCTTTTGTCTAGTTCAGTCCTCACTGAGAGAACACTGCAGGTAATGATGTCCTGAGAGCGTACGATGTAGCTGCACTAACGCAGAGACATGTAGGAGGAGATGTATGAAGGCAGCAGACCAGGAAGTGATTTAAAGATGAAAATGTACCAGTGGGAGAGTCTGTGTGAAGCTAATG
>NC_056499.1:1498248-1501894 GCF_014905685.2 Nematolebias whitei
GTTATGAATCTTAGTGCACCATGATAGACAGCATCCAACATCTGCAGCATCCAACATCTGCAGGGTGCTTGTAGGAGCGTTCATGTAAATAATGTCACCGTAATCAATGGAGGGAAGGAAAGTCACAGATACAAGGTGTTTTCTAGCATTCAAAGTTACACAGGATCTGTTTCTGAAAAATAAACCCGGTTTAACTTTCAGTTTCTTTATCAAGTTTTCCACATGGAGCTTAAAAGAGAGATGCGAGTCGACCAAGATACCCAAATATTTATAGGAATCAACAAACTCAATGGGGACACCATTTGAGGATAAAATCGGAGGAAGAACTGCTGGGACCAACTTCCTGTTTGAAAAAAGCATCCCTTTGGTTTTGTTGGCATTTAGGACAAGTTTGAGGCGGAACAAATCTGTCTGGATGATGTTAAATGCAGATTGCAAAGGCTGGAAAGCCTTATCAACTGTTTTAGCTCGACAATAAACAACTGTGTCAAACGCATAGAAATGTATGGATGTATCAGGGATGTTTTGACCTACATTACCTATGTAGATTGTAAAGAGGGTGGGTCCTAAGACTGAGCCTTGAGGTACACCATTGTTGACTGTTAATTAACTGGAGGAAGTACCATTATGTTGAACACATTGCCTCCTATCTGAGAGATAGTTAGAGAACCAACCAATGGTATGATCTGAGAAACCGATTTCTGAGAGTTTATGACACAAGATGTTCTGATCCACAGTGTCAGAATCTTTAGACAGGTCTAAGAAAAGTGCAGCACAATAATCCTTAGCATCCAGTGCTTCAACAACGTCATTAAGAACCTTCAGTGAAGCAGTGGTTGTGCTGTGATGTTTCCTGAAACCAGATTGATGTGGAGGTAAGATGTTAAATGAGTCCAGGTAATTTTTGATTTGAGAGTTTATCAGTTTTTCTAGAACCTTGGCTAAAATGCAGAGTTTAGAGATTGGTCCATAGTTGTTCAGTGAGGTGGGGTCTCCTCCCTTCAGCAAAGAAGAACAAAGGCTGTTTTCAAGTGTCTGGGATGGAGTTTTGGCTTATGGACAGGTTAAAGATGTGGGTCACAGGTACTGTGATGATATGAGCAGCCAGCCTTGAGAAATAAGGTGGAAGTTCATCTGGTCCTGCAGATATTTTAATATATGGTACTTTCAAAATGATATGTCAATCTTCAATACTTGGTTGTGAATCCCTTTGCCTTAATCACTGCCTCAATGCGACGTGGCATTGAGGCAATTAGCCTGTGGCATTGCCTGGGAATTATGGAAGGCTGAAGTCCATTCTCCGCCAATATATTACTACTTCTGGTGTCGGACCAGAAATTTCTTGCAGAAACGTTTCTACGGGAAAGACACCAGGAATAAGGTGAAATATGTGAATTTTATCGGGTTTTGTGTTACATTTTGAAAACCGTAAATTCACTCTGCCCCATCGCGACCGTTATTGTGAGCAACTTCACCATCCTCCCTCACAGTGTTGTATCGCACAGATGAGAGCAGTCAGAGTGCCCAGTATCTGTTGTTGCGTCAAAAACAATTCTGCTGGCAGAGGGCACCTCTGTGCCAAGTGTCCCTGGGCACGTGCCCAAATTGCCCATATGGTAGATCCGGCCTTGTCTCTAGGGAGGCACCCAGGGAGCATCCTTACCAGATGTTTGAACCACCTCAATTGGTGCAACTCAATGTGAAGGAGCAACAGTTCTACTCCGTGTCTCTCCTGATAACGGAACTTATCAACTTATCTCTAAGGTGGAGTCCAGCTACCCTGCAGAGGAATCGTTTCAACCGCCTGTATCCACAATCTCATTCTTTCTGTCGCTACGCAGAGTTTATGACCATAGGTGAGGGTAAGAACGTAGACCGACCGGTAAAGAGAACTTTGTCTTACAGTTCAGCTCTCTCTTCACCACAACGGACCGGTACACAGTCCACAGTACTGCGGACACTGCACCTATCTGTCTGTTAATGTCACGCCCCATTCTTCCCTCACTCGTGAACAAAACCCTGAGATAATTGAACTCCTCCACTTGAGGCAGAACCTCACCCTTGACCTGAAGAGAACAATCCACCTTTTTGATGCCCCGTAATTGGAGCACACCCTCCGGTCCCCCTTTTTCAAGAGGGGAACCACCACCCCAATCTGCCAGTCCAGTGGCACTGCCCTCGATGTCCACACAATGTTGCAAAGGCCTGTCAACCAAGGCAGCCCCACAACATCCAGGGGCTTAAGGAAATCAGGATGAATCTCATCCACTCCTGGAGCCCTGCCACTGTGGGTTTTTTAACTACCTTGGCGACCTCAGCCACGGTTATGGACAGACCAACCCCAAAGTCCCCTAACTCTGCTGCCTTCTTGGTGGGATTGAGAAGATCTGAGAAGTATTTCTTCCACCTCCTGACGACATCACTGGTTGAGGTCAACAGCACCCCACCTTCACTGAACACAGTGTTAATAAAGCACTACTTTCCCCTCCTCAGCCGCCTGATGGTTTGGTAAACTGAATATTTTATATGTTGAACTCTGTGATAAAAGCATTGCAATGAGTCCAGCAGCTGTCCGTGTACATGCATGTTTCCTACTTATTATCCCCCACCACTGTGATAAGTTGGCAATCATGTAATTGCTTCTGTCAGTGTTGGTGCGTGCTTCTGTTTGTCGTCTGTTAATAAAATATTTTGAAACATTCACTGGGTGCGTTAATGAAACTCTCAAAACATATTCAGTAAATTTACATCTACAACTGATAAACTTTTGGACACAGGGTCATTCAAGGTGGCCACCACAAACTTGGCAAGCATGAAAAAAGCTCAAACTCATTCATTTTCGCAGACAGTGAGCTAATGTTTTATGTAGTAGTAGCTGAAAGTAATTCACACTAAGTACTCTGTACAAATAATGATCACATTACATTTTTTAAAACTTTGGTATGCAAGGTGGTGGGCAATATGCATTCTTATAATAAATGTTAGTATGAATATTTTTATTGCTCCAAAACTAGAACCCAGTAAAAATTGCATGCAGTAAGGATCCCTGTCATTAACTATTGAGTTTCCTCTCAGACACAGATCAGGAGGCACGTCAGAAAGTATTTTCATATAATATCATCTGAGTAAAAAAATAAAATATAGATTATTGAGCATGCATCAGGATAAAATATATATGGTTTAATTTTAATAGACTTCCATATTAAATATTTTAAACATTTTTGCAAACCCCGACACCTAAAGAAGAAACCCAAAGACCAGAAAACTAACTCATTGCTAAAACAAAGTACTGCTACAAAGTTGTACTGAAGTATTTATGTTCTGTGATAGTATAAAAACACATGTAAGGACAGTGTTGTCTCAGCTCAGTTACTGTGGAGTAAAAAAACAAACTTGGCTAAACCTCATCTGTTCCACATTGTTCAAAATGTTTTTTTTTTTCTTTGTTGTTGTTGTACAGTCAAATGTACACTTCTGTATCTGTACAGGTAATTTTTTGTTTCGTTTTTAAACTTTAGTAATGAGCTACAGGTAACTCGTTAAAGAACTACAATACTGTTCGAGCAATTAAAAAAAGATTGTCAACTCTCAACTCAACAGTTCTCATGAGCAACTAACAAACATTTAACACTTATCTAGAGCTTTT
>NC_056499.1:1501994-1508516 GCF_014905685.2 Nematolebias whitei
ACACACACACACACACACACAAAAAAAAAAAAAAAAAAAAATCAGAGCATAAACTATCACTTTGAGTACACTGATTCTGAATTTATATAGTATTTCTTTAATTGTCATGTATTGAACAGCCTCATTTCATAAACATGCATGAAATATTATATGGAAATTGATGTGTTTTTCTCCTAAATTAAAAAAATGGAAAGCCCACTGTAGCAGCATCAGAACTGTCGATCTACAAAGTAGAAAAGGAGACATTTGTCGGGCACAGTCTAGTTACTCTGATCCTCACTGTGCAGGTTGTCACAGAGGGAGATGGCAGAGTCCACGTGGAATCCACAGAGGGCCACTGTATCTTCACTATCGAAGGAGCTGAGAGGCAGGATGAGGGGGTCTACTCTGTTGTGGTCCGAAACCCAGCTGGAGAAGACAACGCTGATATCAGAGTGAAAGTTGTTGGTAAGACAGGGTTACATACCATGCTTACTAAGCAAATATAATAAGTTAAAAACTACATTGTTTTAATCTACATGACTCCCCCCCCCTCCCCCCAGATGTCCCAGATTCTCCCCAGGCTCCAAAGATCTTGAGTGTGGGGGAAGATTCTTGCATTGTTCAGTGGGAACCTCCTCAGTTTGACGGCGGAGCGCCAATTATTGGTAAAAGCTTATTTAAAGGCTTGTTTTGGTCACTCACATTAGGCAGTGGAAATTACAAAACCACTTTCTCCACCATAAAAAATACTTGAAGCATAAGACTGTACTGAGGCTTTTTGAGTTACAAAAGACGGTGAAGTCAGTTCAGTTGTAAAAATTTCACGGCTTCCAATTTACTCACCAAGTTGCAGTTATGGAAAACAAAACGAACAAAAAACAAAAAAACAAAGGTGTGAAGATATTCAGACTAACGTCTAAAACAGTAAAAAAAGAAAAAAGATGCCTGCATTCCATCTCCATATCTGTCCGTGTGTATTGTTCTGTAGTAGAACGTGAATAGCAGAATTTTATCTAAATAGAATGTAACCTTCATTAAAACATATGTCCTAAACTTTCAAGTCAGAATGTCAAACTTATCAGATGAAAAAAATTACAGTAAAGTGTTTTTTAAATTAACTGGTGGATTGCTCTCTTCAGGTCGAGGGTGAGGTTTTGCCTCAAGTGGAGGAGTTCAAGTATATTGGGGTTTTGTTCACAAGTGAGGGAAGAATGAAGTGTGAGATTGCGAGATGGATTGGTGCAGCATCTGCAGTATTCTGATGCATGCTCAATAATCCAGGTAGAAAAATCTAAAAAAGTTCAATCTGGTCCTCTGGACATTCAAAAAAACAAAACAAAGCAAAACAACAAAAAATGTAGAAACGTTTCGTCTCTCATCCGAGAGACTTCCTCAGTCTGAGGAGCTGTATTCAGCTCAGTCTCTTAAATAGCACCTTCTCAGAGTGGATCAACCAGTTTGCTGCTGACAACCAAAACCAGCTGATCACATGCTCAAGAAGGACCATCAGCCTAACAATGGATCATTAGCACCTGATGGCTGTTTACTGTTCACAGAGGGCTGAGTGATACTAGCAATCACAGCATTGTAAGAGGGGGACAGTTGAACCTGGAGGCTCCACCCCTGTTTAATGATGGACGGTTTCTTTTCACAAAGATGGCCTCCTTTACTCCTCTCTCAAACCATCGTTCCTCTCTGTCCAGGATGTGAACATCTTCATCCCTGAAAGAGTGACCTCTGGCCTGGAGATGAGTGTAGACCGCAGAATCCTGGCCTGATGATGTTGATCTTAAGATCGGTCACTCTTTCTGTTTTAACAGGGGTGACTTCAGAATAAGCGGAAGATAATGGATGGATTCATGGATGGATCTTGACACTAACTGAAATGATGTGGAGGCAAAAAAGAAGGGGACAGAGAATTAAACCTTGTGGAACTCCTGTGAAAAGAAAATTTTTCTTTTGTAATAAAGTTACCCACTGAAATATTAAATATGATTATGTCTATCACGGTGCACTAAGATTCATAACTGGCTGTAACTACCGTACCCACCACTGCACCCTGTATTTACTGGTTAACTGGTCATCATTAACTTCACACAGACTCTCTCACTGGTACATTTTCATCTTTAAATCACTTCTTGGTCTGCTGCCTTCATACATCTCCTCCTACATGTCTCTGTGTGAGTGCAGCTACAGCGTGCGCTCTCAGGACATTATTACCTGCAGTGTTCCCTCAGTGAGGACTGAACTAGACAAAAGGACCTTCTCCTACTCCGCTCCTGTTTCCTGGAATATCTTGTAAAAACATCTGAAGCTCTCGACCTTGACCTCTCTAAGGGTGCATTCACACCAGCCCTGTTTAGTCCGCTTTAATCGAACTTTAGCTTGTTTTCCTAGAAAGTCCGGTTCGTTTGGGGAGGTGTGAACGCGCCATCAAACTGTCATGGAACAAAAAGGCGAACTCTGGCCCGGGCTAAAACCTAGGTCTCGGTCCGGAAGAAGAGAACTCCAGCGCGGTTCGAGTACAGTGTGAATGTAAACAGACCGAGCCCGCTCCACAAGCAAGAAGAGGAGTACAACACAGGGCAAACAAACACACATTTCTCTGACCTTATATGGAGCCGTCAGCTGCCTTGTGTGGAAAAACAATATTCTCCATGTTCTTCTGTCTCATCTTCTGCTCATGCTAAGTCCATTTTTGAAAAATGACAAAATACAACTCCTAAAACTGCTAAAACTTGATGCCACTTCATTTTTGTTTATATTTCCAGAAGAAGAAGAAGAAGTGTCTTCAGAGGTTTTTGTGTCGTTTCTTTCAGTAGTTCTTGGTGCAGCGCCCCCACAGGCGAGCGGGGGAATAGGTTGGTTCAACAGGTTGACTCGACTGCACAGTGCAGTGTGAATGCAAACGCACCATCTCAAATGTAACAAAAGGTCATGAATACTGGTCCCCAACCGAACAGAGTCTACCGGACTATCAGGTGTGAATGCACCCTAAGTGGCTTCAAATCTGACAAGTTCCTGGCAACACACACATGTTCCTGTTTTTAGTTTTCTACACCGCCTTACAACCGTTTTTGTTGTTTTTGTCGCTGTTTTTGTTACATTTTTTTAATGCCATTTGATTTCACTTTCTCAATTTGTATGCACCATTTATGTTTGTCTTGTTGTCTTTGTAATTCCACTGTTGTCATCACTCTGTTAAAATCAGGTCTCTCTTGTAAATGAGTCCTGGAGGCTCAATGGAATTAACCTGTATAAATAATGGTTGAATGAATGTTGTCAACATCATCTTAAGTTATAAGTAGACATGCGGCTGGAAGTTGAAGCCGCAATGAATGAGCACCCATCTGGTGGCTGGCTTTACATTTTCTACATCGCCTTATAAACTAGCAGGGTTTTTTTTTTTTTGCTACTTTTTGTCTTCTTTTGACTGTCCTTTTGGTTGCCATTTTATTTTAATTCATAAAAAAATATCTGTATGCCTCTTTTATGATTGTCTATGATTGTTGTTGCTATCAACTGTTGTCATAACTCTTTGTTAAAATCAGGTCTTTCTTGTAAATGAGTCCCTGAGGCTCAATGGGATTAACCTGTAGAAATAAAGGTTGAATTAAAAAAAAAAGTCCTGCTTCTCCTCTGGCTCTCACTCAAGACAGATGCTTCTCCTCTCCCTCCCTGTTCTCCTCATCATGCTTCTGCTCTTTGTGTGTCTCGGAGCTCCTGGTACACATCTCCCCAACGACAAACACTATTATGGAGCTGACGAGCTGGACTTTCAACGGAATCAACAAAATCTTTTTTAAAAAACAACAAGGTCCTGGAGAACCCTCTTGCCTGGCTGAGATTCCCACTGCGGGGTACATCAGCAATCATCTGATGTGTCTTTCAGTTCTGTCTCAGAAAGAAGAAAAAGTTTATATATTTGGATTTATGATAGCAGGGGTTTTGCTATTTGGCATCGGTGGGGCTCTGTTTGATCAACTTGAAGGAAAAAAAGCTTCCGAGTCTGTGTGAAGGTTTGGTTTGTGCTATGAGGACTCAAAATCAGCTGATTAACGAGCTATGGAGACGATTTGTGAGAATTGCAGGTTACCTGCAGCTTTAGGACTCGACAGCATATGGGATTGATCTTGGGGAGGCTCATAACGTGGATCAGTGGAGAGGAATACCCATAAATCTGGAAATTTTGGACCGAGGAAGTTCCAGCAGGACTCAAAGCTGACAAGAAAAAAAAGTCTGTCTAAGAAAATCAACAATTGTGGCTTATCTGAATCTGACTCCCCAGTTTGGCCTCGGATACGAGCTACTATCATGCCGACTATCAAATTTTTCCTGGGACATGGGTAACTAGGGGAAAGCTTCATGTATCGCCCCCCCCCCCCCCCCCCAAACTTCTGTGCAGGTTTATCAGAACTACCGGCTGAACAACAACATCAGAACTGTGGCTTATCTGAAAGTACATGGTCAAATCTCACTGTCTTGACATCAAATGCATATGTGATGTGTTATAAATGTGCTTGTTGGTAGAGTTTTTTGATGTCTCAAATTTTGTCCTGACAGGACAAGATGGGAAGATATTGTTTTTTGTAATACCAGTATACATCCTCGTGGTTCTTACCCTTTTTCAATCTAAAAAGTATTCGGAAAAGGACAAGAGGCCACGCTCTCAAAGAGCAGCAGTTACGTGCACTCAGTCCATCTTTCGGACGACTGTATGGACATATTCTCGTTGTATTTCGGTACAATGACAATACAGCTTATTCTGATTCCATGTAAACTAATGGGACGTTTTCCTAGCTACAAACAAACACATGAAAAACAAACTACTTCAGCTAGGCTTTTTCATTTGCTGATATTTATTGATTCACGTAGCTCTCAAGTTTGTACACTCAGATATTCTCTTTGGCTGTCGATCTTTGAGTCCTTCGTTTAATTACGAGGTAAATAACCCACAACAACTGTGTGTGTTATTTCAGCACGTTTGGAAGATGTTTGTCTGTTGTGAACAGTTACTAATAAATTATTATGTTCAATCTAGACATTTATATTTTTCCTTTCCTGACAAACAAGTATAAACATAATCTGCAACTGTTTGAATGTTCAGGTTACGTGTTGGAGAGGAAGAAGTTGAAGAGCTACAGGTGGATGAGGCTGAACTTTGACCCCTATCCTGAAACAACCTACGAGGCCAAGCGCATGATTGAAGGTGTGCCGTACGAAATGCGAGTTTATGCTGTCAACGGCATCGGCATGTCCCGCCACAGTCCTGCCTCACAGCCGTTTGTGCCTGTCGGTGAGTCCAAACCAACTTTTCTCAAGCATTTAATTTGCTTTATCACATTTCAATTAAAAAAGTGCTGTTTGTTTGTGACACTGCTTAAGTATGTGTCAGAGGAACTAACACTGACTAATGTAAACATGGTGAGCCGCATGATAAGGCAATCCCAGCTTTACAAAGTGTGAACACATTGGTGAGTTTTTCCTCAGTTTCTCTTCTGACCCCAAACAAAACAGAAACATCAAGCCACCACTAGGAATGCGCAATATCTACAGTACATGGTAGAAACGATAGAAATTTAGCCTACGATAGAGATCTGTCTTCTACCGGCTAACCGCAGTAATGCTGTGTCTGATGTAAAATCAGAGCTGTCAGATTTAATCGTTACTTTTTTGGGTTGAAAACTGTGCGCAAGTGGTGTTCAAGTGTAAAATCAGAGTTGTCAGTTTAATCATTACTTTTTTTGAGTTGAAAACTGTGCGCAAGTGGCGTTAAAGTACTTTCTTTGAGAGCTAAGTAGCTACAAGCTAACTACGGCTGGCTTGCCGTAGTGTTGTTGTATTTGGATGCATGTGCAAAACGCTGTGTTCCGTTGAAAGTTTTTTGTTTTTTACCGTCGAAAGTTAAAGTATGCGTTGGTCAGCTTTAGAGAAACCTACGGTGGCCGACAGGTGCAAACGCGCAGCAAACGGCGAAATGCGCAACAAACACATATATGATGCAAACTCAAAAACACGCAAACACAAACAAAATGCAAACACAAAAAGTCAAATGCAAGCACAAAAAGTCAAATGCAAGCACAAACAAAAAACGCACGCAAGCACAAAAAAACACATGCAAAAACCAAAAAAATCATGCAAACACAAGAAAGATGCAAACACAAACAACAAATGCAAACACAAAAAAAAACACAAACTAAAAAAAACACGCATGCAAACACAAAAATGCATGCAAACACAAATGCACCACATGCAAACACAAATGACAACACAAACAGAAAAACGCAGCAAACAGTGGAAGACACGCAAACTCGCTCAACAAAAACGGAAGTGCTCCAGACCACTAGGGGCAGTCGACCACAGAACAAAGAATAAAATAAACTTGGAGGAAGAAAGACGTTTTCCAACCGCAAATAAATCTCACAAGAAGAAGAAGAAAGAAAAGGTTTGTTTATACTTTATTCATTCAAACACGCAGTCTTTTACAAAGGCCCTTTTCACATGACGTCAGACAACTTAACAGTTAAGAAGTGCCCTCTT
>NC_056499.1:1508616-1509950 GCF_014905685.2 Nematolebias whitei
GCTCTTTTGTCCTGTGAACCTTAAAAAGCCTCTTTTTTTCCTGCATACCTCTTAATTGCAAGGATCAGCTGGTCTCAACAAAATCGATCAACTTCTCCCGACAGGAGTCAGGGTAAGGAGGACCCTCTGACCTCTTTTAGGAACAAATTGGATTCATGATGACGACTAGAATCTACTGTTTGGTTGGTGAAATCTTGGATCATCTACAAATTCGTGTGGAGGTGTTGAAGCTTGACAGTGCTCGGACTGAATGTGGAGCTGTGACAGGGAATTGGAGCAGCTGTTATCAGGACTGTGTTCTTCCTGGCAGCACTCATGAATGGTGGAATAATCTGAAGAAGCTGTGAGCTCGACTTTTGGAGTAAAGGATCAATTCGGCTGTTTTGGAGTTTCCATCAGAGAATATGTACCAGCGAGACTTTAAAGGCAGAAACAACAATTAAGAGTTCTGCCTGACCCAAACTGTGGCCTTGATGCCGGACTTATCTCAACTCCTCCTGGAATGTTCAGAAAACAACAAAGATGCTTTGACTGTTTCCTCACCCCTCCCTTCTCCAAGGACATGGACATGTAACAGAACCTCAACTGAGCTGAAGATGAACGTCACCTCTTATCTGGACAATGGCTGAGGGGTGGGGGTGGGGGGGTGGTCTGGACTATGCTACGACTTTCCCTTAAAAATTCAACATCTTCACCGCCTATATGTTCATGTATAACGTCTGTTTATGTTGCTTTGCTGTGGTAGGTTTTGTTGATGCCTCAAATCGTGCCCTGTCTAGGACATGGAGTGAGAGATCTTTTTTTATACCGTCTCTCCTCGTGTTTTCTTTCCTTTTCTTATCTAAGCAAAATATTATTCTGAATAAGAATAAGAAGGCCGCGCTAATTATTTATAGCCGCAGCTTCGTGCACTCCGCCCATCTTCGGACGACTCTACGCACATATTCACGTTGTATCTCGGTGCAATGCCAATAAAGTTTATTCTGATTCTGAAGGACCTTCAGCCTAACAATGGATCATTAGCACACTGATGTCTGTTTACTATTAACAGGGGGTTGAGTGATACTAGCAATCACAGCATTGTAAGAGGGGGACAGTTGAACCCGGAGGTGGGTGTTATATTGGTTGGAGCCTCCGGGTTCAACTGTCCCCCTCTTACAATGCTGTGATTGCTAGTATCACTCAGCCCTCTGTGAACAGTAAACAGCCATCAGTGTGCTAATGATCCATTGTTAGGCTGATGGTCCTTCTTGAGCATGTGATCAGCTGGTTTTGGTTGTCAGCAGCAAACTGGTTGATCCACTCTGAGAAGGTGCTATTTAAGAGACTGAGCT
>NC_056499.1:1510050-1516988 GCF_014905685.2 Nematolebias whitei
ACAGGGGGTTGAGTGATACTAGCAATCACAGCATTGTAAGAGGGGGACAGTTGAACCCGGAGGTGGGTGTTATATTGGTTGGAGCCTCCGGGTTCAACTGTCCCCCTCTTACAATGCTGTGATTGCTAGTATCACTCAGCCCTCTGTGAACAGTAAACAGCCATCAGGTGCTAATGATCCATTGTTAGGCTGATGGTCCTTCTTGAGCATGTGATCAGCTGGTTTTGGTTGTCAGCAGCAAACTGGTTGATCCACTCTGAGAAGGTGCTATTTAAGAGACTGAGCTGAATACAGCACCTCAGACTGAGGAAGTCTCTCGGATGAGAAACGAAACGTTTCTACTTTTTTTTTTTGCTTTGTTTTTTTTTTTTTTTGAATGTCCAGAGGACCAGATTGAACTCTTTTAGATGGAGAAAAATATCCAGTTTAGGGTCATTTATTTGCTGTCTGTTTTACTGGAATTTAGATACAGCAGTAAACCAGTAAAGCACAAATAAGCTTGAACAACAAGGCATGGCCATGTCCTTAGAGAAAAAAGGAAACTCCAACTGAGCTCTGCACTTTCAGCGTCAGAGCTTTGTAATAAAGGTTATTAAAGTTTGAATGAATATACTTCATTAGAATCAGACTTCAGATTTATTAATAAATCAGGGTGCTGTAAAACAAATTGAAATACTAAAAACAAGAACATATTTGCTTTGAATTTTTAATGGACATTATCAAATGTCTTAAAACTTGTACTTGTATATGTAAATAAATGCCTAAAACAAACTTTAATATATGCAAATAGTTTCTTTTTTAGACGTTTATTTTGTAGAGTTACAGCTGTTGTTAATAAATGGGCCTGTGTGACAACTAGGACAAAGATTTGATTCAGAAATATATTTTTGTTATTACTTTATGGAAAGAGAAAAATTGAGATATATATTGTATATCGCGATTTATCTTAAAATATTGAGATATTCATTTAGATCTATATCGCCCAGCCTTGTCAGGATGTAAAACTAATCGTTCTCATTTTTGTGTAGTTATTTAAGGTTAAGGTTCATATTGTTTAACTTGGTTTGTTGTTTTTCTGTGTATGTTGGCCTGCTACTGTTTCAGTTTGGTTTTAGTGAGTGTTTAGTCTCAGTAGTTTTTATTATTAATTGAGACCATCCATCCATTCATTATCTTTTACCCGCTTCTTCCATTTTGGGTCACGTGGGTCGCCGGTGTCCATGTCCAGCAATCTTAATTGACACCATTTCCCAGATTTTATTTTGGGTAAAGGAAAGGGAAATCTTATTGCTCAGCCCTCTGGGTTATTTTAAAGGGGACCTATGTTGTCCCTGGTTTCAAAGCTGTTTTTATTCGACTGAAGAGATTAGTGGAAGGGGAGTTTTATTTCTGTTGTGTTCACCAGAGCTTTTGTGTGAGTGTGTTTCTGTTGGGGAACACATAAATGTATTTATTTATTTTGGTTTTTTTTTCCTCCCCCAAACATTCTAATTAATTCAAACAGGTTTTAACTACATACAGTATCAGCTAAGAGGTTCCCAGGGCCAGCATAGCCCTCTGTTTTTGATTTTATTGTTATTCTGTATAATAAACTATTTAAGATTTTATTCTGAGTACACTAACCCTTAGACCAGGGCAATTGTTATATTCTTGTGAACCAAATAAAATGTATCTAACTTTCAAGCAATGCCTCTGTCAGTTCTTACAAACTTACGTATATGTGTAAAGAAAAGAGAATTTAAGGTTCTCCTACTACTCAATATAGTTAACAGTTATTGTATCACAGGTCACAGTAGCTTCTCTGCTCCTTCAGGTGGGGGGACGGGCTCTGACTGTGGTTTGTCCCTATGCACCAAATGGCAGTTAAGAGTATCTGGCCTTCTTGGAGTCCTTTGTGGGGATGCTGGAAGGTGCACCAGCTGGGGACTTCTTTATTCTGCTGGGGGACTTCAATGCACATGTGGGTAATGACAGTCTGACCTGGAGGGTTGTGACTGGGAGGAACAGTCTCTCTGATCTGAACCTGAGCGGTGTTTTTTTGTTGGACTTCTGTGCTAGTCATAGTTTGTCCATCACAAACACCATGTTCAAACAAAAGGGTGTTCATAAGTGCACTTGACACCAGGATGTCTTAGGTCATAGATCTATGATTGACTTTGTAGTTGTGTCATCTGATTTGTGGCTGTTTGTTTTGGACACTTGGGTGAAGAGAGGAGCTGAGCTGTCAACTGATCACCACCTGGTAGTGAGTTGGATCAGATGGCGGGGAAAGATGCCGGATGGACCCAGTAGACCCAAACGTATAGAGGGTTTGCTGGGAACGTCTGGCAGAAGAACCCGTCCGAAAGATCTTCAGCTCACATCTCCAGGAGAGCTTTAATCACATCCCAGCTGAGGTGGGGAACATTGAGTCTGAGTGGGCCATGTTCCGCACCTCAATTGTTGAGGTAGCTGCCTTGAACTGTGGCTGCAAGGTTGTCGGTGCTTCTCCTGGTGGCCATCCTCGAACTCGGGGGTGGACACTCTGGGTTAGGGAAGCTGTCAAGCTGAAGAAGGAGTCCTATTGATCCTTGGTGGCTGGTGGGACTCTGGAGGCAGATGAGGTATATGGGAGGGCCAAGCAGTCCACAGCCTTGGCTATTGCTGAGGCAGTAAAAACTCGGATGTGGGAAGATTTCAGTCAGGACTTGGATAGAGATTCTCGGTTGGCTCTAAAGTGATACTGGGAAACCATTAAGTGGCTGAGGAGCAGATAGCACTTTACTAACGCAGTTTTCAGTAAAGATGGAGTGCTGTTGACCTCAACCAGTGTTGTCATCGGGAGGTAGAAAGAATACTTCTCAGACCTTCTCAATCCCACTGGCACATCTTCCATGGAGGAAGCTGAGTTTGGGGACTTTGGGGTTGGTCTGTCCGTAACCGTGGCTGAGATCGCCAAGATAGTTAAAAAGTTACGTAGTAGTAGGGCTCCGGGAGTGGATGAGATTTGCCCTGATTTCCTTAAAGCTCTGGATGTTGTGGGGCCATCTTGGTTGACACACTTTTGCAGTGTTGCATGGACATTGGGGACAGTGCCACTGGATTAGCAGACTGGAGTGATGGTTCCCCTCTTAAAAAGGGGGACCGGAGGGTGTGCTCCAATTATGGGGCATAACTCTCCTTAGCCTCCCTGGTATTCATTCATTAATTCAACCTTTATTTAAACAGATAAATCACACTGAGTCTAACAGACTCGTTTATTGTACAAGTGAGACCTGTTTGGACAGACCAAAAAGTGGTTAACTGGACACATGTAGGAGTTAGAGGTGAAAAAATTCCTATCAGACTTTTTTTTCCTGCCTGAGGAAAAAAAAAACCCCTCTAATCTTAAAACAAAACAATTTGCACAAACAAGCACATAGTGACATAGACATTCTGCAGAGGGGGGGAGCCGAGAGCGGTGAGCATGTTCATAGATGCTCTCAAGGTCATTGTAAGAGTTCTGATAGGATGGAATTATCAGTCAATGTCCTCCGGTGAGATCCATAAACATTCTCGAGGGATGTCGAGGAATGGCCAAGAATAACGTCTATGTGAATCCAAGAGTCCTGAAATGACGACACAATGTTTATTCAGCTGGTTTCATCAGGTTATCAGTTGGAAATTCCTCAGGGAGGGGGTGGTGAGCGTCAGATCACGTTCTCCAGGCAAATTCAGATAAGATGACCTTCAAGGCCAGCCAAGGGAGCCAAATTCAGATAAACACAGTTGTTTTGGGGACAGGCAGAACTTAATGACATCTACCTTGAGTTTGTGTTGGTCTACTCGGTTCCGAAATGTCCAAAATACATGGCCACACCAATGGAACGTGACTGAGTAAAATCCCCAAGATCTGATCCATTCAGCCCAAAGCATTTGAGTCTGGGTACTCCAGACACAAACCAAGCCATCATAAAGGCAAGCAGAGTGATCGGGTCCAAATTTGCTGCCGACGACTTCCTTGATTGTAGATAAAACCAGCAACCAGCCGAATCCAAAAAGCAGGAACCAGTTATCGTATATCCAATTAAATATGCGTCCTTAAAATCCACAAATGGCAGCAGAGATAGACACATCATCAAGTCTTCCAGTCGATGAGATATCCAGCTGCGTGTGTGCCAACAGGGTAAATCGGCTCGCCTAAAGCCTGTCTTCTCTTTGAAGAAATGTTGTCAATTGAGTTAAGGGACCAACTGATCAAAAAGTCCATAATTATGGTTCAGAAGATGCAAGAGAGTCTCACACGCAGTTTCACAGACAGACAGAGCAGCAAAGCAAAGCAGAGAGGGAGAGAGAAGCATCTGATCTCAGCAAGAGCAAGTGGTGAATTGGTAAGGTCTACCCAGGGGTACTGGAGATGTGAATCAGATTGTTGGTTGGTCTTCAGATCCAGGAGGAACAATGCAGGTCCATCCTGGCTGTGGAATATTGGATCAGGTCTTTACTTTCTTTAGGGTCTTCGAGGGTGTCATGGGAGTTTGTCCATCCGATCTACTTTGTACATGTATTTTGTGCACTTGGAGAAGGCAATCTCACTCACTCTCAAATCTGTCAATCGTCTGTCAATCTCACTTGGATTGTGAGATTGACAGACGGATTGTGCAGTGTCTGCAGTATTGTGGACTCTGTACCAGTCCGTTGTGGTAAAAAAGGAGCTGAGCTGTAAGGCAAAGCTCTCTGTTTACCTGTCGGTCTACGTTTCTACCCTCACCTCTGGTCATGAACTCTGGGTAGAGACTGAAAGAATGAGATCATGGATACAGGAAGTTGAAATGAGTTTCCTCTGGAGGGTAGCTGGACTCTTCCTTAGAGACAGGGTGAGAAGTGCAATTATCAGGAGAGACTCAGAGTAGAATCGTTGCTCTGCCACATCCAGAGGAGCCAATTGAGGTGATTCAGGCATCTGTTAAGGATGCTCCCTGGATGCCTCCCTATGGAGGTGCTTCATGCATGTCTGACTGGATGGAGACCCCGGGGAAGACCCAGGACACACTGGAGAGAGAACACCTTGGAGTCCTTCCAGAAGAGCTGGAAGAGGTGGCTGTGGAAAAAGACATCTGGACCTCCCTGCTCAAGCTGTTGACCCCGAGACCTGAGTCTAGAACAAGCGGAAGATAATGGATGGATGGATGGATGCATGGATGGATGGATGCATGGATGGATGGATGGATATTTCACTATTTTTTTGGTTTCCATTACACAAACCTAACATATTGAGAAGATGGTTAGCCAATATCCATAGAGACAAGTTTCATCCTTCAACGTATCACCGGGCATGCAGCGAACACTGTCTAAGTGTCGAACACAGAACAGGTAAATAATAATAAATATGCATTATTCCAATACTGTTAGAATACCCTTCATATATATTTTCTGAGTTATGTGTGTTATTGACTGACTTCAGATGTCGTTTAGATCATCTTATAAAAATATATATTTTCCTTATATCTAGCTGTTTTACATGATTGTTGAATGCTATTATCATTAGTTATTATTATTATTAATTTATTGTAAAAAGACACAAATAATTTCTGACAGAGATCCAGTTGGGTTTGCTGTTAATTAAACAACAAAGTTCAGTCAGGTCCTCTGGACAGTTTTTTTTTTTAGATAAATTATCTGTGGTGTCATTCCGCAGAGTTTGATGCAGATTATGACTTCAGTATCACAACAGTGCATAGAGGAAAACCCAGCAGAGTAACTAAGTGCCCCTGCTGACAAATTGAGAAACTGAGAAAAGAGGTGGTTTGTTTTCATTCACCAGTTTGTTGGTGTGTGATGTGATGCTCTGTACTGTACGATTTGGTCAAAAATGTCAGGGCAGCAGAACTGTTAGATATGTTGTTGACAGGTATCTGAGCAAACTATGGCAGCTGCAACAGTTAAAAATAAAAGCATGTTTCCTCAACGCCGAAATAACAGTTGAATAGTTCTGTAACCATGCAGCACAAATCTGAAAGTTTATTATTAGTGCCTCTCGTTCAAGAGGAAGAATGCAGCATTGTGATAAGGCAGTGCACAAAATAGATTACATGCTGTAAGATTAAAATACTGAACTTATCTTGGTCTTCTAATTTGGGCTAGTAGGAGTGCAGCGTTCTTGTCTACATTAAAAAATGCAAAAACAAGGGTTTATTCAAACACAAGCACAGTAGATGCTGAATATTGGGGCCTGCCATTAGAAAAGGAAGCAGCACAATGCTTCTCATCTTTTGTAAAACTATCCACCTATCCAAAGTTAGAAATCCAATGGATTTCTATATTTTCATTCTTCCATCAACTTTAATGTGAGCCTAATGCATGACTGAAGCAACACAAAATGCACAACAAACTGAGCAGCTAGGCTGCAAGATGTCTCATTACTTTTATTGGTGTTTTGAGTTTGCATGGCAACATAATTAGCCAAAAACAACCCAATGAAAATCCAAAAGCGTGAATGAAGAATGCTTTAAATCCTATTAAAACACCCCTTTGAAATTTTTCATGAACTACATGACCAATCTTTCTAAAACTCTCACAAAATAATTATTGGAGGTTCCTCCATGGCTAAGTAGGTATTTGGGGAAAACTGATTCAAAATGGCCACCATGGATGACTTGTCAAACACAAAAGACCATGAATCAGTTGTTTTTATAGTTATTGAACAAAAAATTTGTGTGGTGGTAGCTGACAGTAACCTCCAATGATAGTCCTTTTGCTAACAGTTGGCAAAGATGACTTTTTGTTTGATTTAAAATGGCCCCTACAGTTAATAAAAAACAAAAATAGCCTAACTCTGTCATTTTCTCAGATACAAAACAAAAATTAGGTTTCACAGTACCTGAAAATAATAATCAGCTATACTCCTAGTGTGAACAGTTTTGTACAAAATTCAAAATGGCCACTACAGCTGATACAGCAATGGCTACATATACATATAT
>NC_056499.1:1517088-1522263 GCF_014905685.2 Nematolebias whitei
ACCAGGCAGACCACCTCCCTTCAACCTGCCCCCCCAACACCAGGCAGACCACCTCCCTTCAACCTGCCCCCCCAACACCAGGCAGGCCACCTCCCTTCCTCACTTCAAATCTCTGATTAAAACTCATCTGTTCTCTCAGACATTTCACACAGTGTGAGTTGATCTAGTGTTTGTTGTTCTGTGATCCTGTGTTGTAAATGTTTTTTATTAATTCTTCTGTTTTTATTATTAGTGTTTTGTATTTTTTCATTAATTTTACTCCCATTGATGTTGCTGTTAAGCACTTTGGTAACAGTTTCTGTTTTAAATGTGCTCTATTAATAAAGTTGACTTGACTTGACCTCTGACCTGGAGATGAGTGTAGACCTCAGAGTCCTGGCCTGATGATGTTGCTCTTCTGTGCTGGTCCATCCTTTTGGCCAGTGGCTGTTTAGTTTGTTTCTTATCTGACCTGTAGGCCTCTTTCTTGGCAAACTAAACAACTCCCATCCTCACATACACACTGCCATTTTCACAGACACACACAAGACTCCATGTTCATCTTCCATTTTTCCCTTTTTCTAAAACCAGCTGGGCTCATTTTATTTATTTTATCTTATTTTTTGTTACTTTTTATTCTTTTCCTGATAGTCTGCAGTAAAAATTCCCCAATTTTTTTCAACAGTTCTCGACTGTAACTGCAGTAATAACTGTACTGTCGTCAACAAAAAATACAGAGGAGTTCCAAACTCTCTTTTGATAAGAACAACCCCCGGTGGCCAGATTCTCTGAAACTTTTAATTTTACACAGCATGTCTAAGACAAAAACAGTGGAGTTCTGTAAACTCTATGTTTTTTTATTTTATTTTGGAGCAACCTGGCCCTAAACTAAAATAAAAAGGGAGGATTAATTATATCAAATGCTAATTAAGTCGTGGGCGGTGCCTGGAGCTGACAGCGCAAAACACAATATTGGTTGAGGTGAAGGATCATCCATCATAAAGTTCTATGATGTCATCGATGTAGACGAAACAGTTTTTTCCTTTTAGTTCTCCGAGAACTGTTTCCATTAATCACTGGAAGGTGATGTTGGCGTTCCTCAACCCAAAAGACTTTACTTTAAACTGTAACCAGCCTTTGTGAGAAATCACGGCTGCTTTCTTCTCGCTCTCGTTGCTCATGGCAACCTGCCAATAGTCACTCTTGAGATCTAAGGGACTGAAAAATTGAGCTCCTCTCAGAGATTCCAGGATATGCATCATGAAGTGTTTTGCATTGAGTCCCCAAAAATCTACACAAAAGCGTAGTGTGCCGTCTTTCTGCGGCACCAACACCACTGGTGCTGCCCATGCAGAGGTTGATGGATCGATTATGTTGTTTTGCAGCATTTTTTTCCAGTTCATCCTCAATAACAGCTTGCTTTTGGGGTGACACCCTGTAAGCTCTGCGTCTCACAGGAAGCTCGTCGGACGTCACAATGTGGTGGCTAATGACCTCAGTGGCTCCAACAGACTCTGTCCAAAAGGTGCGGCCGCACCTCTTCAGGCTGGTTTTCCCAAAGAGGGACTGCAGGTGTTTGAGCCTGTGAGTCTTCCACCACAGCCAAGTAAAAATTGACACATAATTGTGCATCCTTCCAACACAGCTCATCTCGTGATCTAACCTTGAATTTGTATTATTTCCCATCCGGCAGCCCATAACTCCTTAGATGTGGCTTTAGGACAATCTGACTGGCATTCACAAAATCCAATCCAAGTAGCAACGGCATATAAAGCTGTTCATCATTAGGACGTGCACAGGGATGGTGATGTGGATGTCATGAAATCCTAGTAGTAGGACAGTTTTTCTCTCCGCCTGACTTTCTTGACCATTCGTATGACAAATTTTGGTAATTCACTTCTACTCAGGGTTTCACCAGTTCTTCTTATTCTCTCCCACAGACTTTGTCTAATGAGGGAATATGTACGTCCGGAGTCAAGGACAACATTTCTTGTAGTTCCCTGAATAGTTACAGGAACCACCAACAGGGACAGAACCACCTGGACTGCGGCCACTTATCCACCATGGCCCCAGACTTGGCTGTGCTCAGACTTTCTTCTTGTTTTCTTGTTTAACCTGTCCGAAGGGTGGGCCTGCTGCACTCTACTCCAATAATCTGTTATTCACTTAATGCCCCTCCACATGCTCCGTGGGTCTTCTGAGGTGAATTTACCCTGGAAATGGACTCAATGCACTGTGCTGGCTTCCTTCTATCCTTCATTAGAGAGATTACTTTTACTTGTTGGCATTTGTAATGCATGTGAATGCTTCTGTTCGGTGCCCTGAGATGACTTCTGTTGGGACTTGAAGCTATATAAATAAACTGAATTGAACTGAATTGAAAATTGAATAGGTTCATGTGCACATGATGAATGGAAGTCATTTTTGAAAAACAGCAGCGTGTGATCTGGTTTGTGTTGTTTTCATGATGTTGCAATTTGCCACCAGGATGTGGAAAACAAAAGAGCATAATTCTTATTTATTATACGTTTTTCTTGTTTGTGCTTTAAAACTGAAAGAAAAGTTCTGTAGCATTTCTGTGGCAGAGATGTGAGTCTGTGTCACATTGCTGCGATGTGTGCAAACACCTTTTGTCGTAATAAACCCAAAACTTATCTGCCACCATCTGTTGCAGTCTATTACAATCACACTGTGAGCACAGCAATTCTTAAAGTTTTCTTTCAGCTTTATTAAAAAATATCTGGGAATTTTTCATTTTCACTTCTGGTTTTAACGTCCTCTTGAATGTCTTTTGGCTACAACAATTGATAAATGTATTGACGCAGAGAACTGGCCCAAAACTGCTGGTCTGAACCTGTTTAGATCCACAAAAGACCAAAGAAAACAGTCCAAACAACTCCAGTAGTGAACCCTGGATCTTTCTGACCAGATGACACGTAAAGGATTCATTTAAAGGCAACTTTCAAGGAACTGAATCTGAAAGAAGGGTTCCATGTTCCTCATTTTGAGGCTTGTAATGTTTGCTAGGAGTGCTTCATCTCTCAGGCCTCAAGAACAACAAACGGTGACACAATCAAAAACCAGACGCTGAGGAAAAACAAAAAGGTTTACAGAAACAAAGTTAGGTAACAAACTTGTTTCAGAGCGTTCAGAAATAATTTGAATACCGATATTAAAATATCATGAACAGCTATGGAGAACCTAAACAAACATGATGTTGCTTAGAAAGTTTTAAAATACAAATACCTTTCTGTTAGACAAAATGCTCATGAAAAAGAGAAATATTTAATTTGCAAATCATGGACAGTTTTTAATTTGTGACCAATGATACAAACACTTAAAATTATGCTAATGGAATGCTTTAGCTTTTAATAAACCATTTAAAAAATTGACACAAGTGAGACATTTTAACAAAGTTTGTGGCATCAAAGGACTGAAGAAGATGTGTTGTGACAAATATATCATTTAATTATGATTAAAAAATAATAGAATTAAAACATTTGCTTTGATATTTCACAGTTCGAGCAGATGAATTGAAAATTGTCCATTGACATCACCAGATCCAAGATGTTATGTTTAAAGCTGAAAACGGAGAAGTTCTACAGTTAGTGACAGAACTAACGAGCAACAATCTATAATATTACTTAAAAAATAATAAATGTTAAAATAAATGAGGAGATATTGTAATCTAATGGCCCTCAGATATCAGTTGCCTAATTGAATAAATTATTCACAAAATAATTAATAATTAAAATTTTAGCCATGATCATAATAAACATTAGCCTCCATGAAGAAGACTCAGAAGTTCTGTTTAGGTGAAAGGGAAAAGAGACCATCTGTTTTGCTGCCAGCTGGTACTTTAAAGCCCAGGAGAGTATGAGGGTCCATTAGAGCTCAGGATGTTGGTAACTTCCATTTCATCCACAAAGGTACTGAAGTTCAAACAGCTGCATCTAGAAAACAGGAATAAATCATTCATTACCCTCATCATACAACTTAGAAAAGCACATTAAAGTGACTGTTCACTTCACTTGGATTCTTTGGAAAGGTTGGGGGTTAATATTGATTTGACCTCAGTTGGAAAAAAAATAGAGGTTTAATTCTGACAAGCTTGTCAAGCTAACAGCTAATGTGAGCAGGGCTAAGAGCTAAGTGAGATGTTTCCATCTTAAAATAAAATCAAGAGGTTGGTGTGAACACAACAACAAACCATTTACATTACACAGGAATTTGCATAGATTTCTGGTTTGATTCGAGTTAATGTGACACAGTACAGTCCTTTCGCAGCTGAGCATAAAAAAAGAACTGTCTGTTGGTTCTGCTGAAAATAATCGTGATACAAATAGTACGGGTCAGTTTTTATTAATACCATTGGAAAAAGCTGCTGTACATGTCATCGGTCCTGCTGAGGCAGCTAGGCCGGCGGAGGGGTCGGCCTCAGCCTGTGTGGTTTTAACAACTCCCTGAGCAGACGCTCTCATCATTAACATGGCCCAGCAGTGATGCGTGAACGTGTTGCACACACACGCCACGGGGGGACCAATCCAACGACTCGAAATATTCATGAAGAAATTTTGAACGAGCCATTCAGCAACATTTAGCAACGTCTCTCTTGTAAAGGAGTCCTCGAGGCTCAATGGGATTTACCTGTCTAAATAAAGGTTGATTGATTTAGAGACATTTAGCTATAGCAGCCATCTTCAGTCAGGATGACTCTTAAACTTTACCAGCTGAACATGGGCATCTGTTGATTACTTTCTGAGAGTTTAAAAAAAATGTAATGCTTTAGAGAGATATTTTGCTAACAAACACTGTTTTGAACAAAATATAAAATTTTCTCTCAGCAGTGACAGTATGTCTTAGGGATGTCTGACGACTACTGACACACTAAACTGTAGAAAGGCTTTAAATATAGCTTACTTATAGCCTGTTTTAGTTTAGATGTGGTGGCCATTTTGAATTTTGAACAAAGAGCTTAGCAAAGCCGTTGCACCAGGAGTAGAGTTGGACGTTATTAACAGCTATTACAGAGCCAAAGTCTAGATCAATATTGCTCTCTTTATGTAAATGAATATATATTCATTCAAACTTTATTTAGACGGGTTTATCCCATTGAGCCTCGGGGGACTCATTTACAAGAGAAAAAAAATTTATATATATATATATATATATATATATATATATATATATATATAT
>NC_056499.1:1522363-1529595 GCF_014905685.2 Nematolebias whitei
TATTTGTCATTCGCACCCCATGTGGTACATGTGGTGGAACGAAATTATGTACACAGGGTCCCAGTTACATCCAATAATAAAATGTAAAAAAAAAGTTGGTGACGTATCGTAACCCCAGATTCTAGGAGTATAGACGCAGCCCTTTAAGACTGTTGCTAGTGGGTTTATCCCGTTGCACGCAGTGCAGCACTGAAAACTTTAGTCCACGCCCACCGGCTGTGTGGGTCCCACCCCTGGTCCGTATAAATTACGGTAAGACCGGGCAATCAGCTCCCAAATATCTTTTTTTCTTCAGACATTTAGGAACCAGTGAGGCCCAGAACTTAAAGGGCTACACCTATACTCATAGAATCTGGGGTTTACAGTACGTAACCAATGTTCTATTTCGTATAGGCTTCGCCCTTTAAGGCTGTCGGTAGTGGGTTAAAGACGAAGCAGGATGTAGTCTATGCCTCACTGGGTCCATTCAAACACAACATAAAGCACAAAAAAACATTTCATCACTCAGCCTTCTGTGTGCGTAATTAGGCGCTGCGTAATTGCATGCTCCATGCGCAGGAGTGCACCGAAGAAGATCTCTGGTGAGGAAAAAAGGCTGAGATGGCAGACCTGCTGCTGTGAATTGGAACAACCGAGGATATGAATTGTAACAGTGTAACGATGAACAGAGCAAACCAACAGCTTCTCAGGATGAACCGGTTAATAACAATAAAATCAGCAGTCATGAACTTGTGGCTAATAATAAATATCTCACACTGTGACTGCATGCAGACAGGTGTGAGCTCAAAAGTGAGGCTCCATGAAATAAATAATCATTCTGTCAGAACCCTGAGAACAGAATGGGTCATGGAGAAAGTAGAAACATCACGTAGATAAAAACGAATAATTGAACATGGCGATGACCAGGCAGCTAGCTGCCAAGCATGAGCCATGGAGGATGAAAACCCTCTGGTGGAATGCGTTGAGATTCTCTGGAGGATCCAGTCCAGATGAACTGTAAGCTTCAGAAATAGCCTCACACAACCAGTGTGAGAGGTGCTGGGTGGATAGAGGACGTCCTGAAGAGCTGTCCCTGTAATGCACGAACATACGCTGAAAGTGGCACAGTGCAGCCGTGTGCGCCTCTTAACACGAAAATGCGCGCATGGGCCAGAAGGAGGTGAAATGTTGCTTCCTCTTCAGAATTATGAGGAAGAGGATAAACCGAGGGAAAAACACAGATCGGTAAAACCCTCTACTCTGGAGATGGAGGCAAAGGTGGAGACGGATGTCTTCAGCTTGCCGGGCCCAGCTGCAGCCTCGTTCCAGTGTGACATCACAGCTGGACAGTGAGGCCAGATGGAATCAGGGTGACAAGCCGGGGTGGAGCCAAAACATCCTGTCAGCTCATCCGATCAGGGCGGAGGGAGGCGAGGGACGGATTGTCCTTTTGTGTTAGCAGCTTCACGAATTATGCCGGGCAGCTCCGAGAGGAGTGAGCCGACGGCTGGGAGCAGTGTGGTCGCTTACGTGGGAAGACCCGAGGTGGCTGAGCATCTGTTCGACCGCTCTTCTTACGTCACTACGCTCTCCAGGAGGGAAGGGGCAGCAAGGTTGTTTCCAGCATCGCCTTTCTCGGAGGAGTCATTCGATTCACTGCGTGACTCTGCGTCAAAGAAAGGCGGTGGTGCCGTCCCATTCATAGCGTCCCACCACAGAAAAACACTCAGAGAAGTATCTGCCCGCATCGCCTTTTTCGAGGGAATCATCCGATTCACCTCAAGGAAAAAATGTTAGAAAAGGCGCTGGTGTCATCCAACAAGTAGCGGCCCGCCACGGAAAAACATTCAGCGGAGCTGCTGCTAACATTGCCTTTTTTGAAGGAATCATCCGATTCACCGAAGGAAAAAATGTTAGAAAAGGTGATGGCGTCGTCCAGCGGGTAGCGGCCCGCCATGGAAAAACACTCCTCAGCACTTACCTTGAACAAGGCTGCTCGTTTCTGCTTCTCCTCGGGAAGAAAGAGCTCACCAGGACAGCAGGAGGTTGGCGTGGCGGAGACCCAGGCATCCTTAGCAAAGGTTGTGCCAGTCAAAGATGGACATATTTTCCTTCTTTGTTCTTCTGACAGTGCTATCTAGCTGGCTGAAGAAAAAATGGGAACCGACTGCCCGGTCTTACCGTAATTTATACGGACCGGGGGTGGGGCCCACACAGCTGGTGGGCGTGGACTAAAGTTGTCAGTGCTGCGCAATGGGATAAACCCACTAGAGATAGCCTTAAAGGACGAAGCCTATATGAAATAGAACAGTAATAAGATCTAAGATATGAACTAAGAAAAACATCAACTAAATATACACTAAGCACTAATAGCGCAAAAACATCACGTCAACCAGCAGCATGAACATGAGATTGTGTGAACAGATGAGCACGCGTGATTAGAGCAACATGAAACAGATCAGCAGCAACATGAAACAGACCAGCAGCAACATGATGTGATTTTTCACAGTAATTATTCTGGTTAGAGATTCATGAGTCTAACAGCCTTCTCAACCTCCTTCCTGAGGGGCACGGGGCAAAAAGTGTGTGTGCTGGGTGAGTGAGGTCCTTCATGATGCAGGTAGCCCTCTTCCTGCATCTGGAGGTGTAGATGTCTGTGATGGTGGGGAGACTGACTCCAACATCTTCTGTGCAACCTTAACCACTCTCTGCAAAGCTTTTCTTTCTGCAGCTGTGAAATCTCCATGCCACATGTTGATGCTGGAGCACAGGATGCTCTCCACTGCACACCTGTCGAAGGAGGTGAGGACTGAGCTTCCCAGACCAGCTCATCTCAGTCGTCTGAGAAAGTAGAGTCTCTGATGAGCTTTCTTGATCAGGCTGGTGGTGTTGTTGCCCCAGATGAGGTTGTCATTCAGATGCACACCTAAGTACTTGTAGCTGGAGACCACTTCCACCAAAGATCCTCTTCTCTTCATGGGGGGATAGGTGTGTTTGTTCCTTCTGAAGTACATGATCATCTCCTTTGACTTCTTCACAGTGATGTGAAGGTTATACTCTTTTTACCAGCTCTCCAGGTGTTCCACCTCCTGCCTATAGCTGGACTCATCATTGTTTGTGATGCATCCCACCACCGTTGTATCATCTGCAAACTTTACAATATGACAGCCTGGATGGGTAGGTGCAAAATCATACGTGAGCAGGCTAAACAGGAGAGGGCTAAGCACACATCCCTGAGGAGAGCCAGTGCTGAGGGTTATGGTGGAGGAGGAGAAGCTGTGGATCCTCATGGACTGAGGTCTGTTTGTTAAGAAGTCTAGGACCCAGTTGAAAATGGAGGGGCCTAGTCTTAGTGTGAGTAGTTTGTCCATCAGGGTCTGGGTGATCATGGTGTTGAAGGCAGACGTGAAGTCCACAAAGAGCATACGGATGCAGGAGTCCTTCTACTCCAGGTGTGTGAGAGCAGTGTGGACCACAGAGGAGATGGCAACCTCTGTTGATTGATTCTTGTGGTATGCGTACTGATGAAGGTCCTAGTTGATGTTTTTCATTCATTCAACATTTATTTAGACAGGTTAATCCCACTGAGCCTCAAGGACTCATTTACAACAGCAACCTGATCTCAACAAAGAATGATGACAACAATGGACAACAGTAATAGTTATAAAAAATTCAATTAAAAAACACTTTATTATTCCCAGAGGGCAATTAAGTGTTGTCATAGCTCATCATCCTGGTTTCATTCAAGAGTTGTTAGATGCTGATAGCTGTGGGCAGGAAGAATCTCCTGCAGTAAATCCGAAGAATCTGGCCACAGATACTGATCTGTCCACCCAGATCTAGCTTACTGTCAGATCCAAAAGGCCTCTCGGTCCTCCTGGGCAGCAGGACTGCCTGAATGCCAGGCAGAATTCCTCCTTGAGCCGAGCTCTTCGTTGCCACAATCAAACAACTGAAGGTGCCAGGGGATGATCCCGGTCCTCCCATTGTTACGAGCTGAGTTTCCCACCAGCTCCAGGATCTCACCGGTCAGGTACTCGAGCACCGCCTCCATGTTGATGGGAATTCATCTGTGGTGCCTCCTTTTCAACACATTTGGGATTTGGGGCTGTAGTTGAGGTATTTGAACTTTTGAGATGTTAATCAGCTGCTCCTTCCAGCTGCACAGCATGAAAAGGCATACAGATTTTTTTTTTTTTTTACAAATAAGATTGCAAAAAAAGTAACAAAAACAACTAGATTATGAGATGAATGTAGAAAACTAAAAACAGGAACATGTCTGCATTGGTTCTTGCTAGGAGTCAAACAGATTCTTAAAGCCACTTAGAGAGGTCAAGGTTGAGAGCTTCACATTTTTTTCCAAGATATTCCAGGAAACAGGAGCGGAGTAGGAGAAGGTCCTTTTGTCTAGTTCAGTCCTCACTGAGGGAACACTGTAGGTAATAATGTCCTGAGAGCAAACAATGTAGCTGCACTCACGCAGAGACATGTAGGAGGAGATGTATGAAGGCAGTAGACCAAGAAGTGACTTAAAGATGAAGTTGTACCAGTGAGAGAGTATGTGGGAAGTTAATTATGACCAGTTAACCAGTGAATACTGGGTGCAGTGGTGGGTACTGTAGTTACAGCCAGTTATGAATCTTAGTGCACCATGATAGACAGCATCCAACATCTGCAGGGTTCTTGTAAGAGCGTTCATGTAAATAATGTCACCGTAATCAATGGAGGGAAGGAAAGTCACAATTACAAGGGGTTCCCTAGAATTCAGAGTTAAAAAGGATCTGTTTCTGAAAATAAATCCAGTTTAACTTTCAGTTTCTTTACCAAGTTTTCCACATGGAGCTTAAAAGAGAGATGCGAGTTGACCAAGATTCCCAAATATTTATAGGAATCAATAAACTCAATGGGGATACCATTTGAGGATAAAATCGGAGGAAGAACTGCTGGGATCTGCTGGGATATGCTGATGGTTGTTTTGATGTGGGTCATGACCAGTTTTTTTTAAGCATTTAGCGACTATCAGGGTGAGGGTTCCTGGCTGATAGTCATTCAGACCAGTCACTGTAGAGCTCTTTGGGACTGGGATGATGGTGGTGGTTGTCCTCAGGCAGGTGGGAACTGTTGCCAGGGTAAGTGAGGTGTTAAAGATGTTGGCCAGCACCTCGCAGAGCTGATTGGCACATTCTTTCAACACCTTCTTGGGGCTGTTGTCTGGGTCGGTTGCTGTGTGAGGGTTAATCCTCCTGAAAGTATTCCATACTTCAGCTGAGGTCACCCTGAGAAGCTCTTCATCTGGTGGTGAGGTGAGTCTGGTGCTGGGTGGTCTGTTTGTGACTTTTAAGCGTGTATAGAACTTGTTGAGGGCATCAGGCAGTGATGGGTCTTTGGGGCATTGTTTGTTCCTGCCTTTATAATCTGTTATACACTTAATGCCCCTCCACATTCTCCGTGGGTCTTGTGAGGTGAATTGACCCTTGATCCTCTGTGCATATGTAGCCTTGGCCCTCCTAATACCAGCAACCAGCTTTTTCCTTGTTCTTCTCAGCTCCTGTGAGTTTCCAGACCTGAAGGCAGTGTTACTGACTTCCAGCAGGGTGCACACCTCTACATTCAGCCAAGGTTTTCTGTTTGGGTAACTTTTAACATATCTCATGGTGGAGGCGGTGTCAGTACATGTACTTATGTAACCCAGAACTGAGGATGCATATTGATCCAGATTAAGCGCTCCTTCATTTTCAGCAGACTCTCTGAAAACCTGACAGTCACTCTCTCTCTCTCTCTCTCTCTCTCTCGCTCGTTCTCTCTCTATATATATATATATATATATATATATATATATATATATATATATATATATATATATATAATGTAGTGAGACAGGCTAGGTTAGCTTCAGTTAGCTTAGGAGCTCCACTACAATCAATATTTAATAACGGGTTCTCACTTTTTCGAGCTACTTGACAGATATGTGACAGAAGTACTGTGTGGGAGATGGTCTAATCAGTGACATGAGACGTTAATTTTCTTTGACCCATCAAAATGAATGTGGTTATTTATTAACAGAATCAAAATTTAACATCAAACATTGTACACTTGATTATACTGATCGGCTCTGATTAATAAAACTTGGCACGTTTTACTTAATAAAAACAACAGACATTTCTGAAGATATCTGGATTAATTACTGTCAAAATAGAAGAGTTTTAAAGATGGGGAATGAAGGAGTTTAAATGGAGAGAAAAGATAGATGAGGGAAAGTGTGTTGGCAAGGAACAGCACCCTCCATCCGATCCCAGCTCAGCCTCGGTACACTCGGTAGTGAAGCAACTCGTTACCTTTGCAGAAGATAGGTCAGCTCCGGTACGGAGTTCCATTTCAACGCTACCTTTCAGCGTCTCCTTAGGATGGCTGAGAATCGTCCGAAGTAGTGACGGTACTCCATGCAACAACAAACTCACCTCCCGGGTGGACTCACATGAGCTGTGAGTCCGTCAACGGTTCCACTCAGATGTGGTCATTCCATAATCCCAACTAGACTCGGAAGAACTTCCAGCACTTCCGAACTTTCGGAACTTCTGTTCTACTGGAACTAGGAAGAGTCAACTTTTAAAGAGTTCTGCTTCCGGTCACTTTTGGGAAGTCCTGATTGGTTGAAAGAACCAACAGGGGTGTGGTTTTAGTGACATCAGAGGGTCATTACAAGTCAGAAAAACAGCAGAGATGTTTAGGAACAGACAGAGAAATGTTTTGACGAAGAGAGAAAACTACAGGTGCCAGTTTTCTTGTTTCTGTCTGAGAGGTTTAAAAACATGACAGTTCTTTCCAATAAACTTGTTTGCGACTGTCTCCGACTTTTGACCGACATCACTTTCTCATTTCAGACAGAAGATCAAAAATGCATAATTACTTTGTAACATAGACATTTAACTTGATTTCTACTTTGAATGAGGATTAAAAATCATTAATACTGTTTCACAGTTGATTTAAAATGAGTGGTTCACTTCAACATTTAAAAATGGTTTGAACTAAACACACTTTTGATTATCAAGACATTGTAAAATAGTAATGATAATATGAAAAAGAGAGTGTTCTTTCAATTGATTAGTTCAGGATACAATTAGAAAGTCTCTGGATGAGCTAATTTGTATTTCTGGATTCAAATCAATGAAATAACAGTTCCTGTCCCATGAAGGTCTTCAGAGGCAGGTCTTGACCGGAGGCCTAGTTCACTACAATATATATATATATATATA
>NC_056499.1:1529695-1533030 GCF_014905685.2 Nematolebias whitei
ATATATATATATATATATACACATACACTTCATCTCCCAGGTATGGCGCTGTTTCTGCAAGACCTGGGGGCTTCAACCTGCCTCACTTCGGAGTACCACCCTCAGTCCAATAGCCAGGCTGAATGATGCAACCAGGAGCTCGAGACCACCCTCCTCGCATTGCTGAGAAGGCCCCGTCAGCCTGGTTCCAATACCTGGTCTGGGTGGAGTACACCCATAACGCTCATAGATCCTCGGCCACAGGTGTGTCTCCTTTCGAAACCTCCCTCAGTTACATGCCTCCCCTGTTCCCCAGCCAGGAGACAGACAGCACGGTGCCTTCGGTCCAACACCAATCCCACTGTTTTTGATGCTTCTGGCGATAAGCTAAAGCAGCCATACTTCGGACAGTGGTCCAGAACAAGAGGTTCGCCATCCATCACTGCTTTGCGGCACTCTCTTACTGAGTCGGAAAACGAGTGTGGCTGCCCACCTGGTATATCCACTTTAAGGACACCCCCATGAAAATGGCACCCCGCTTCATCAGCCTATTCCCCATCTCTAAGATCATCAATCCTTCCATCGTAAGTCAAGTCAAGTCACATTTATGTATATAGCACATTTAAACCAGTAGCTGTTATCAAAGTGCTTACCAAAAAAGATCACAGCATCAAATATTAATAACAAGATATTACAGCAATATGAATTAAAGCATAAAAACATAAAATATAATATGAAACAATGAAATACTAAATCAAATAACCCTGTGTTAAATGTCAGGGAGTAAAAGCAAAATGGATGAACACAATCATCAACAATGAAATACCAAATGAGATCACACTGTGTTAAATGTCAGTGAGTACAGATGTGTTTTGAGGAGAGATTTAAAAGCAGAGACTGAGGTAGCCTGTCGAATGTTGATGGGCAGATTGTTCCAGAGTTTAGGGCCCATGATTGAAAATGCCCGAACTCCTCTGAGCTTCAGCCTGGTTTTTGATACGGCCAAAAGCAGCTGATCTGATGATCTCAAGGCCCGAGAAGGAGTATAAGGATGAAGGAGGTTGAACAGGTATGATTGTGCAAGGCCATTAACACACTTAAATGTCAGCAGAAGAATCTTAAAATCAACTCTGACACACACAGGAAGCCAGTGAAGGGAGGACAGAACTGGAGTAATGTGCTCAAACCTGCGAGTTCCCATTAGTAGCCGAGCTGCAGCATTTTGGACAAGCTGGAGATGGAAGAGAGAGAGACCTGACTGACCCCTGCATAAAGCGAGTTACAGTAGTCCAGTCGTGTTGTAAAAAATGCATGGACTAATTTTTCAAGGTCGGATCTGGACAGGATGGACTTGAGCTTAGCTATCTGCCTTAGCTGAAAGAAGCTTTTTTGAAAAACAGAATTTATCTGCTTACTAAACTTAAAGTCCAAATCTAAAACTATCCCAAGATTGGTAACAGACTGTTTTAGATATGGCTGAAGGGAGTCCAGGTTTGCAGGATCAATGACAGTGGCAGACCTAGGGTTAAACACAATGACCTTAGTCTTCGGATCATTAAAATTCAAGAAATTCGCAACCATCCAAGTCTTGATGTCTTCAAGATATTTTAACAAAGGGCGAAAGGAGGAGGAACTGTTAGGTGCTAACGGCAGATAAATCTGAGTGTTATCGGCATAACAATGAAAGGAAAGACCATGTTTCCTAAGGATAGACCATAAGCGGAGGAGATACAATGAAAACAGAAGGGGTCCAAGAATGGAGCCTTGCGGGAACCCGCAGGAAAGAGGCACTGAAGTAGATAGAGTGTTAGCAAAATTAACACAGAAACTCTTGTCGTTCAGGTATGAACGGAACCATTCTAACGATGCACCAGTAATCCCAACCCAGTGTTCTAGCCGGGATAAAAGGATACTGTGGTCCACAGTATCAAATGCAGCGGTGAGATCAAGGAGTACCAGGACTACAGACTGACCAGAGTCATTTGCCAGAAGAATGTCGTTGCAGACCCTAACTAAGGCTGTTTTGGTGCTGTGTAGTTTCTTAAAGCCAGACTGAAAGATCTCAAGAATATAATTTCCACTCAAGAACTCGATGAATTGAGTGAAAACTATTTTCTCCAGGATCTTAGAAAGAAAGGGAAGTTTAGAAATAGGTCTGAAGTTTGAGCAGGTTGACGGGTCAAGTCTGGGTTTTTTTTATTAAAGGAGTTACCACTGCATGTTTAAAAGCATCAGGAACTACACCTGTAGCCATACTGCTGTTTAATAAGGTTGACTTCCAAAATCGTATATCAAGGTCAAGGTGTCTTTATTGTCATTCACATCACATGTGGTACATGAGATGGAACGAAACTATGTACACCGGGTCCCAGTTACATCCATCAAAAATACAACAGTAATAAGATCCATGATATGAACAAAGAAATTTGCTAAACTAAGACTACACTAAGCACTAATAGTACAAACCAAAGCGCCAAACAACAGCAGCACAGACATGAGTCTGTGTGAGCAGATGAAAACGAATGAACACAGCAACATGAAATAAATCAGCAGCATGAGATCAGCATCATGGATAGTCAGCAGCACATATCAACAATGAAGTGGCATTACAGTGATTTTTTTCCCAGACCAAAAACATGCATGTTAGACTGACTGTTAACTCTAAATTGTCCCTAGGTGAAAGAGAGAGTGAATGGTTGTTTGTCTCATTTGTCTCTATGTGTCCCTGTGATGGACTTGTGACCTGTCCAGGGTGTACCCCGCCCCTCGCACAGTGATTGCTGGACATGGGTACTGGAGACCCTCATGACCCAAAATGGAAGAAGCGGGTAAAAGATAATGGATGGATGGATATTTTTTCACAGTAATTTTCACAGTGATTCTCCTGGTTAGAGATTCATGAGTCTAACAGCCTTCTCAGCCTCCTTCCTGAGGGGAGCAGGGCAAAAAGTGTGTGTGCTGGGTGAGTGTGGTCTTTCATGATGCAGGTGGCCCTCTTCCTGCATCTGGAGGTGTAGATGTCTGTGATGGTGGGGAGACTGAATCCAACATCTTCTGTGCAGCCTTCACCACTCTCTGCAAAGCTTTTCTTTCTGCAGCTGTGCAACCTCCATGCCACACGTTGATGCTGGAGCACAGGATGCTCTCCACTGCACACCTGTAGAAGGAGGTGAGGACTGAGCTTCCAGACCAGCTTGTCTCAGCCACCTGAGGAAGTAGAGTCTCTGATGAGCTTTCTTGATCAGGCTGGTGGTGTTGTTGCTTCAGCTGAGGTTGTTGTTCAGGTGTACATCCAAGTACTTGTAGCTGGAGACCACTTCCACCGCAAAACTTCCCACATCGGGGGGGGGGGGGGG
>NC_056499.1:1533130-1534516 GCF_014905685.2 Nematolebias whitei
TTAATTTTGCTAACACTCTATCTACTTCAGTGCCTCTTTCCTGCGGGGTCCCGCAAGGCTCCATTCTTGGACCCCTTCTGTTTTCTTTGTATCTCCTCCCCTTAGGGTCTATCCTGAGGAAACATGGTCTTTCCTTTCATTGTTATGCTGATGACTCTCAGATTTATCTGCCGTTAACAGCTAACAGTTCCTCCTCCTTTCGCCCTTTGTTAAAATGACTTGATGACATCAAGACTTGGATGGCTGTGAACTTTTTGAGTTTTAATGTTCAGAAGACTGAGGTCATTTTGTTTAACCCTAGGTCTGCCACTGTCACTGATCCTGCAAACCTGGACTCCCTTCAGCCATATCTAAAACAGTCTGTTACCAATCTTGGGATAGTTTTAGATTCTGACTTTAAGTTTAGTAAGCAGATAAATTCTGTTTTTCAATAAAGCTTCTTTCAGCTAAGGCAGATAGCTAAGCTCAAGTCCATCCTGTCCAGATCCAACCTTGAAAAATTAGTCCATGCATTTTTTACAACACGTCTGGACTACTGTAACTCGCTTTATGCTGGGGTCAGTCAGGTCTCTCTCTCTTCCATCTCCAGCTTGTCCAAAATGCTGCAGCTCGGCTACTAATGGGAACTCGCAGGTTTGAGCACATTTGTTCAGTTCTGTCCTCTCTTCACTGGCTTCCTGTGTGTGTCAGAGTTGATTTTAAGATTCTTCTTCTTTAAGTGTGTTAATGGCCTTGCACCCTCATACTTCTCCGACCTCCTTCATCCTTATACTCCTTCTCGGGCCTTGAGATCATCAGAACAGCTGCTTTTAGCCATACCAAAAACCAGCTGAAGCTCAGAGGAGATTGGGCGTTTTCAGTCATGGGCCCTAAACTCTGGAACAATCTGCCCATCAACATTCGACAGGCTACCTCAGTCTCTGCTTTTAAATCTCTCCTCAAAACACATCTGTACTCATTGGCATTTAACGCAGTGTGATCTCATTTGGTATTTCGTTGTTGATGATTGTGTTCATCCATTTTGCTTTTACTCCCTGACATTTAATGCAGGGTGATTTGATTTAGTATTTCATTGTTTCTCATTATATTTAATTGTTTTTATGCTTTTATTCATGTTGCTGTAATATGTTGATATTAATATTTGATGCTGTGATCTTTTTTGGTAAGCACTTTGATAACAGTCACTGTTTTAAATGTGCTATATAAATAAATGTGACTTAACTTGACTTATTAAAAATGGATGCCACAGCCAAAAAAAACTAAAAAGCACTGAAAAATGGTTGTCAGCTTTTCTGACATTATTCAGAACGCTGGTATGATAGTAGCTGAGAATGATCCCCTATCAGGTTTATACAACGTCGACCCCCAAAGTAGCAGACCAAGGAA
>NC_056499.1:1534616-1538644 GCF_014905685.2 Nematolebias whitei
TTTTACCAGACTGCTTCAGATATGGCTGAAGAGAGTCCAGGTGGACAGGATCAGTGGTGGCAGTTGAGCTAGAGGTCACTCTTTCAGAGATAAAGAACATCCTTGATAGAGAGGAATGTTGGTTTGAGAGAGGAGGGAAGGAGGCCATCTTTGTGAAAAGAAAACGCCCATCATTAAACAGGGGCGGAGCCTCCGTGTCCAACTGTCCCCCTCTTACAATGCTGTTCACGTTGCCCTTTGTGAATAGCAAGCAGCCATCAGGGCATTAACGAGGCAAGACACGTGTAAAACTAGACCTACTTTGAAGTAGACCACACCAACAAATATGCATGTTTCTACCTAACTCAACTCAAAACATCTTTTGGTGTGGTCCACCACTGAAGTTGTGGCTGTACCAAGATATCTGGTGAACTGTCAGAAAGTAATCACTGATGTACATGTACAACTGATTAATTTTTCTGGTCTACCCAATTCAAGATGGCCTCCACAGTTCACTGAGCTTAACCTACACCAAACTGTCTGTAACAGTCAATTTAAGAGATGTTGAACCCAGATGTGGTGCATCAGTAGCTGACACTGAGCCCAGACTTAACTCTGATCTCTAACTCATCGCACAAAACGTGTTCCTAAATCTTCATCATGAATTATTGGAATCCAGTCTGGGGCTGTGGTATCTTGGTGCTCAGTGCCGAACGTCTTTGCCAAATCTTTCATGCGAGTTTGCTCGCTCTGGTCACTCCTGAAGGAAAGAAAAACTTACTTGCTTAACTCTGTCTGTTAGCAAAATATTTGATGAACTACTCACACACTACACATAACCCAACAGATCATGTAATATATTGAAAAATTATTGTGTACAATGTCACGTTCAATGCTTTACTAAATTAGTCCCAGCTCATTTCTCAACATAAGATGATTTTAGTCTAAAACGCTCACAAAAAGCCGGTGGGTGAGAGAACATCAGGCCTTGAATTAGGCTGTTTCTCACATTCAACTGTTCAGGAAACTGTTAGATTAGACTTATAAATAACACTTTCTGCGTTCACACTTGTTTTAAATGTAAGTGATATGTTCCATTTTTGCAACCTGTGTGTTTGAGCAGTGGAGCATCCTTCTGGTTTGGTCGCAGCACGTGTTTTAACTGAGCACTTCACAGTTTCCAGTCTAACTGTTGTCACACAACACACATGTGCAGCAGCTGCCTGCACACGCACTCCCACAGTTACGGTGGTACTCAGGCCTTAATTTGTAAACCAAACTGCTGGAACGCAAATAGCAAGTGGGGGCGGGGTCTGGGGGTGCTCCCCCAGAAAATTTGGAATAAAAGATGCCATTTCCTGCATTTTGGTGTATGTTAACATGTTGTTAAACATCTGTTTACCTACATCTGAAAACATTTAATTAAACTGACTAAACCCAGGTCTCTCTTTAAATGAGTCCTTGAGGCTCAATGAGACTAACTTGTATACATAAAGGTTGAATTGAAATGACCATTTTAGAGAGCAAGAAGAAAAGCCTGTGACTAGAGCAGCTCCGATTCTGTCAAACGTTTTACCCCACCCCCACACACACACACACGCACGCACGCACACACACGCACGCACACACACGCACACACACACACACACACACACACACTTCAATGTCCGACCTGATCTCATCTCAGCTGAATTCAGTTGTTGCTCCTCCTGCTCCAATCTCTACTGCCACTGTCTTCAGGTGCTTCAATTCTCAGTTGTCCAGCTAAGGACAATCCATCTGTCCCATCCATCCATCCGTCCATCCATCCATCCATTCGTCCATCCATCCATTTATTTTAGATAATAAATTGGACTGTCTTTTCAACATGTTGATCGCTGTTATTTTGACAAATTAGTGCCGTTGTTTTGAAACGTGATGTAATGTGAGTAATGCACATCAAACATTTTTTTTGTTATATATATATATATATAATGTTATATATATATGAAATGTTCAGGATGAGAAGAACTGTTTTAAATCGCTAAAAACAAAACAACAAAATAACAAAACAAAGAAAAAATATATAATAATAATATAATAATATATATAACAATATAATAAAGGTGTACCGCAAACCCACCCACACAGACCAGTATTTGCAGTTTGACTCCCATCACCCTTTGGAGCACAAGTTAGGAGTCATCAGGACTCTGTACCACAGAGCAGACAGCGTCCCCACTAGCTCAGGAGCCAGGCAGAAGGAGAAATCCTACACAAGACAGGCTCTAGAACAATGTGGATATCCTAACTGGGCCTTCATGAAAGCAGAGAAGAAACCCAAACAGGACTCCAGTCAGCCATCAGGTGAAAAGGAGGAACCCAGACCCAGACCAGTGGTCATTCCAGATGTTGAGGGAGTATCAGAGAAACTGAGACGTTTATTTTCTAAATATAACGTCCCAGTGGCTTTTAAACCCCAAAATACATTAAAGACTGGTTCATCCCAAAGATCCAGTCCCCCGGCACAAACAGAGTAATGTTGTGTATGCTGTTCAGTGTCAGGAGGGTGATCAGTCTTACATCGGGGAAACTAAACAGCCACTGGCCAAAAGGATGGACCAGCACAGAAGATCAACATCATCAGGCCAGGACTCTGCGGTCTACACTCATCTCCAGGCCAGCGGTCACTCTTTCAGGGATGAAGATGTTCACATCCTGGACAGAGAGGAACGATGGTTTGAGAGAGGAGTAAAGGAGGCCATCTTTGTGAAAAGAAACTGTCCATCATTAAACAGGGGCGGAGCCTCCAGGTTCAACTGTCCCCCTCTTACAATGCTGTGATTGCTAGTATCACTCAGCCCTCTGTGAACAGTAAACAGCCATCAGGTGCTAATGATCCATTGTTAGGCTGATGGTCCTTCTTGAGCATGTGATCAGCTGGTTCTGGTTGTCAGCAGCAAACTGGTTGATCCACTCTGAGAAGGTGCTATTTAAGAGACTGAGCTGAATACAGCACCTCAGACTGAGGAAGTCTCTCGGACGAGAGACGAAACGTTTCTATATTTTTTTGTTGTTTTACTTTGTTTTTTAATGTCCAGAGGACCAGATTTAACTTTTTAGATAGATTATACTTGGTCATTTATTGATTGAGGAAAATGATCCAATATTATATATTTGTGAGTGGTAAAATATGTGATCCTTTGCTTTCAGTATCTGGTGTGGAATCACCCCCACCCCCCAACCCCCTACAGCAGTAACTGCAACTAAACGTTTCTGGTAACTGTTGATCAGTCTTGCACACCGGCTGGGAAGACTGTTATCCGTTCCTCTGCACAGAACAGCTTCACCTCTGGATGTTTTTGGGTTTCCTCACATTAACTGCAGCTTTAGGTCCTTCCACAACATCTGGATTGGATGAAGGTTCAAGTTCATGTTGTTCAAGTTGTGTTTGATTGTCATGTGCAGGTTAAAAGAGCAAGGAAATGTTCAGGATGAGAAGAACTGTTTGAAATCGCTAAAAACAAAACAAACAAACAAAAAAAGAAAATGCTAAAGCAGCAATAAGGGTACAAAACAAAGTACCAAAAAGTTAAAAGATTAAATACAGCTGTATAATATTTACAAGGTCGTAAAAAGAGATAGTAAACAACAACATGGTAAAATTTTTACAGTGCAAGCTGGATGAATTTGTATGAATAAGTATTTCAAGTAGTACTATAAGCTTAAATTCACATGTTATATATATATATATATATATATATATTTTTTTTTTTTTTTTTTTTTTTTCCATTTACCCTTTATTTATACATGTAGTCTCATTGAGTCACGAGAACTCATTTTCAAGAAAGACCTGTTTTGGGGTACAGATGGCGGGGGTAAAAACCTTGCTCAGGGGCCCAGAGTGGGGCAGATGAGGGTGGAGGCAGGTGTGGGTGTTTCACCTTTTTCCCCCTATATTTTTGATATTGATGATACCGGGAGTTGAACCTGTGACTTTCCAATCACAGGCCCATCTTCTGTAACCTCTGCACCACCACGCCCCTTTATATATATATATATATATATAT
>NC_056499.1:1538744-1541206 GCF_014905685.2 Nematolebias whitei
TGCACATAACTTGTATAAATTACACAGGTTGTGTGACAGGTTATTGCACAGGTATTGAGGAACGTAGAGATGAATTATGATGGAAAGGTAGTGGCATAACGATACAGCCACACAGTGCACCAGCAATAAACATATTGGTTGCCACAGATGTGGCATGGTGCGATGTTACTGCCAGTTATTCAGTATTATTAAATTTTTGAGTTTAATAATCTGACAGCTTGTGGGTAGCAACTGTTTTTGAGTCTTTTTGTGCACGATGACAGACTCCTGTATCGTGCCTGAGAGTAGTAGACAGAAGAGTCCGTGTGCTGGGTGGGTGTGGTCCTTAATGATGCTGCGTGCTTTACACAGACATCGGCTGTGGTAGATGTCCTGGATGGTGTGGAGACTTCAGGGGTCATGAGTTTGACTTGACCGTTCTACAACATAAACTTTATTCTTCTTGAACCATTCTTTGGTAGAACCACTTGTGTGCTGATGGTCATTGTGTTGCTGCATGACCCACATGATCTTAGATTCAGTTCTTGGACAGATGTTCTGACATTTTCCTTTAGAATTCTGACATCATTCAGAATTCATTGTTCCATCAATGATGGCAAGCCGTCCTGGCCCAGATGCAGCCGAACAGGCCAAAACCATGATGCTACCACCACCATGTTTCACAGATGGGATAAGGTTCTTCTGCAGGAATGCTGTCATCCTTTCTTCAAACAGAACACTTTCCTTTAAAAAACCAAAAACTTCTACTTTGGTCTCATCTGTCCACAAAACATTCTTCTAACAGTCTTCTGGCTCGTCCATGTGATCTTTAGCAAACTGCAGACGAGCAGCCATGTTCTTTTTGGAGAGCAGTGGTTCAGTGTTCTCCTGATGGTGGACTCATGAACATCAACATTAATGTGAGAGAGGCCTTCAGCTGATTAGAAGTTACCCTGGGCTCCTTTGTGACCTCGTCCACTACTCCATGCCGTGCTCTTGAAGTGATCTTTGTTGGTCCACCACTACTGGGGAGGGTAACAGTGGTCTTCAATGTCCTCTATTTGGACAATCTGTGTGACTGTGGATTGGTGGAGTCCAAACACTTTACAGATGTTTTATAACCTTTTCCAGCATTTTGAGCATCAACTCTTTTTCTGAACTCCTCAGAAACCTCCTTTGTTCCTGCCATGATCCACTTCCACAAACATGTTGTGAAGAGCAGACTTTGATAGCTCCTGTTCTTTAAATCAAACAGAATATCCACTCACACCTGATCATCATCACTGATTGAAAATACCTGGCTCTAATTTCACCTTCAAATTAACTGCTGATCCTAGAGGTTCACCTACTTTTCACACTCACAGATATGCAATATTGGATCATTGTCCTCAATAAATAAATGGCCAAGTATAATATTTTGTCTCATTTGTTTAACTGGGTTCTCTTTATCTACTTTTAGGACTTGTATGAAAATCGGATGATGTTTAAGGTCAGACTGATGCAGAAATATAGAAAATTATAAAGAGTTCACAAACTTCCAAGCACCACTGTAGAACGGTACCTCTCAATCAGGATGTACAGTTTGGCCTTTGGCTCATGGGCGCGCTGCACGGCGGTGTCGAGGCTCTCACGCTGCTTCTGTGAGCTTGTTTTAAAGACAGAAGAGAACATGCTCTGCTGGTTTTCAAATACTGGTACTGTTACATGTTTCTTAACACTGAATAACCCCCAGTTGTTGCACAATAACCTGATCAACTTTTGGATGAAAGCCGCAGCCATTTCTCAGCAGATGTGGACTTATTTACAGTCTTCTTATTCTTAAATTCTGCTGACAGTCATTTTTTTGTCTTTTATAGACATTTGAAAATTTCCTGAGAAAACTAACAGCACACAGGGTCACAAGGATGTTGCCCACAATGTTTCTGCAGGGGGGAGGAATGACACGCATGACCACTGACTGTGGAAAACAGGATACAGGGTACGTCGCAACAGGAAGTGTTGCGCTCCTCCTCTACCGAAAATCAGTTTGGCCAGAATGACTGCAGGTTTGATGTCCACACTCTGTAACTCCTGCAGACATATTCAAATTTCGTAATCGTCTTCGCTCCATTTCTTCTGAGCCAGTTGAGTAATTCAGTCAAAAGAGAAAAGAAATACATCATAAAACAAGCTTTAGTCAAATGGGAAGCAATAAATGCAAGCGTACTTTTTAATTGTTATTAAATACAAAGCAAATGGTATTTTATCCTGGTTAATTGACTAAATTAAAAAAATAAAAGATCTATTTATCATCCTGTATAGCCCTGTTATGATATTCATGATTTAAAATATTTTTAAAACAAACAAAAACATTAAAATCACCTGAAATTTGCTAAGGAAGCTATAAACAATTACTAATTTGGGTTCAATTCAAGAAAACAATTTTCATTATTAATGTATGCAGAAAAATACATTCAATTTTATCTTATTAATATATATATATA
>NC_056499.1:1541306-1560480 GCF_014905685.2 Nematolebias whitei
GGATTTTACATTTTAGCTGAATCAATGTTTTTAGGTTTAGATTAATGATCAAAACAAAATCAGAATGAAAAATAACCTACTTTTTGATTAAATGATAAATAATATTTAACAAACACCTCCAATAAAAATCATGTTGACACACACATGCCAAACTGAAAATACACAACTCAGAGAAACAAGTATTAAGCAGCGTCTCTGATCAGGAACGTGAGGAAACGCCCCCCGCCTTGCTCAGAGAGCGGATCTGCTCGGGTCTTACCGTCACCCTCTGGGACCGTTCCAGCAGCGAGCTGCAAAGTTGTCTGCTGTCACAGAGATGTTGAACTGCTGGAAGAAAACTGACAAAGGTGGCTGAAAATGCAAGCTTTCTATATAACTCAGAATTAGCAGGGGAACTAAAAACTTCCTTAATTCTACCAATTTAGGTTGGTCCCGTAGGTCTTCTTCTTTTTCTTCTTCTCCTTGTTCTTCTTCCTTATTAAAACAAGAAGGTGGCAAAGTCTTCCTATAAAAAACAAGATGTGAAGTGTATGAACTCACTTCTGATGCTGACCAGTTCAGTTTCAGACTCCAATAATGACTCTTTTCTTACCGTTTATGAAAGAAATAAGATCTTCCAGTGTGCAGATTTTTAATTTGCGTGTCTCATTTTCTTATTAAGTGACAGGTTCCGTTTGAGTGAAGCAGAGTTTACCAGACAAGAGTTCAGTGGGATTTGTCTGGGCTTTGTGGGATGAAAACACCTGAGGCTTCCCTTTTATCATGGGAGAGGAATAAATGCACGAGAGAGCAGAATGGCAGGTTGTAAATAAGCAAGTAATTACAGAGCAAATTGGTAAATGGAGGTCTAAGGTGTTGAGTCACAGACTAGGTGTTTGTGCAACAGTGGAAATAACAAGGAGCACCTATAATATCAAGTTATGTACAAGTGTTTCTCCTCAGTAATTACATCATTAGATGAACTCATTTTCAATTGTTAATAGTTTGATGTGTCTAAGCAGGTGAATTATAATCAGACCAACTTTCTTTGAAGAAAAGAGGAATACAATAATACATAAAATGTGAACTAAAGAAATAAATAAATGAAAACATCTGTCAAAACGTGCAGAGTTGAACCACTGTTAAAATGTATGGCTGTGTCTGAGAATGAGGAGACGACTTTTTGAAATAGAAACATTTTAAGCTCAGAGAGAAAATGTATAACTGTGAAATATATTTGCTGCAAAGTGGTTTTGTAATAAATGAACTAAAATATTTATTGAATGAGCAAATGGGATATACTCTGTTGTGCAGAAGTGCACAAAAGTCTTGTAACATTCAAGTGTTTGGATTTTATTTTAAACAAAATGTTTTTACTAGTTTTTTTTCATTTTAAATATACATAAACAAAGAACAACATAGAACCTTTGCAAGGATTTTAACATCAGTATTTAAAAGTGAGATGGGTCTATATGAGCAGAAGTTTAGAGAGTCTTTGTCTTTCTTATGTATCAGCGAGATTACAGCTTGGTGCATGGTCAGTGGTAATGTCTGTGCAGCAAGTGATTCTTCAAACACAGACATTAATAAGGGTGAGAGTAGACTTCAACATTTCTTTAAAAACTCAGATAGGAAGCCATCTGGTCCAGGGGATTTCCCATTTTGTGTATCGTTGATTGCAGAGTTAATCTCAGGCCCTATTTACACCGACACGATGGGGGAAACGTAGGTTTTTTTCGTTTGTTAATTAGAGGAAAAGATTTGCGTTGGCACGGTCGCATTTTGGGTTTACATGCATCTAGAGGATGGTAGATTAACTACGAGATTAAAATATATTCCATCAGTCGAGGGTCTGAAAGCAGCGTATCTGCCGCCATGTTGATAGAAATATAGTGTCTGTCCGCGTGTCATAACGCGGGGAACCCAGATTTGTACGAGACCAGAAAGGACAAAATACGATCATAAAAAGACAAGTGTTTATTATATATAGTGAATTATTTACAAGTGGTCCTCTCCAAGGAAGATCCTGGGGAAAAGAATTGGTTCAGAGGAGGTCCACTGGCAGGATTGTACGTACAGAATCAATGCTAGTTTTTCTCTTACAGATGGTAGCGTCGATGTTAAGCATGGGTGGACAGGTGAACTGGCGTATGGCTGGAAGGCGAGGCACAGAGAGCAGGAACCAGAGACAACGGGGATTCCAGGACAGGACAGGACTCGAGGAAGCAGGATGACTGCGGGCACAAAAATAGAAGGTAAGTAACACTTTGTCAATCACAATGAACTACAGGCCAAAAGCAATAATACCAAAAAGGGTATCTAAAAAAGTTAAAACTGGTCCTCTGGACATTCAAAAAAACAAAACAAAGCAAATCAACAAAAAAATGTAGAAACGTTTCGTCTCTCATCCGAGAGACTTCCTCAGTCTGAGGAGCTGTATTCAGCTCAGTCTCTTAAATAGCACCGTCTCAGGGTGGATCAACCAGTTTTGCTGCTGACAACCAAAACCAGCTGATCACATGCTCAAGAAGGACCATGAGCATAACAATGGATCATTAGCACACTGATGGCTGTTTACTGTTCACAGAGGGCTGAGTGATACTAGCAATCACAGCATTGTAAGAGGGGGACAGTTGAACCCGGAGTCCTCCACCCCTGTTTAAGGATGGACGATTTCTTTTCACAAAGATGGCCTCCTTTACTCCTCTCTCAAACCATCGTTCCTCTCTGTCCAGGATGTGAACATCTTCATCCCTGAAAGAGTGACCGCTGGCCTGGAGACCAAAAAGGGTACAATGCTCCAGCGTCGAGTCACACTGGACTGCAGCCTTAAATTGTAGAGGATCCTCTTAGGTGGATGGATGACAGCTGGTGGTAATCAGCAGCCATCTTGGAGAAGGTGCAGCAGGCAGTGGAACTCTTACAGTAACCGCCCGCCCGCCCACCTGCCCCCCCGCCCCCTCAAGAGTCACCCCCAGGCGACCTGAGGCGTTTCTCGGGGTGAGCACTGGAAAACGCCGTGATGAGACTCGGGTCTAGGATAAAAGACAGAGGAATCCACGACCTTTCTTCAGGTCCATAACCCTCCCAGTCCACAAGGTATTGAAAACCTCGCCCACGGCGTCGTACGTCCAGAATGGTCCTGACGCTGAAGGCCGGATGATTTTCAATTAACCGGGCGGGTGGAGGGAGGTCGGCCGGAGGGCATAAGGGATTCACTGAAACAGGTTTAATCTGAGAGACGTGGAAGGTTGGATGGATCTTCATGGAGCTGGGGAGTTGGAGGCGTACGGCAGAGGGATTTATGACCTTAATGATGGGAAAAGGACTGATGAACCGGGGTGCCAACTTCCTGGTTGTATCCTTTAGGTGGATGTCCCTGGTAGAAAGCCACACCTCTTGACCCACCTGGTAAGAAGGAGCCAGAGTACGGTGACGATCAGCAAACCTTTTGTTTTGGGCTGCCGTCCGTGTGAGTACCGTCTTAGCCTGACGCCAGACTCATCGACAACGGCGAAAATGGTGCTGAACCGATGGGACGGAAACATCAGACTCTTGGCTGGGGAACAAAGGAGGGATATAGCCAAGGGAGGCCTCGAAAGGGGACATACCTGTGGCCGAAGACATATGGGTGTTGTGAGCATACTCCACCCACACCAGGTGCTGGCTCCAGGCTGAGGGGTTTCTTTCGACAATGCAATGAAGAGTGGTCTCCAGTTCCTGATTGCAGCGCTCAGCCTGGCCAATAGATTGTGGATGGTACCCTGATGTGAGACTGGAGGATGCCCCTAAAGTCTTGCAGAAGGCTCGCCAGACCTGGGAAACAAATTGTGGACCACGATCCGAGACCGCATCAGAGGGTATACCATGAATTCTGAAGACGTGCTGGATCAACAATTGGGCGGTCTCAAAAGCCGATGGCAGCTTAGGCAGGGGAACAAAATGAGCCGCTTTGGAAAACCTGTCGATGATGGTTAAGATGGCGGTGTTTCCTTCGTTGGGGAGGTAGACCCGTGACGAAGTCCACCGAGATGTGAGACCAGGGACGGCTAGGAGTGGGTAGAGGTTGTAGCAGGCCGGCAGGAGGTTGATTACCGGTCTTATTGCGTGCACAGGTGGGGCAGGCTGCTACAAACCCTTTCACATCTTCGGCGAGGGTGGGCCACCAAAAATGTCTCCTTGTAAGAGAGAGCATGCGAGAAGTGCCAGGGTGACAGGAAAACTTGTGTGTGTGTATCCAATTCAGTACCTTGGCCCTCATGACAGAGGGGATGAAGAGGGTCCTGGTAGGTCCGGTACCAGGGTCAGGTTCATCCTTTTGAGCCTCTCGTACCTCCTTTTCAATGTCCCATGTGAGGACCCCCACAACACAAGCCGAGAGGATGATGCTCTCGTCAATCTCCGGACTGTCTGGGGATGAAAACTGTCGGGAGAGGGCATCAGGTTTAACATTCTTAGAACCGGGTCTGAAGGTTAGAATGTAGTTGAAGCGGTTAAAAAACAAAGACCAGCGTGCTTGTCTGGGAGTCAGTCTCTTAGCGTCCCGGAGGTATGTAAGATTCTTATGGTCAGTCCAAATAAGAAAAGGGGTTATCGTGCCTTCCAGCCAGTGACGCCACTCTTCTAACGCCAATTTAATGGCCAGAAGTTCTCGATTTCCCACATCATAGTTCTTCTCTGCGGGGGACAAACGTTTAGAGAAGAACGCACAAGGATGGACCTTATTATCTTCAGGAGACCTTTGAGAAAGGACGGCTCCCCCTCCTGAGTCCGAGGCATCAACCTCCAAGATAAACTGACGCTTGGGATCGGGGTGACACAAAACTGGTGGCGAGGAAAATAGTTCTTTCAATTTGTTGAAAGCGGCGTTAGTCTCAGGGTTCCACTTAAAAGTCCTGTTGGTTGAAGTAAGCTGAGTGGGGCGATGTTGTGATAAACGGGGGGAATTACAGAAATATCAGTCACCTCATGAGGAGTACTTTCTGGGGTATGATTGGTGATGGCAGAGCATAAACAATGTTTCAAACAGTCATCACTCCATCTTTCAATTCTTCCCAGCTTCCAATTGAAATGTGGGTTATGTTTTTGGAGCCATGGGTAACCCAAAATTAACTGAGTGTCAGGAGATTTGAATATGAAAAAATCTATTAACTCATGATGATTGCCAGAAGTTATCAGATGTAATTGAGTTGTTTTACAATGGGTCTGTGTCAAGGTCTTGCCTGTTACACCAGTAATGGGAATGGAAGGAATCTCTAGGGCGGGCAAGGACAGTTTCTTGACAAGATTAAAACTGATTAGATTTTGTTCTGCACCAGAATCAATAAGAGCGGACACAGGGAGGCAATTGTGATTTATTTGAATAATTGTAGGAAGCATTAATCTACGTGTGGGAGAGAATGCTGAAGTGCCCACCAATAACTCTCCCTTTACTGGCAGGCGTTCTCGTTTCCCCGAAAAGGACAGTTTAATAAGAAATGGCCGGACCTGCCACAGTATATACATAGTCTTGAGTCCATGCGTCTCTGTCTCTCTTCGGGAGTTAAGTGAGTTCATCCAATCTGCATTGGTTCAGACTCTGGCAGAATGGGTAACTTTTTGACAGGAGATGTAGGCGAGTGAAGTGGGCCGGAAACGAGCTTATCTTTGTTATTGTAGTTCGTAGGAGAGTGTTTAGCGGTGCGGCGCTCACCTGGTGACGTAAAACCGGAAGTGGAGTGATTATGGGTAGTGTAGTCCCGCTCCCTCCTACGTTCCCAGAAGTGTTTGTCAATGGAGATTGCTAACGCTATTAGCTCATCAAACCCCTCCGACTCGTCTCTTGTGGCGATTTGGTCTTTGATGGGGTCTGAAAGAGAATTCAGGAAGGTACCTTGTAGCGCCGTGTCGTTCCATCCTGTTTGGGCGGCGATGATGCAGAAGTCGAGAGCGTACTCCACCACTGGACGCCGGTTCTGACGTAAACCAAGGAGTCATTTATTATATACAGTGAATTATTTACAAGTGGTCCTCTCCAAGGAAGATCCTGGAGAAAAGAGTTGGTTCAGAGGAGGTCCACTGGCAGGATTATACGTACAGAATAAATGCTAGTTTTTCTCTTACAGATGGTAGCGTCGATGTTAAGCATGGGTGGACAGGTGAACTGGCGTATGGCTGGAAGGCGAGGCACAGAGAGCAGGAACCAGAGACAACGGGGATTCCAGGACAGGACTCGAGGAAGCAGGATGACTGCGGGCACAAAAATAGAAGGTAAGTAACACTTTGTCAATCACAATGAACTACAGGCCAAAAGCAATAATACCAAAAAGGGTACAATGCTCCAGCGTCGAGTCACACTGGACTGCAGCCTTAAATAGTAGAGGATCCTCTTAGGTGGATGGATGACAGCTGGTGGTAATCAGCGGCCATCTTGGAGAAGGAGCTGCAGGCAGTGGAACTCTTACACCGCGCCTGCGTGTGTGCATGTGGTTTAACACAAAGCCTCAGCGGGAGATGTTTACATTATCAGCGAAAAACCTCCACTCTGGAAGGTGGGTTCAGAAACCTCAGGATTCAAAGAGGGGGGCCACTGGTGTCGTGTAGATGATCAGCAGAACTGCAGAGAGAAAGCCGCGGATGCACTCAAAATACGCTCCGTGTAAACGGCCCCTCAGCCACAGAGAACTCCTTCTCCAGGTCCTCTGTGAGAACAGGAGCCACTCAAGGAAATTCAAGATTTCCAAAAAAAGTCCTCCATGTCCGATATGCCAGCTGATGACTCAGTCGAGTATAGTGACTGATAAAATGTACTAAAATGTATTAATTTCAGCATTGTCATGGCATGCAGCTCCCTGTTCATTGTTTATACATACATTTTTTAGATACTTTAACAAACCAAATACGTATTTTAAAAGTTGTAGTCCAGACACAGGTGTGTGGATAATTACCCACGCCACTGACTTGAGTGCTCAGGGACCGCGCCCCAAACAATTTGTTGTGGAGAAGTCCAGTGAAGCAGCCACAGGCGTCTGAAGACAATTAAGTGCAATAATCTGGAGAACCCAAACAGCAGTGGTCCTCCACAGACCTCGTTGGAGTGGGAGGACAGGTGGTTTTTAATTTCAAAATTAGCAGAACCAGCTCGGTCTGGCTCCGCTCTGAGACTCACAGTGGTGTTCACCAATTTGTACCGGACCGCCAATAATTCGCTCTTGATAAAATCAAAATCGTCCATTAAAACCGCCTTTAGTTCCTTTTTAATTATTGCTACAACATCAGCTCTTATTGAGGCCTGAAGATCTGTTCTAAGGGCTGGCTCATCCACCACCCCACCCCCTGTAGCACAGTGGAGGGAGAGCCGAGGTTGCCGTCTCATCAGCATCTCCCACACGGCGGTCCGAGGCTTTAGCATTAGCAATAGGCCTCTGAGCAGACAATTTTAGATTTCTTCTGCTTGGGGCCATTTGTACCAGTCTGCCAATTCAGTTCTGTGACGACACCAGCCTGAGGAACAGAAAATCAGCGAGAGTGCAGTTGTAAAAAATAGTTTTCCTTCAGGGCAAACGGGAGCTTCTCCAAGACGCAGCTTACGTGCTGGCTGCCTTTTTGTCTCTCTCCAAGTGTTTAGATTTTACAGGAAAACTCCGCTTTTTGCCAACGTGTCTGTTGTTTGTGAACAACTGTTACATTTATGACGGTGCACTAAGATTCATAACTGGCTGTAACTACCGTACACACCACTGCACCCAGTATTCACTGGTTAACTGGTCACCATTAACTTCACACAGACTCTCTCACTGGTACATCTTCATCTTTAAATCACTTCTTGGTCTGCTGCCTTCATACATCTCCTCCTACATGTCTCTGTGTGAGTGCAGCTACAGCGTGCGCTCTCAGGACATCATTACCTGCAGTGTTCCCTCAGTGAGGACTGAACTAGACAAAAGGACCTTCTCCTACTCCGCTCCTGTTTCCTGGAATATCTTGTAAAAAGACCTGAAGCTCTCGACCTTTGACCTCTCTAAGTGGCTTTAAGAATCTGTTGGACTCCTGCAGAGACCAATGCAGACATGTTCCTGTTTTTAGTTTTATACATTCGCCTTAGAATCTAGCTGTTTTTGTTACTTTTCTTTTTTTTAGCCATCCTATTTGTTTAAAAAAAAATTGTACGACTTTTTATAACTTTATTGTTGTCATCATTCTTTGTTGAAATCAGGTTTCTTTCAACCTTTATTTCTACAGGTAAATCCCATTGAGCCTCAAGGACTCATTTACAAGAGAGACCTTATCCAACAAAGAAAGATGACAACAACACACAACAGCAACAACAATAAACAGTTATAAAAAGTCATACTACAGTTTTTTTTTTTTTAAAACAAATAGGATGGCTAAAAAAGGTAACAAAAAAAACAGCTAGATTCTAAGGCGAATGTAGAAAACTAAAAACAGGAACATGTCTGCATTGGTCCCTGCCAGGAGTCCAACAGATTCTTAAAGTCACTTAGAGAGGTCAAAGGTCGAGAGCTTCAGATCTTTTTGTAAAATATTCCAGGAAACAGGAGCGGAGTAGGAGAAATCAGGTCTCTCTTGTAAATGAGTCCTCGAGGCTCAATGGGATTTACCTGTAGAAATAAAGGTTGAATGAATGAATGAAAACTGTTACATTTAGGAGCCATTTTATATTTGAATGATTCAAAGGTTTGTAAAACTGACTCAGTAAAAAATAAAAAATAATAAAGAATCTTTAAAACAGCCAAGTTCAAGATCAGACTGGGAATAATTTAAAAATGAGTTTATGTAATAAAAAAGTTAAATACTATTAATATTTTTTTTTCTCATGAAAGCTGCCGGAAAAATAAACCTACAGAGAATCTTTCAGTTGTGTGAATGGTGGACGGTCAGCGTGAGGGCCTGTGTTTCCTGGCTGATAGTCCCCTGAGGTTTCAGAGCCCATCGTGTTTCACAATGACATGAACGGATCGCTCGGCGTGCATGTGAGGGGACATCCAGCCCTCTCACTTCTTTTTCCTGATTCCTCATTTTCTATGGACTCCACAGGCTTCAGCTATCAGAGACGGGCTGTTGGTATTATTAGATGAGGGTGAATCACATGGCACAATGTGTTCATGAACACACACGCATGGATTATTCACAGTTTGTTTCCGTTTGTTTTCATACGACACGTCTGTGTAAAACTCTGTAGCAGCCACATCGTCTGCCATCTTGCTGTGATTAATAATGCAGTTAAAATAAACTCTTTATTCTTAATCTATGCACTCAAAACGCGCAAGTTTACCCAAATTTACCAAAAAAAGGCTTTGGGCCTCTATCCCACCAAACAACCAAGTTCCTCTTTCTTTCTTTGCATTGCTCAAGTCAGACAAAAATGAGTCACTGCGGATATTAATCATGCTTTTTGTTATCTTCACATCTCACTCTGCTAACTCCACCTGTCAGTTAGACTATCTGTTGAAACTTGAGAACATAAAACATTTGTTGAACTACGATTAATAAAAACAAGAGTCTAAAGAACTCATCATCTCCTTGTATTCAATAATTCATGTTGTTTATCATAGGTTTGTTCATCATTTTCACACTGTTGCTGGCTAACTTTACTTGATAAATGTTTAAAATCCAAATGGATTTAAACTGCTGATACACATTAAGACAGTTCCACATTTTTATTTCTTTACACAAACTGCAAGGAATAAATATTTATTATGAAAATAAATATTTATTTTGAAGCTCTCGACCTTGACCTCTCTAAGTGTCTTTAAGAATCTGTTGGACTCCTGGCAGGGACCAATGCAGACATGTTCCTGTTTTTAGTTTTATACATTTGTCTTGGAATCTAGCTGTTTTTTTTTTTGTTTGTTTTTTTTTGTTACCTTTTTCCTTTTAGCCATCCTATTTTTTTAAAAAAAAAAAAAAAAAAAAACTGTAGTATGAGTTTTTATAACTGCTTATTGTTGTTGCTGTTGTCCATTGTTGTCATCTTTCTTTGTTGAAATCAGGTCTCTCTTGTAAATGAGTCCTCGAGGCTCAATGGGATTTACCTGTAGAAATAAAGGTTGATTGATTTATCATCCTCATTAGTTTCTAATTTTGACTTCAAAGTTCAATAGTTTGGCTCAACTCATCATGTCATAAACACGGTAAGAAAACGTTTCCCTGCACAATGACATGATTCCTTTGCTGCTCACAATGAATGCTAAGAGAATAAAATTAACATATAAAGAGACAAAGAAAAAAAGAATTAAAGCAATAGATAATATAGACTTGTTCAAAAATATAACTTTGAAGAACAAAAACAAGCAGTATTAACTTTGTACCATTTGTACTAATCAGTTAGCCACATCAAGTGTAAGTGCAATAATAAGTAAATAATGCTAAAGTAAAAAATGAGTATAACTTTCTTTTAGGACTATAGTATAAGAACATTTTTGGCATGGATAAGGATTAATGTCAAATGTTATAATGAAGTTTCTGCAGCAAACTCTTGTCACATGCACCACCTGGTGGTCGGGCACTTGGCTTAAAAAAATAAAAGCTTCTTGCACGCACTTGGGTGGTGAGTGTTCTGAGCAGGGAGCGCACAGCAGGGGCGCTCACCTTGGACAAAACAGACTGGCGATGAAATTCTTAACTTTATGTTCCTAGATGTAAAAGTACAAAACTGAGCTTTCAGTTATCCAGCTCCTCTTCTGGGGTACCACCTTCCAGTTTCTGTCAGTCAGGCTGAGACCTGGTCTTCCTTGAACTTAAAGACCTCCCTTGTAGATTCATTCAACCTTTAGTTCTACAGGTTAATCTCATTGAGCCTCGGGGACTCATTTACAAGAGACACCTGATTTTAACAGAGTGATGACAACAGTGGACAGTCATAAAGGATGCATACAAATTATTTATTAACCTTTCTTTAACCAAATTGAGAATAACAAGTGAAAATGAAATGGTATTAAAAAAGTAACCAAAATCAGCTAGGTGGTAAGTCGATGTAAAATACTAAAAACAGGAACATGTCTATATTGGTTTTCCCAGGAACTTATCAGATGTTTGAAGCCACTTAGAGAGGTCAAAGGTCGAGAGCTTCAGATCTTTTTACAAGATATTCCAGGAAACAGGAGCGGAGTAGGAGAAGGTCCTTTTGTCTAGTTCAGTCCTCACTGAGGGAACACTGCAGGTAATGATGTCCTGAGAGTGCACGCTGTAGCTGCACTCACACAGAGACATGTAGGAGGAGATGTATGAAGGCAGCAGACCAGGAAGTGATTTAAAGATGAAAATGTACCAGTGAGGGAGTCTGCGTGAAGTTAATGGTTACCAGTTAACCAGTGAATACTGGGTGCAGTGGTGGTTACGGTAGTAACAGCCAGTTCTGAATCTTAATGCACCATTGTTGTGGTGTTGCAAGATTGAATTAAGGGAAAAATAAGCAGACACGTGAATCAGCTTCAGTTGTGTTTTTACTTTCACTTTCGTTCTTCTCCCCTGTATATAGCATCTTTTTAATTATACAGTCTTAGAGCGCCCCCTGGTGTCCTTTTTATGCAAACGCAACATTTTCCCTTTCCCTGAAGCAATTACTTATTTTTCATTCAACCTTTATTTAGACAGGTAAATCCCATTGAGCCTCGAGGACTCATTTACAAGAGAGACTTGAAATTATATCTGATATTTTCTTGTGTTGAACTTTAGCAAAACAGTAGTACGTTTTTACTGGTCTTAAAGAACACTTGTACCAGTCTGAACAGCAATAATTTACATTTAGTTTTCACTTTGTCTTACAAAGACTGTTAACCATCTTGGTGAATTTCTATGTCTCTGACTTCCTCTAAGTGCAGCAGATTCATTAGTGTTTCCAGGAAGTGCAAATGTATCCAGCACAGTGTCATTGTTTCGTCCTGAGCCAGTTAAGGCTTGTTTTCAGAAGTGTGCAAGTTTGGAAGCGTTCCACTTACGTCTGTCATTTAGTAAATATGTGTTTCGTCCAACTTTCTTCATGACAGTCCATGGTTCTGTAAATCTTGAAGATCCTTTGGGAACGTGCTCAGGTCTGCGAACCCGAACAGTGTCACCCACTTTGACTGTTGATGTTTTAGCTCACATTTTCTTGTCTGTGTATTCCTTCATTTTATTCTGCTTTTGTTTCAACCTCTTTTTGATTTTGATGTGTGTTTTGCTTTTCAGTGCTGCTGGGAGTATGTTTAACTTGTTTAACAACTAGTTTAACTAAGTGCTGTATCTCCCTCTCTTTCAGATAGTTAGTAAATGCATGAGAAGTAAACTGACAACCGTTATCTGAGACCAGGTACGTCGGATTACCTTCCGTACTGAACACAATGGCTAAAAAGTGAATGATGACATCTGTAGTTATAGTAGAGTCAAATGCAACCTCAGGCCATTTGCTGTAGTAATCTGCAAGTACATTGGTGTAATGGCAGTCCCATGTAGCATTTTCAAATGGGCCTGTAATATCTATTGCAACTTTCCCCATAGTTTGCAGGCAACGTAACTGGTGTAAGTGGAGCAGGGACAGTTATAGCTACCTTATCACTGAACTGGCAGTTAACAGGAAGCAATTGTTGTGGCTAGCATGAAATCCAACACAATGAAAGAATGTACAAGTTTGTCACGTTGTGGCCACCAGAACAGTTCACACTGTCTCTGCTGGGTTCGGACTACGCCTTGGTATCCCTCGTGCTAAATCAACAACTCTGGCACGTAATGAAACAGGATCAACTAGTGGATCAGTCCCTCTCATTATCAGTGAACCATGAACTGACACTTCATCTCGTACCTGAAAGTATGAAGTGAGGTTCTCGGGCAGACCTTGTCTGCATTTGGGCCAAACTTTTTGAATCTGGTTGCGCAGCAGTGACAGTTTTGAACAGGTTTCACTGACAGAAGTGAACTCTTAAAGAGAAATGGCACACAGTGACTCCTTAAAAACATCTGCAATCATGTCAGGTTCCTCTGTAGCCTCATTTGCAGCAGTTAGTGGTAACCTGGAAAGGCAGTCAACAGTGACGTTTTGGTGTCCTGGGCAATAAGTGACGTCAGATGTGAAGCAGAGCAGTTGAGCTGACCATCTGACGATCCTCAGTCCAGCGCGTCCAGAACCTTTGGAAGTGAGTAAGGTTGTAAGTGCTTGGTGATCTGTACGAAGAACAAAGTGACAACCCCAGAGGTAGGTTCTCCACTTCTCCACAGTCCACACACAGGCAAGAGCTTCACGTTCAACTGTGGAGTACCTGCATTCAGCAGGAGAAAGTGTTCTGGATGCTAAAGCGACAACTCTCTCGCTTTGATCTGAATGCAGTTGTGTCAATATCGCGCCCAGTCCATAATCAGAAGCATCAGTATTAACAAAAGTTGGCAACTCAGGATCATACGTAGCTAATGCAGGACTATTGATTATCAGTTCTTTAAGTGCAGTGAAGATAGATTCTGCTTCCACTGTCCATTTGAAGTTTAAGTCCGTGGAGTCTCTGAGCACTGCACGTAGTGGCTCAGTAACAGTTGCAAAATATGTAATGAACTTACTGTACCAAGATGCAAGACCAAGGGAAGATCTCAGAGAAGACGTGTCATGTGGAGCTGGAGCATGGATCACAGCAGTGACTCTGTCCTGGTCCGGTTGAAGACCTTGTTTTGAAATGGTGTGACCCAGGTAGTTGAGTGAAGGTTGACTGATTCTGCATTTGTGCATGTTAAGTTTGAGTCCAGCGTCAATCAAGGCTTGGAGCACTCTTTTTAAATTTTCATCATGTTCTCTTTGTGTAGAGCCATAGCAAATGATGTCATCCAGGTACACTTGTACACCTGGCAAACCTGCGAGGATGATTGACATAATTTTTTGAAAGGCAGATGGGGCAGAAGCTAAACCAAACAGAACTATGCAGAAACGAAAATGTCGATCATGAGTGATAAACGCAGTAATATCACGACTTTCAGGATGCAGACATTTGGTGGTAGGCAGAGGTTAAATCGATAGTAGAAAAAAACAGTAGGTCCTCGTAGATTTGAGAACAGTTCATCCATGTGTGGTAATAGATGGCGATCAGCAACAATAACTTTATTTGGCTCCCTTAAATCAATCACATGTGTGGCTTTCTACTGTCTCTCCTTTGTGTCACGACTATGGGAGAAACCCAAGGAGAAGCATCGATACGTTCAATGATGCCCTTATCTTGAAGACCTTTGAGCTCCTCTGAAACAGCTTGTCTCACTGAAAATGACAGTCTCCGGAGTTTTTGTTGCACTGGAACAGCATTTGGCAATATATGTACTTTGTGTATGAAGTTTTGGGCATAGCCTACTTCCTGAATTGACACTTCTGGAGCATTTTCTGGTTCAGTCTTTGGCACAGCAGGTTGAACAGTAGAAGTAGGAGGAGTAATAGTAGTAATAACTTTTGTCCTTCAAGTTTGATGTGTAAAGCCTGAATTAAATCTAAGCCAAGGAGAGCAGCACCTGACTCAACCACAACTAGAGTACCTACAGTAGAATGATTATCATGAGAAATAATAGATTTAAGCACCCGTTTACAGCAATTTTATCTTTTGCATAGGTAACGAGAGCAAATATACCATACCATACCATACCATACCAATTTATTTATATAGCACTTAAAACAGCAACAAGGCCAACCAAAGTGCTGTACAAAAGAACACAAACATGCACAGCAGACAGGAAAACATAAAATAGAAATACAGATACAAATAGCAGCAGAAGCTAACTAAAATGGCCAACAGAGTAGAGAACAGACCGGACCAAAACAAATCACACCGTGTTAAAGGCAAGCGAATAGAAGTGGGTCTTCAAGCGAGACTTAAAGACTGAGAGTGTGGGAGCCTGCCGGACACTCAGTGGCAACTCATTCCACAGTCGTGGACCTGCAACAGAGAAAGCCCTGTCACCTCTGAGCTTACGACGGGTTTCTGGGACTGAGAGAAGCATCTGGTCTGCTGACCTCAGAGAGCGCGGTGGGACATATGGCTGCAGAAGATCAGTGAGATAGGATGGGGCGGAACTGTTCAGTGATTTAAAAACATACATGAGAATTTTGAAATGGATCCGAAGGTGAATGGGTAGCCAGTGCAGGGAGGCCAAAACTGGCGTGATGTGCTCTCTATAGCCTGTACCAGTTAAAAATCGGGCTGCAGCATTTTGGGCCAGTTGTAGACGAGCAATGGAGGACTGACTGATTCCAAACAGAAGTGAATTGCAGTAATCAAGCCTAGATGTTATGAAGGCGTGGATCACTGTCTCAAGGTTCTTTTTGGAGAGTATAGGCTTCAGCTTAGACAGCCGTCTCAGCTGAAAAAAACAGGATTTGACCATCATGTTTACGTGACTGTTGAGTTTTAAGGACGGGTCCATTATCACCCCCAGATTAGTCACCTTTTGTTTCTCTAGCGGGGCTAGAGAGAAAAGGTCAATGTCATGGTTCATGAGTGAGCCACTGGGATGGAACAGCATGACTTCAGACTTCTTCTCATTGAAGCTTAAGAAGTTTAAAGCCATCCAGTCCCGGATGTTAGCCAGGCAGTCAAGAAGAAATATAGGTTCAGTTAGGGCACATTCTGAGAAGAAGGTGCAGTAAATGTTCTCTGGTATATTGGACACAGATGAGCCTGTATCTACAATCAGTTCAACATCTTTACATTGTCCATTAGCATTCACTTGAACTGTGCAGAAGATCTTGTCTTATACTGTATTGTTCATGTAAAGAACTGTGGGCTAATTAATGACAACTTCATGTAACTCCTTTTGGGTTGAACGGTATACTTGTGAAAAATGTCCCACTTTACCACACTTGTTGCAGGTCACTTTAACAGCAAGGCATGAAGGTTTGTTAGCAAGGTAGTTAGAAGATCCACAACGAAAGCAGGAACGGTTACCAGCAGCTTGAGCCGTGGCAGGCGCAGGATTTGGCGGCAGCTTCTTCTTTGTGTCCCAGTGGCGGCTTGGCTTTGATTGTTTCTATATGGCCCTCACCGGAGCAGAAGCAACAGCAGCAGTAGCATCAGAGAGAATGTTAGCATCCCTAACTCCACTTTCAATTTGGGACGCCAATGTAGTAGCTTTAGAAAGTGTTAGGTCCGGTTCAAGTAATAATGTCTCTTACGTGAGTGTTAGCAACACGCTCGATCAGTTGATCATGAAACATTTGTTCCTCCATGTTGCCAAAATCACATGTAGCAGCTAACTCGCATAGAGAAGCTAAGAATTGGTTTACCATTTCATCTGGCCTCTGTGCTCTTTGTCGAAACTTGTGACGTTCAGCAATAACGGTCACCTTTGGCACAAAATGTTCTTTTAGAGCAGCAACAAACCTGTCTCCAGTGTTGGGCAGGGTGTAGAAAAGTCGTTGACCCTCTGTACCAAGGGCATGAAGTAGAACCACACGCTGTCTTGCAACTGGCCAGCTGTCTCCTGATGCTGCGATCAATAACATCTAGTTTTCAAACATTTTTAGCCATGTTGGAAATGCTACCGCTGGTTCCCCCGGGCATGGCATGAATGGAGCAGGTAAAGGCACAGAAATAGACGTCCTCATTGCCAATGCTGTGGTGTTGCAAGACTGAATGAAGGAAAAATAAGCAGACATGTGAATCAGCTTCAGTTCTCCATTTTTACTTTCACTTTTGTTCTTCTGTGTCTCCCTGCGTACAGGATCTTTATAAACATACAGTCATAGAGCGCCTACTGGTGTCCCTTTTATGCAATAGCAAACACAACAACCATGATAGACAGCGTCCAACATCTGCAGGGTGCTTGTTGGAGCGTTCATGTAAATAATGTCACCTTAGTCAATGGAGGGAAGGAAAGTCACAGATACAAGGTGTTTCCTAACATTCAGAGTTAGACAGGAAAAAGAAAAAGAAACCCAGTTTAACTTTCAGTTTTCTTACTAGGTTTTCCACATGGAGCTTAAAAGAGAGATGCGAGTCGACCAAGATACCCAAATATTTATAGGAATCAACAAACTCAATAGCGACACCATTTGAGGATAAAATCAGAAGAAGAACTGCTGGGACTGACTTCTGTGTGAAAACGCCATCCTTTTGGTTTTGTCGGCATTTAGGACAAGTTTGAGATGGAACAAATTTGACTGGATGATGTCGAAAGTGGATTGCAAAAGCTGAAAAAAATTAGCAATTGTTTTAGCTCGACAGTAAACAACTGTATCATCAGCATAGAAACGTAAGGATGCATCAGGGATGGTCTGACCCACATTACCTATTTTTCATTCAACCTTTATTTATACAGGTTAATCCCATTGAGCCTCAGGGACTCGTTTACAAGACCTGATTTCTTTAACAAAGAGTGATGACAACAGTGGATAACAATGACAACAATAGACAGTCAGAGTCAGAGTCAGAGTCAGAGAGTCAGAGTTTCTTTATTGTCATTCGCACCTCATGTGGTACATGTACACGTGGTGGAGCGAAATTATGTACACAGGGTCCCAGTTACATCCAACAATAAAATGTATAAGAAAAACAGTAATAACATCGAAGATATGAACTAAGAAAAACATCAACTAAATATACACTAAGCACTCATAACATAAAACATTGAACATCAGCACAAACATGAACATGAGTCTGTGAGCAGATGTGCACGCACAAACACATCAACATTGAAACAGATCAGCAGCAACATGAAACAGATCAGCAGCAACATTGAAACAGATCAGCAGCAACATGAAACAGATCAGCAGCAACATGATATGGTTTTTCACAGTGATTATTCTAGTTAGAGAGTCATGAGTCTAACAGCCTCAGGGTAGAAGCTGTTCCTCAGTCTAGTGGTTCTACACTTAATGCTCCTCAACCTCCTTCCTGAGGGGAGCGGGGCAAAACATGTGTGTGCTGGGTGAGTGAGGTCCTTCATGATGCAGGTAGCCCTTTTCCACATAAGGGGGCAGGTTGAAGGGAGGTGGTCTGCCTGATGTTGGGGGGCAGGTTGTTCCAGAGTTTGGGGCCCATGACCGAAAAAGCCCGATCTCCTCTGAGCTTCTTGTTTTTGGAACAGCCAAAAGCAGCTGATCAGATGATCTCAGGGCCCGAGAGGGAACGTAAGGTTCCAGAAGCTCAGAGAGGTAAAGGGGTGCGAGGCCATTTAAGCATTTGAAGGTCAACAGAAGAATTTTAAAGACTATCCTCGTACGAACAGGGAGCCAGTGAAGGGAGGACAGAACTGGAGTAATATGTTCAGACCTATGAGTTCCGGTTAAAAGCCGAGCGGCAGCATTCTGGACGAGCTGAAGACGTGAGATGGAGGCCTGGCTGATCCCAGCATACAGTGCATTGCAATAGTCCAATCGGGTCGTGACAAAGGCGTGGACTAGTTTCTCAAGGTCGGGTCTGGACAACACTGGCTTGAGTTTAGCTACCTGTCTGAGTTGGAAGGAGCTTTTCTGCAGAACAGAGTTGATTTGTTTGTCAAACTTGAAGTCAGAGTCTAAAACCATCCCGAGATTTTTACCAGACTGCTTCAGATATGGCTGAAGAGAGTCCAGGTGGACAAGATCAGTGAGCTATGGGCTAGGGCTAAAAACAATGACTTCAGTCTTGTCATTGTTAAAACTTAAGAAATTTGAAGCCATCCAGGCCTTAATGTCGTCCAGACATTTTAACAGAGGGTGAATGGAGCAAAAACTTGCTGGTTTCACAGGCAGGTAGATCTGGCAGTCATCAGCATAGCAATGGAATGAAAGACCATGTTTCCTCAGGATGGACCCCAGTGGGAGCAAATAAAGTGAGAACAGAAGGGGTCCAAGAATCGAACCCTGTGGGACCCCACATGAAAGAGGTAATGAGGCAGATACATTGTTACCAACCTTAACACAGAAACTCCTGCCACTCAGGTATGAGCGGAACCATTCTAATGCAGCACCTGTGATCCCAACCCACTGTTCCAGCCGTGATATGAGGATACTGTGGTCAACAGGATCAAAAGCAGCAGTAAGGTCCAGGAGCACAAGTACCACAAATTGACCAGAATCGTTCGAGATCATAATGTCATTACAAACACTTACTAATGCTGTTTCAGTGCTGTGGAGTTGCTTAAAACCAGATTGAACAATTTCGAAGATTCTGTTGTCATTCAAAAACTTGTTTAATTGAATGAAAACTATTTTCTCCAGGATTTTGGAGAGGAAGGGAAGTTTTGAGATTGGTCTGAAATTTGAGCAAGTCGAAGG
>NC_056499.1:1560580-1561371 GCF_014905685.2 Nematolebias whitei
AGGAAGGGAAGTTTTGAGATTGGTCTGAAATTTGAGCAAGTCGAAGGGTCAAGTCCAGGTTTCTTAATTAACGGATGAACTACTGCATGTTTGAAAACATCGGGAACCACACTTGTCACAATACTACTATTTATAATGGTAAGAACAGAGGGTCCAATCGTGGGTAGAACTTGTTTGAAAAACGACGCAGGAATGGGGTCAGCGGGGGAACCAGAGGATTTCATCTGATCAACGACTTTGTTCAGAAATGGGAGTGAAATGGGTTCAAACTGTTTGAAGACAGCTGAGCAAGGGACAAAGACAGAGGGGTCAGTTGTGGACTGGGGGATGGATGACCTAATCAACTCTACCTTACCAGCAAAGTATCTGGTAAAGTCGTTGCAGATGTCAACGGAGGCCTCCATGGTGGCAGACCGAGGCACGTTTAAAATGGAATTTACGGTATTAAAAAGAACATGGGGAATATGACTGTTTGAAGCAATGATTTGGGAGAAGTATTTGTTCTTTTCAGATTTAACGATGCTCTGATAATCTTTCAAACATGTTTTTAACATAATAAAAGAAACCTGTAGTTTGTCCTTCTTCCACTTGCGTTCAGCAATCCTGCATAGACGTTTGGCCGCTCGAGTGGTCGCGTTCAGCCAGGGGTGTGGTGCCCCCTTTGGTTGCCTGATTTTTAGCAGGGCCACGAGGTCTAAGATCTTAGAGCAGGTCGCATCATGCCTACTGAGCAGCTCCTGCGTTCTAATACAGGCAGAGGTTTCAGGGACTGAAGCAGCATCAGTAATGAA
>NC_056499.1:1561471-1564256 GCF_014905685.2 Nematolebias whitei
TGAGGAACTCCACAAGTGATATTGCACAGGTCAGATCTTACACCATTTATTTGTACAAACTGTTTCCTATCTTTTAAATATCCAAAAAAGTTCAATCTGGTCCTCTGGACATTCAAAAAAACAAAAAACAAAACAAAGCAAAAAAATGTAGAAACGTTTCGTCTCTCATCCGAGAGACTTCCTCAGTCTGAGGTGCTGTTTTCAGCTCAGTCTCTTGAATATCACCTTTTCAGAGTGGATCAACCAGTTTGCTGGTTACTGGACGGGTTCTGTCCCCCTCCCCATAAAACTACGGAGGAGGAACAGTTTCACCTGCTCTGTCCAGTACGTGCACTCAGGTGTTATGTGTCACTCACAGCTGCGATGCGTAAATCCAATCAATTGTTTGTACATTTCAGAGAACGATCACAGGGTCAGCCTTTATCTTCTCAGCGTCTGTCACATTGGTTATGTGAAGCTATATCACAAACTTCTAGTTCTTCTGGCCTTCAGCCGCCTGAAGGACTCGGGGCTCATTCCACCAGAGGGACTTCTACCTCCACAGCTCTGCACAGAGGGGTGTCTGTGCAGGACATCTGCTCTGTGGCTTCATGGCCATCACCGACCCCTGTCATCCGGTTTTATTTACGAGATGTCTCCAGCTGTTCGCTGACACATTCAGTTCTCAGAGTTATGTCAGAGTGATTTTTCACAATCACACAACAAAAATAAATAAATAAAATGAAATAAATAAATAAATAAAACAATAAAACAACACAGCCCTGCTCTGTCATTATTAGTGGGTGTTTTCTACGGTTACTCGTTCAAACATTCCTCATTGGACATTTTTCCCTCCTTCTTCCTCTATTGCCTGATGTGACTAAACATTCCTTGAGTTAAGGTCAGGCTCAGAGCTGCACGCCTGTCATCCAGTACGCAGCACGTGCGTGGATCAATGGTGCATCATTGCGCTTGAATAAAGAATGATGTTTAGGCGGATATCTGGGTGTTTTTGATGGTTCTCGGACAGACCCAGTGAGGCATGGACCATACCCTGCTCCGCCCTTTAAACCCAATAGCGACAGCTTTTAAAGGGCGGAGCTTACATGAAATAGAACGTTGGTTACGTATTGTAACCCCAGATTCTGAGTGTAAGCGTAGCCTTTAAAAACTGGACCTCACTGGCTCTCAAAAGGCTGACGAAGAAGAGTAAGCCTTTGGGAGTCGAGCTGTGTTCCAGAAACAGTTTACAACGGACCGGTGGGGCCCACACAGCAGGGGGGCTTGGACTAGAAGTTTTCAGTGGTCCACGTGCTGCGCGGGTAAACCCAGTAGTGACAGATTTTAAAGGGCGTAGCTTACACTCATAGAATCTGGGGTTACAATACCCAGCCAACATTTTCACTTTTCTACACTCGCTGTATAATCTAGCTGTTTTTGCTACTTGTTTTTTGCCATCTTATTTTAATTTGTAAAAAATAAAATCCGTACGCCTCTTTTCTAACAGTCCACTGTTGTCATGATTCTTTGTTGAAACCAGGTCTCTCTCTAAATGAGTCGTTGAGGCTCAGTGGGATTAACGTGTAGAAATAAAGGTTGAATGAATGATGTTTAATTGAGACGAGACTTTCTGACAAATGGAGCAGTTTCTCTTCACATGCTTCAGATTTCATTGTACCAGACTCAACCAGCCTGGATCAGGCGCAGACACAAGAACTGAAGAGAATCTTCTTGTGTCTGGCAGCAGAAAGAACTGCTTCTCACAAACCTCGAGTTTAAAAAGAGCTCGTGGGATTTATCCAAAGAGCAGCAGATAAGCTGCCAGTCCTCCAGAAACGCCCACTTTTGGTCTGCAGAGAACTCTCCTAAAAGTTCTTGCATCCAGCAGCAGCAGGGGTGGGATCCGTGCATGATGCGGGGGTGGGATCCATGTTGTGACCTCCCCCCTCCTGATCCTGATACGTGGCCGTGTGGACTCTGTCTGCAGCCGGACTCCGGACTCTGGAGGAACTCGGGAGTCCCGAACCCGCCGTCACCGAGCCGGCCTGGATGTGAGCACGACGGATTTCAAGGTAGAACCGTTTTCACGAAGCTTTGGAGTTAAAGTAGCCGGAAGTTCCTGACACTGAGTTCTGCTAGCATGGAGCTGCTAACGTTTAGCCAGTGTGTCCCGGCTTGTGTGCGTGGGATTTGAGCCCAGACACGTTCAATGTCCGGCGTCACAGCAGCGTGCAAGACTTGTGCGTGAGTGTAGTCCCGCAGCCCTGCTGCTTCTGCTGACTGTTGGTTAAGGGCCAGCTCAGGTGGTCTCAAGTCCAGGATCAGGGTCAGCATGGTGCAGTTTGTGACGTCAGGTGTCCCCTACCCTGCCTGTCATCTGTGATGGATGGCTGGATGGGGGGGTCACTGATGAAACTTCAGACCCAGATCCAAAGTTCCTGCTTCTACTTTTCTGACAGATTTGTTGCTTTGATGAAAAGGAGAAACATAAAAATGTCTGGAACATTCTCGTCTCAGAACCACGAGCTCTGATGTTGGTTTAACGTGCGCACGTCACTGCTCAGATAAACTGGACCAGTTCAGGATCTGATGACTGACTGGTGATGGTTTCACTGGAAGCTGCTGGTGTCTCCTGTCAGCTGCTTGACCACAGCTCATTGAGTGACATCACTGTTTAGCACTTATCTCAGAAAGCATCCAGCCATCCAGCCATTCATCCACCCACATCCATCCATCCATCCATCCATCCACCCATCCATCCACCCATCCAGCCATCCAGCCATCCATCCATCCATCCACCCATCCA
>NC_056499.1:1564356-1566320 GCF_014905685.2 Nematolebias whitei
CATCCATCCATCCACATCCATCCATCCATCCACATCCATCCATCCATTCATCCACCCACATCCATCCATTCATCCATCCATCCATCCATCCATCCATCCATCCATCCATATCCATCCATCCATCCACATCCATCCGTCCATCCATCCATCAACTTTTACCTGCTTCTTCCATTTTGTGTTGAGACAACCAACCACTCTCTCTCTCACCTCTGGACAATTCAGAGTCACCATCAGTCTAACATGCATGTTTTTGGTCTGTGGGAGGAAACTGGAGCACTCAGAAAAAACCCACACATCACGGACAGAACATGCAAACTCCACCCGGAAAGGCCTCCAGACTGGGATTTGAACCAGGGACCTGCTCTCTGAGAGGCAGCGGCTCTACCAGTTGCGTCACCGTGTTACCACATGTCAGAAAGCAAACGATACAAAATTAAACATTGAGGATTTTTGTTGCTGATGACTGGTTTGACATTACCTGAAAGACTCTGTTAAGGACCAGTGGAAGGCGTGTTCGATCACTGGTTTGTTCTTGTTACCAGGATTAGACTGGGAGGACTTGTACAGAAACTTCCTGAGACGTGTGAGCGAGGTCACTCCATGTAAACAATCTGGACTGTCGTCATGGCAATTGAAACTTCTCATTCATTGGTTTTCCTCCGCTCCCCCAGGCAGGAGAGGATGCAGTATAATCCCTCCAGCCAGTTCTGGGTCTTCTCGTGGTCCGGACATCAAATGGTGCCTTCATTTTGGAGGTTTTTCTGGCATGTTTGATTTGGAGGAGACCTTACAGCAATTCAAAGTAGGCACTTGAAATAATTCTGTTTCTGTCAAAGCAGCACAGTTGTGTCTTTCATGTGCTCTACATCTATTATTTGCTCTCAGGAGCTCGTTTTCTACTCTAATAGAAATTCAGTGGTGTCTGCTGTGGTTCAGTATTAATTGTAAATGCACACCTGCAGGTGTTCAGAACAGGACGTCGGGGCTCATTTGAAATGGAAAACACTCTGATTTAAATGAAATGACTGAAATAACCACTGTTCTCTTCTGGCCTCGGTAATACAAAAATACTAACAAGTACAAGATGTCACCATTCAACAACTGAGACATGTTAAGCTGCATTTTGTGAGCCTTTTGGTGTCGGCATGTGCTCCTCTCTCTTGCAGCGTTACTTGTTGCACATGCTGTTTGGAGCGTGGGACGGATGAACGGTGGCAGCTGCTGGAGGCCCAGCTGGGCTGTAGCTGCTCTGCTTGTCCCTGTTGCTCTGCTGATGCTGACCTCCAGAGGTGTGTTGAGCAGCCAGAAGATGACGCAAACCTCCATGGCTCATGCCACAGCTACAGCTGCAGGACCAGGGCCCAGTCTGACAGATGACCTCCCAGGCCTCCAGGCACTCTCAGACTTTTTAACCAGCGAACGCACACATGTTTGGATCCTGTCCCTGGTGGGCTCTGTTGCTGTAGGACTCAGTGGGATTTTCCCCCTGCTTGTTATTCCTATTGAAGCTGGAGCAGCCCTCGAAACTGAAGGTAAGTGAATGAAACCTGCACAAAGCCAAAATGCTCCATTTAAAATATGTTTAACATACAAACCGGATTCCAAAAAAGTTGGGACACTAAACAAACTGTGAATAAAAACTGAATGCAATGATGTGGAGGTGCCAACATCTAATATTTTATTCAGAGTAGAACACAAATCACAGATCAAAAGTTTAAACTGAGAGAATGTTTCATTTTAAGGGAAAAATCTGTTGTTTCCAAATTTCATGGCATCAACAAATCCTAAAAAAGTTGGGACAAGTCCATTTTTACCACTGTGTGACATCCCCCCTTCTTCTTCCAACACTCAACAGACGTCTGGGGACAGAGGAGACCAGTTTCTCCAGTTTAGAAATAGGAATGCTCTCCCATTCATGTCTAATACAGGCCTCTAACTGTTCAATCGTCTTGGGCCTTCTTTGT
>NC_056499.1:1566420-1570033 GCF_014905685.2 Nematolebias whitei
TTCTTTGTCGCACCTTCCTCTTTATGATGCACCAAATGTTCTCTATAGGTGAAAGATCTGGACTGCAGGCTGGCCATTTCAGTACCCGGATCCTTCTCCTACGTAGCCATGATGTTGTGATTGCTGCAGAATGTGGTCTGGCATTATCGTGTTGAAAAATGCAGGGTCTTCCCTGAAACAGATGACGTCTAGATGGGAGCACATGTTCTAGAACCTGAACATAGTTCTCTGCATTAATGGTGCCTTTCCAGACATGCAAGCTGCCCATGCCACAAGCGCTCATGCAACCCCATACCATCAGTGATGCAGGCTTCTGAACGGAGCGTTGATAACAACTTGGGCTATCCTTGTCCTCTCTGGTCCGGATGACATGGCGTCCCAGTGTTCCATAAAGAACTTCAAATCGTGACTCATCTGACCACAGAACAGTCTTCCATTTTGCCACACTCCATTTTAAATGACCCCTGGCCCAGTGCAAACGTCTGAGCTTGTGGAGCTTGCTTAGAAATGGCTTCCTCTTTGCACTGTAGAGTTTCAGCTGGCAACGGCGGATGGCACGGTGGATTGTGTTCACTGACAATGCTTTCTGGAAGTATTCCTGAGCCCATTCTGTTATTTCCTTGACAGTGGCATTCCTGTTTGAGGTGCAGTGACGTTTAAGGGCCCGGAGATCACGAGCATCCAGTAGAGTTTTACGGCCTTGACCCTTACGCACAGCGATTGTTCCAGATTCTCTGAATCTTTTGATGATGTTATGCACGGTTGATGATGATAACTTAAAAGTCTTTGCTATTTTACGCTGGGTAACACCATTCTGGTATTGCTGCACTATCTTTCTGCGCAACAATGGTGGAATTGGTGATCCTCTTACCATCTTGGCTTCTGAGAGACACTGACACTCTGAGAAGCTCTTTTTATACCCAATCATGTTGTCAATTGACCTAATTAGTGTTAATTGGTCTTCCAGCTGTTCGTTATATGCTCAATTTCCTTTTTCCAGCCACTTATTGCTACTTGTCCCAACTTTTTTGGGATTTGTTGACACTGTGAAATTTTGAATCAACATATTTTTCCTTTAAAATGTTACATTTACTCAGATTAAACTTTTGATCTGTCATCTATGTTATATTACGAATAAAATATTGACATTTGCCATCTCCACATCATTGCATTCAGTTTTTATTCACTATTTGTTTAGTGTCCCAACTTTTTTGGAATCCGGTTTGTATAAAGTTGTTCATTTGATGAAGAATCCTTCTTTGTACAATCATCTCCAAAGGTTCTAGAGGAGTCCCCAGAACTGATCCAGCCTTCTTTATGAGCTTGTTGATCTTTTTTAAGTCACTTGCTCTGGTGCTGCTCCCCCAGCAGATGATGCAGAAGAGATTTGCCTTGAAGAGGAAAAAACAGAAAACACACATCAGTATTACAACTGTAAAAGTAACAACACTAGAAACTTTAAACAGTTTATTTCACAATAACCCAGATGTCCACTTTGTCTAAACTCGGACTACGCTACATACAAATATTATAAACCCGACTTAAACCAGGTCGACCCACTTTTATGAACCAAACCTGAACCAAACCTGAGTACACCTGGACACAATCATGGCAAAAATATATATGGCACAGCACGAACAAACTGAGTTTAGACACCAGAATGGAAATGTCTGGAACAAACTTGCAGGTATCTTCAGACACTGGAGAAGGTTATATGAGGACGTCTCACCGCTGATGTCCAAGCCATTCTTTTTGTTAGGTCGGATACACGAGCTCCCCCACGTTGTTTCCACGCGGGATAACAATAAAATAAAAGTCTGTTTTCCATCTTTTTATCACTCCGGCCGTGTGATTGGCCATTACATCCAATAATGCAACAAATTCATACCATTACTTAATTGTTTTAATCTACTTAGATTTAAAAAGATCAGCGAGGAAGCTTTGTTTTCAGCAGTTTTTATGTTTATGCCCTTCAAGATGGCGCTGATATCCCATCAGCCACCGCGCCGCAGACACGGTGACGTCACGTTCCAAAGCTCTATGCTCATTATAAAACTTTAATGGTCTAGATTTAAAACACTGAATGCAGTGGTGCTTTGCTTGTTTTTATAGTGAGCCTTTTATACTTAAAACTAAACTGTGGTACTTTTGTTAAAGTTGTGGAATAAACAGTGTTGAAACAAAGAATGTTGGGATTATGACTCTTTGAATTTAAGATGGGTTGAGCTCTGACCTTTTGATACAGTAAATATCCAAGAACCCATTCTGCACTCTTATTGTCATTGCACCTCAGTGGCGTCAGTTCCTGTGGGTCAGGCTGAGGGCTGAAACCTTTGAGGGGCCCCACCCACTGGAACGTGGCGTTCCTCGTGTATTTTGAGCACAAGGAAGTGCAGAGTTAAGTGCAGCCCTGCTCAGAGATTAGCAAGGGAGCTTTCTGTGAAGGTGTCTGTGCAGCAGGAATTAGATTAAAGGTAAAGTTAGAGCCACTGTTCTGCATGTATGTGCTTCACATGTTCATTCTTGAACCTTTACAGAAGAACAAGTAGTGAATTTATTTAAGCTTAAACCACAAGAAATTAAAGTCTTCATTAATTATCATTGAGCATGCAGCAGGATATTTATAAATATTATTAATATTTTATGATATTTATACCTCGCAGTACGGTAATTTGTGCCCTGCTCCTTCTGTGTTTTGCCAGCTGGATGCCAGAAGCTGAAGCAGCTTTTGAGCTTTGCTATTGGTGGTCTCCTTGGTGATGTTTTCCTCCATCTCCTTCCTGAAGCGTGGGCACTCTCAGATCCTACAGGTGAGTCTCCAGTGTTATAAACTAGAGATGCACCGATCCAATATCAATATCTGTATCGGTACCGATATCTGAAAAACTTCTGGATCGCTGACAATGTGACCGAGCCATTTTCTGATCCAACCTGCAGAGATTTCCGATCCATGATGAATGTTGGCTTCAAACTATGGAATGGATTTCCTGAATGGCGGCGTGTCTCATGGACCCAGAGTAATAAGACCCGCCTCACATTCAGGAAATCCAGTTCATAGTTTGCAGCAGCTACAACGTGAGGGCTGAGTTAGCAGCACTGTGGCTAACAGCTAACAAACTTTTCATGTAAACATGTCGCTGTGTGGAAGTATTTTACACTAAACACCACAAGACAAGAGCAACGTGCACTGTCTGCAGAGCCACAGCGCCACATTAAACCACGTTAAAGTTAGTTTTACGATGGACATTCGAGCTCCGGGGCTTCAGCGGTCTGCTCCTCTCACTGAACCCGTAGCAGGCAGCCCGACCCCGACCAGTCGCGCTCAGTCTGCCCGTCTCTGAGGAGGGACAGACTGAGCGCGACTGACCAAAATCAGGCAGCCTGCTGCGGATTGAACAAGAAGAAGACGTCGCTGAAAGTTGTAGAAAACAAAGGATTTCACAGTTTGATACTTGCAGCCAAGATATAGTTAACCCTCCAGGAGATATTTATCAGTACAACGTAAACAATCATAAAAACATGATTTGAAAATTACAAGAAAATTATTCTATCTATCTATCTATCTGTCTGTCTGTCTGTCTGTCTGTCTGTCTGTCTGTCTGTCTGTCTGTCT
>NC_056499.1:1570043-1586619 GCF_014905685.2 Nematolebias whitei
TCTGTCTGTCTGTCTGTCTGTCTGTCTGTCTGTCTGTCTGTCTGTCTCTATCTTACTGTGTGTATATATGTAAATGTATATATGTGTATATGTATATATGTGTATATGTATATATGTATATATATGTATGTATATGTATATATATGTATGTATATGTATATATATGTATGTATATGTATGTATATGTAAGTATATGTATGTATGTATGTATGTATGTATATATGTGTATATATGTATATATGTATATATATATATGTATATGTATGTATGTATATGTATGTATGTATATGTATGTATGTATATGTATATATATATATATATATATATATATGTATGTATATGTATGTATGTATATGTATGTATATGTATGTATGTATATGTATGTATATGTATGTATGTATATGTATGTATATGTGTATATATATATGTATATGTGTATATGTATATATATATATAAATATATATATATATATATATACACTGGATTTACTTATCTCCTATCACTGCTGGATTTACGTATCTCTTATCACTGCTGGATTTACGTATCTCTTATCACTGCTGGATTTACTTATCTCTTATCACTGCTGGATTTACTTATCTCCTATCACTGCTGGATTTACTTATATCTGTTTTAATGAACCTGTTGGTGAAACTCTGCTGTTCTCATTGTGGTCAGGTTCATGGAGACTTTTCTTCAATCATTTGGAGAAGTGGCAATACATTGATTATGTTCATTATGTGAATAGATAAAGTTTAAAAGTGTTTTTTGATGCTGTTCGTTTTCTCTGAACTAATTTTTGGAAGTTGAAATCAAAAATGTTGTTAATTGTGTCTTGAATGAAAATGTTTAAAAGTATAACAATTGTATTAGCACTATTAAAGAACATGTCTTAAGTATTTATGTTACACAATTATATTGCAGTAAAGAGCCAAATTGAATAAAATATTTGAATAAACTTGAGTGTTATGAGGGGCTCCCTGAACGTCGGGTATTTGTGGCACCGCCTCTCAAGTATCGGAGGAGCTGCTCTTGGCCAGGTCACCCTTGTGACCTCAGGGTTTTTTAAAATTGGGTTAAATAAAGGTTTAATAAAATAAAAATCATCCTCCTGCCCACATATCTACAGTGTGTCTGCTACTTTCCAGCTGGTAAACAAAACCACTACACGACCCAGGGCTTGTGGGTAATCACCGGTCTGTTTGCCTTCCTTCTGCTGGAGAAAATGTTCCCAGACCAAGACGGCCTCGAGGATGCCACCTCGGAGTCACACCTGAATTGTAACCTTTCTGTGAGTACTCTACTCGTTTTGTCTCGCATGCCGGTACAAGCCTCCACATACTTCTGTTTTCATTGGCATGCTCTGTGCAGAGGTTTTCATGCGTAGTGTGCATATCTGTCAGGGGACATTTGCAGACAGAAGCATCCGATGACCTCTAATACACCAAAGAGTTCACAACAGTCCGTTCACATTGTAGAAGAAGAGCTTGCAGAATTTCTTGTGGGAACGTGCTGCCCAGCTGAGCAGCGCTCCCCGTCAGTCAACGCAGTCAGGAAGTGCTGCTGCTTCCCTGTGCTGCCTCCCGCATGCTCACAATTGTCCAGTCTCCTTCCACGAGTTTCTTTACTATCTTTATAACATTTATTTGACTTTATTTCAGTTTTCCAGGAACTGTTGTAACGCCGGCTGTATTTTCAGCAACCTCGACCAGCAGCTTGTCAGTAGACGCTGCCCTAAGATCAGCTGACTGCAGCCACTTTACACAAACGGTCACGCCCACCATGTTCTGAGCCATCGCACGATGCTCGTCGAAACTAATTCTGATGGGGCGATGCACAAGACGGGGCGTCAGCGGGTGGTGAGAGAGGCGATCTTTGCAGTGTTTGTCACAGACTCACATCAGCGAGTCACGAGCCGCCCTTCTCATTGACTAAACTCACTTTAAGTGTCATTTCTTAACAAAAGATTATCTTGGTCTGAAACTCTGGCATGAAAGATGGTGGGCGATATTCATACTTTGATAGAATGCTAGTTATTTCATATTAATAGTGTTCATGTGGGGCTACAGGAAGTGCATCATCAGTATCAATCCTTTTAGATTAAAATCTAAAGAAACACATGTTTAGATTATACATCCACCCTAGTCTTTACCCACTTTATAATCATTTAAAGTTCTTTAATCTCGCATATCTAAAGTATTTTAGTACACTGATTTGTAGCTGCTCAAATGACATTTAATTACAGTGGTTACTAGTCCTGTAAGGAAATGTTTGGAGCAGTATTCTTCAGAGTGTAGCCTGTTCATTAGAAATACTGTCGATGCGAGCGGTTCTTTAACGTATGCTTGTAGTAAGATTGTAAAGACACTCTCATCCTTCCTCCTGTCTGTTTTTAAGCCACTGAAGGAGATTTTGAATCCACGTCTCGGCACCTTATGTGTCTATTTTTAGCGCTGGAACAAAGCAGCTGCTTCATCCGTTTCAGTGCCCACACTCAGCTTTTAGGCAGCGACAGACAGGACGGAGAATAACCGAGAAGGAGGTTTAAAATGTTTCATGTAGAATATTTAGTGTCACAGAAGATACAACTAAATGAACTGGATTGATTTTTAGATTAAGATGTTTGGGGAAATACAGCAATTGATGAAAATTGCACGGATGTTATCCAATTGGAGTTGTTGTGGTTGACTTGATTTTCATCAAAAAGAGCATGCAATGTGTTTTGCACAGACAGTTGGTCCCCAGTCTGTCAGAGGAGCCTACTCTACATTTATCCTAAAGTTGATCCCTGTGTTACTTCCTCGTGGTTCAATCGTAGAAGTGAAGCAAACGTTTCCCAGTGACGATGAGACGACTGCGACCTGTTTCCACCTCGCCGCCTTTGACTCAGTTTAACTCTCAAGTGGTTTCTGAACGATGGAACAGGGAAGTTGGCTATTCTCAGAAAACAGAAGCTTTAGCTTCACGTGAATGTTGTTGATTTTATTTTTTTTTTTTAGAATGCTGGACATCGTTGAAAATAAAAGGTCATCTGTTATTTCTAGAAAAATAAAAGATCATAAATAACTTGCATCATATATAAAGATGTCAGAAAATTAAAAGCTCTTGTCTGGTTCTTTTGCATAAGTGAGGTTCAGAATGAAATGTAGAGCAAACTGTTGGAAAAACAGACACACACATGCAAGATGTTTGTGTTTTTCCTCTACAGATGCAGTCGGATTCAGCTTTTTGTGTAAAAGCGGAAGCATCCCTCAAAAATGGCCACTGTGCAGATTCATGGAAATCCTCCACGCAGCAGAGTCTGCAGGACCGAGCAGTAAAAATCAAGGTAGTGGTGAGAATCAAATCATGTTGCACTTAATGAGCACAATGTCAGAGTCTGACATTTATTTGTCTTACACAGCACACGTGACACATGAGGTGGGACGAAACTACTGTTTGTACACAGGGTCCCAGTTACATCCAACGAAAACACAAATTGTAAAGAAAAACACGAGTAAGATCCGAGTCATGAACTAAGAATACACTAAGTACTAATAGTATAAAAACAATGTGCCAAAACAACAGCAGCACGAACACGAGTCTGCGTGACCAGGTGAGGACCAGTGAACACAGCAACACGAAATAATCAGCAGCATGAGATCAGCAGCATGGATAGTCAGCAGCACACATCAACAACCAAGTGGCATTGCAGTGATTTTTCAGTTTTTTCACTGATTATCCTGGTCAGAGATTCAGGAGTTAACAGCCGCAGGGTAGAATGTGATGGAAAAAATGAGGAAACCGTTGGACTACACTTGGATTCTGAGCAAACAAATTGGAGCATAACTTTATAAAACATAAGTCCTTTTGGGTTTTGTATGTGACAGACCAGTGGGTACCTTAATCTACTGGCCAACTGCATCGACAACTTCACCCATGGACTGGCAGTAGCTGGGAGTTTCTTGGTCAGCAAAAAGGTAAGAATCTGAGACACTAAAAGCAAAAAAGTTCACCTGCAGGTACGTCTAAACACATCTGGAATACCGTGAATAGATTCATTACACATAGAGTGAACTATTTCAAACCTTTATTTCTTGTAATTTTGATGGTTATGGCTTAGGAATAATGAAAAACCAAAACTCTGTCAGAAAATTAGATTATTGGGACAAAGTTTCATGTTGGACACTCGTGCACACTGCACAGATGGCTCCTAGACATTCGTTCAACCCAAGGGCGTCGGAAGCATCCGTAATGTGGGGGGGACACAATGAGGTGTGTGTGTGTGTGTGTGTGTGTGTGTGTGTGTGTGTGTGTGTGTGTGTAAAAAAAAATAATAAAGGTGTTCACTAGTGAAAAAAAAGCAACATTTCACCTGGATTTCCTTTTAATTCCACACATTTAAAACATGTTTCTCACCAAGTTTGTGTAAATTCATCTGTGGGTTTTAAAAGTAACAAAAAACATCTAGATTCTAAGGTGAATGTAGAAAACTAAAAACAGGAACACGTCTGCATTGGTCCCTGCCAGGAGTCCAACAGATTCTTAAAAATACGGGAACGATCTGAAGATATTAATGCCTGTCCATCTTGGGGGATGGTCCTCGAGAGTATGTACTCATTGGTCAGTCAGCTTAGACTTCTGGTCACATGATGACGGAGTGGGTGGAGTTATGGTAGGGAATTTGAGTCAGAGTTTCTTTGTCATTTACATCCCATGTGGTACATGTAGTGGAATGAAATTGGGTACACAGGGCCCCAGTTACATCAAACAATAGCAAAAATATAAGGTGTAAAAAGAAACCGTAAATAAAGATCTGAGATATAAACTAAGATAAATGCTAAACGAATGCCAAGCGGTAAGCTAAAAGATCTAAGACAGTATCTCGCAAATGTCTTCTGGAGTCGATGGACAAAGGGATATCTCCTGCTCATGCAAGAAAGCAAGCGGAACAGCACAAAAAGGAACTTCAGCACGGGAGATCTAGTTGTTGTTGTTGACAACTCTGCACCTAGGAGTTCATGGACTATGGGCCATGTTGTAAAGACATTTCCAGATGCCAAGGGCTCTGTTAGAAGTGTTTTGGTAAAAACCAAAGCCATTGTGGTTCAGCAGCCAATAGACGAGCTCTGTTCTGATGGAGGCAGCAGGATGAATGAATTTTCCAGCCTTTACTATACTGTTTTCATCATTATAAACTTTGATTAGACATAAAATCATCAAGTAACTCAATGGACTTGTATTTTGAGTAACCATTACTTTATATTGTGTAACTGTTTTGTTTTTGATTTGGCTCCTTTTGAATATTATTTATGTAATTGTTTTGCTAAGGCTGACAATTAGTTGCCAGGATGTTCAAGCCTGTTGATTATTTAATTGTCAGTTTAATTAATTATAAAATGTTATACATTCTTACTGGTATAAAATAAGCAGAATGGTTATAGATGGTAGATGAACTATTATATATTATGAATTTTGTTGATGGATCTCCTATGGCCATCAACAAAACGGCCCACAATGATGGTCCCCAGTCAGCCCAGCCTACTGTGATTAGAGAAGACAATGTCAGCTGGGTTGTTTTTTTGTTTGGTCTTTTGTGGAAGGAGTGAGGAGTCAAACAGTCTTTCTACCACTAAATAACCTTTTTTTATTTGGATATTTGTTGTAAGTCAACGGGAGAATATTTCTGGTTTTTGGGAGTAAAGCCCAATCGCTTTGGTGGAACAGGTAAACCTCTTCGAGTGCTTTTTTAAATTTAGTGCATCGAGAACCTCATCCATAGAACGTCTCTGCCATTTTTTGATTCGACTTTAATGCAAGAGTTGCCACAACAGGTGAAGCCGAGAAAAGAAGAATGTTGTGATAAATTCAGAGAGGAGCTGTTAAAGGCTCTGGGTGGTAAGAAAGAGCTTCCAGATGACTGGACTACTACAGCAACAGTAATTAGAGAGACAGGTAGGAAGGTACTTGGTGCGTCATCTGGACAGAGAATGGATAATAAGGAAACCTGGTGGTGGAATAGTGAAGTGCAGGAAGCTGTTCAAAGGAAGAGGTTAGTCAAGAAGAAACATGACAGAGAGAGGACTGAAGGACTGATCTCCTCCTAAATGGGGGAGTGGTGGCGCAGAGGTTAGAGAAGGTGGGCCTGTGATCAGAAGATCGCCGGTTCACGCCCCGGTACCGACAACATCAAAAATGTGGGTGGGGTAGGTGAAGCACCCACACTTGCCCCCAACCTCATTCGCCCCACTCTGGGCCCATGAGCAAGGCCCTTAACCCCCACCATCTGCTCCCTACACAGGTCTCTCTTGAAAATGAGTTCTCGTGGCTCAATGAGACTAACCTGGATAAATAAAGGCTAAATGAAACAAATAAAAAACATGTCTCTGTGTGAGTGCAGCTACAGCATGCGCTCTCAGGTGTAGTGAACTAGGCCTCCGACCAAAACCTGCCTCTGAAGACCGTCATGGGACAGGAACTCTTATTTCATTGATTTGAATCCAGAAGTACAAATTAGCTCATCCTTTCTAATTGTATCCTGAACTAATCAATTGAAAGAACACTCTCTTTTTTCATATTATCATTACTATTTTACAATATCTTGATAATCAAAGTGTGTTTAGTTCATACCATTTCTAAATGTTGAAGTGAACCACTGATTTTAAATCAACTGTGAAACAGTATTAATGATTTTTTTAATCCTCATTTAAATTAGAAATCAAGTTAAATGTCTATTTTACAAAGTAATTATGCATTTTTGATCTTCTGTCTGAAATGAGAAGGAGTGATGTCGGTCAAAAGTCGGAGACAGTCAAAAACAAGTTGTTAGAACGGGCTGTCGTGTTTTTAAAGCTCTCAGACGGTAAACAAGAGAACTGGCACCTGCAGTGTTTCTCACTTCACCAAAACATTTCTCTGTCTGTTCCTAAAACATTCTTGCTGTTTTCTTGACTTGTAATGACCCTCTGACATCACTAGAACCACCCCCTGTTGGTTGCTTCAACCAATCAGGAAGTACTAAAAGTGACCGGAAGCAGAACTCTTTAAAAGTCGACACTTCCTGGTTCTGGGGCTGTTCTGGAGTGAAGTTCTGTTCTTCTGGAGGGAGTTCTGCAGTTCTGTAGAGTTCATGGAGTTTTACACTTCTGAGTGGAAACTCTGAAAGGACTCACGGATGCTTGCTGTGAGTCCACCTGGGCATAAATGCCCTACAACTTCGAAGGGAGCTGAGCCTGTAGAACGGAGTATCTCACGATTTCTGCCGAGTCGCAGCCGCCCTGAGGAGACGCTGAAAGGTAGCGTGCCAGGGACCTCTTGACCGTAGCGGACCCATCCTCTGCCAAGGTAAAGAGTCGTCACGAGCTTCACGCGAAGTGTACCGCGGGCGAGCTGCGTTAGAAAGGAGCGTGTTGTTCTGGTCCACAGACATACAACATCTTCTTCCATTTTTCCCTTTAAACTCCTCCATTTTTCCATCTTTAAACTTCTATCTTGCCAGTAATTAATCCAGATATCTTCAGAAATGTCTGTTGTTTTTATTAAGTAAAACGTGCCAAGTTTTATTAATCAGAACCAGACCAGTCTAATCAAGTGTACAATGTTTTGATGTTAAATTTTGATTCTGTTCAATAAATGACCACATTTATTTTGATGGGTCAAAGAAAATTAACGTCTCATGTCACTGATTAAACCATCTACGCACAGTTACCTCTGTGACATGGCTGTAATTAGCTCGAAAAAGAGAGAACCCGTTATTTAAATATAATTGTAGTGAAGCTACGAAGCTAACCTAGCCCTTAGAACACTACACAGGACATTATTACCTGCAGTGTCCCCTCAGTGAGGACTGAACTAGACAAAAGGACCTTCTCCTACTCCGCTCCTGTTTTCTGGAATATCTTGTAAAAAAAATCTGAAGCTCTCGACCTTTGACCTCTCTAAGTGGCTTCAAACATCTGATAAGTTCTTGGGAAAAACCAACGCAGACACGTTCCTGTTCTTAGTTTTCTGCACTGCCTTACAATCTAGCTGTTTTTTTTTTGTTACATTTTCTTTTAAATACCTTTTTTATTTTCCCTTGTTAAAAATAACTCAATTTGTACACATCCTTTATGATTGTCTATTGTTGTCTTTGTTGTCCACTGTTGTCATCACTCTTTGTTAAAATCAGGTCTCTCTTGTTAATGAGCCCCCGAGGCTCAGTGGGACTAACCTGTAGAAATTAGGGATGGGGCCAATCCGATCCAGTATCGGTATCGGCCTCTGATACCAGCATAATTTACGTATCGGATTTTCCGATCCAACCTGCCGATATTTCCGATCCATGATGCAGGTTGGCTTCAAACTATGGAATGGATTTCCTGAACGGAGGCATGTCTCATGAACCCAGAGTAATAAGACCCGCCTCACATTCAGGAAATCCAGTTCAAAGTTTGCAGCCAGCTACAACGTGAGGACTGTTAGCAGCACTGTGGCTAACAGCTAACCGACTTTTCATCTAAACGTCCGCTGTGTGGAAGTATTTTATACTAAACACCACAAAACAAGACAGCAACGTGCAATGTCTGCAGATCCACAGCGCCACATTAAACCACGTTAAAGTTAGTTTTACGATGGACGTTCGAGCTCCGGGGCTTCAGCGGGGCGCTGCTCTTTGGTCAAACCGAAAGAGGCGACTCGATCCCGGCCAGCCGCGTCCAATCTGCCCCGCTCAGTCTGCCCGTCTCCGAGGAGGGACAGACTGAGCGGGGCTGCCCCAAATCAGGCTGCCTGCTTCGGATTGAACAAGAAGAAGACGTCGCTGAAACCACGGAGCTCGAATGTTTACAGAGAAGTTACTAAACTTCATCATAATTAATGACCAACCACTATCAGTTGTAGAAAATGAAGGATTTCAGAGTTTGATACTTGCAGCCAAGATCTAGTTTACCCTCCAGGAGATATTTATCAGTACAACAGTAGACAATCATAAAAAAAACCATATGATTTGAAAATTATATTAAAAACATAAACAGCTACATTATAAAGAGATGTAAAATACTAAAAACAGGAACATGTCTGTTGGTTTATGCCATGAACTTAGCAGATGTTTGAAGCCATTTAACGTTTTATTTTATTTTATTCATTTATTCATTCATTTAAATGAAACGATTAAAAAAAATCAAAAATAAAACATTGAATGAAAAGAGTGCAGAAAGAAGAAAAAATTCTTATCTACCCCTTATTTAAAAAAATATAAAATAACTTTAAACAATCACTTAAATTAATCACTTTAATATCCACTTTAAAGCTAGGAATAAAAAAACATGTTTTGTGTTAGAATTTAATTCTACCTTTAAAACTTATCCAACATTAATAAAACTTCCCTCAAGTTGCCTTTTTGGACATGCATGCATATATTTGTACACATTGTACTTGAGAGGAGATTATTACAGCCTCATATAAAATCAATGATCATGATATCGGAACTGGATCGGTATCGGCCAATATTCAGATTTAGTTATCGGGATCGGATCGGAAGTAAAAAAAAAAAAAAAAAAGTGGATCGTGCATCCCTAGTAGAAATAAAGGTTGAATGAAGAGAGGAGACAGGAATATAAGGAGATGCAAGAGCAAAGAGGGAAGTAGCTAAAGCGAAGCAGAAGCCATATTTGAGTTGTATGAGATTCTGGACTCTAAAGAGGGCGAGAAGGAATTGTAACGAATGGCGAGACAGAGAGATCAGGCTGGAAAGTATGTGCAGCAGGTTAGGCTTGTTAAAGATGGGAATGGTACCAAAAACCACTTGTTCATCCCCTCTGTTTCCTTCACCAACATGTCCATTCAGGTCTGCACCCATCACCACTCTCTCCTCTCTGAGAATACTCTCTATCACTTCATCCAGATCCTTTCAAAATGTATCTTTCTCCTCCACATCACATCCAACCTGTGGAGCATAACCACTGACAACATGTAGCATCAGACCTTCTACTTCTGCCTTCAGACACATCACCCTATCTGACACTCTTTTTACCTCTTCTACATTATTTTCCAACTCCTTCAGGACCACCCCTACTCCAGTTCTATTTTTATCTACACCATGGTAAAACAGTTTGAACCAGTGTATCTATTCCATTAAAAGACATCACACCGGGCACTCGGTACAGGACACAAACTCATATACTTTTCTTTTTTTGTTTGTTGTGATAAAGTCATGCTCAAAAAGTGCATTTTACACAGCAATACCATAGATTTGTACTGCTTCAGTAGGTTACTGTAGGTTTGTCTCTTTGGTACAAGAGTCCAGCTGGAGAGACAGAAGGCTAACAGCATGAAGTGTGGAGCAGCGTGCCAGAGAGGAAGTTAACTCAATATTTCAAATGTAAAAGATATCTCACCGGCCAGTTCTTTTTACTGCTGGTGCAAAAGGGTGCATGGTGCATCAAAACTGCAGTTTTGGCCACTTTCAGATGTGCCATTACAACGCAGATATTGATACAATGGTTATGAGTGGCTGATGTACTCTTAATAAACTTTTATTTCTGAAAAATTTTTTTCAGTTACAGCTTTCTTTTTGATTTACTCATTTATTACCTGAAGACTCCACGGGGTTTCAAATCTTTTGTCTAATCAAGTTTCCTTTATCATGAACTGATTATAAGCTTGCACAAATCTGTAATAGTTGTTTTGTTTTAACGTCAAATATTTGTAACCTTTGCCATTTTTTAAATCAAAAGTTAAGTAATACGTCCTGATGCATGCTCAATAATTCAGAAAGATAAATCTAACAAGGCTAAGTCGGGTCCTCTGGATGGATTCTACTTGTTGAAACATTTCGTCTTTTATCCAGAAGATTTCTTCAGTCTAAGGAGCTGCAACAAACTCAGTCTTACAAGCAGCACCTTCTCATCGTGGACCAACCAGTTTGCTGGTGACAGCCAGAACTAGCTGTTCACATGATAAAGGACGTTGGTTTGAGAGAGGAGTGAAGGAAGCCATCTTTGTGAACAGAACCCTTCCATCATTAAATGGGGTGGAGCCTCCGTGTCCAACTGTCCCCCTCTTACAATGCTGTTACCGCTAGTATCACTCAACCCTCTGTGACAAGCAAACAGCCATCTGGACACTAACGATTGCTTGTTGGGCTGATGGTCCCCATTTATTATGTGAACAGCTAGTTCTGGATGTCACCAGCAAACTAGTTGGTCCACTATGAAAAGGTGCTGCTTATAAGACCAAAGGCTCTAGCATACTCAGTCCAAAGGTCAACAGTCGACTCGCGGTCATGTGGTTGAGGGACATTGGTTTTCGCACACACCACGAGACGCAGAGCTCCTTGAAACCCCTCCCGCTGCAGAATACGTCACCACACAGGTTTCTTCCCACCAGAGTCTCCACTCTGTCCCTGCATTCGCTGTTTGGCCACAAATCTATCATGAAGAAATCGCCACACTTTTCAGCAGACGGCTTCCTCCATACACGATGTCTGCACGATCTCCATCCAGGAGTTTTTAGCCATTTGACTAATTTATAGAGTTTGAAGAGTCATACAGCTGAATGTCAAAGCACATTTCTGCTTTGACGAACACGCCCACAAACTACGGACCATTCATCCAACACTTGGCACATATGCCTGTGAGATAAAGTTGGGCCTGGGACTTGAGTCAAGAAGAAGCAGGTGAAGCTGCTCTGAGAACAAAATGACGTGATTATCATCACGTAACAACGTCACTGAGCGCAGATTTCGATTTAGCCACTTTGGATGGAATATGCAGGGTCTGAGTTTAGTGCGGCTCCTCAGACTGAAGAGGTCTTTTGGATAAAAGAAGAAATATTTCAGCAAGAAGAATCTGTCCAGAGGACCTGACTTAACAGAGTCAGTTTCTTTGTCATTCGACCTTGTTAGATTAAAAAATATGTATTTCTGCATTGTCTAATTACATCTTGGAACAATTAAGTTTGCTGTGCTTCTAATTTAACTGTTTTTATGAAAGAAGTTTCTTCAGACAAAAATGCTTTAATCAGATATTTCTTGCAGGTTGGGTTCCTCACCACCTTTGCCATTCTGCTCCATGAAATCCCCCATGAGGTGAGAAAACGGTTCTTAAAACTCATCCAGTTTTGTTTCGAACGTCAGAAGTTTGCATTTCTTCAAGCTTCTAGGAAAAGTCTGGGCGGAGTCTTAAAACACTTGATCTTTAGCTGTTTCTGTGCTGAGAGAAATGACGTCTTCCACAGGTGGGAGACTTTGCCATTCTGTTGAGGGCGGGGTTCGATCACTGGAGCGCCGCTCGCATGCAGCTGTCCACGGCTCTGGTCGGGGTCTTGGGAGCTTGCTTCGCCCTGTGCACTCAGTCACCAAAAGGCACAGGTAAAGCATTTTACATGTGAACTGGACACTGGTTTAAGGTCGACTTGATTAGTCGTGACTTTCTTTAATGTTTGTAGAAAATGCCACAAGCTGGATATTGCCTTTCACTGCCGGAGGTTTCCTCTACATTGCCTTGGTGAATGTTGTGCCTGAGCTACTACAGGAGTCCAATTTAAGGTAAAGCACTGACAGGTGCAGCAAAGAAAAACAACCAGACAGGTTTTTTTGTTGTTATATACCTGGATGACTGAGAAAACAAACTTTGTGTTAACCAGACAGGTTGGCGTTTTTGCCAACCAAACGATGAAACGACGTCTTAAGAAGGAGGATTCACAGGTGTATGCCCTCCTGAGCGATCCAGTCTGGCTCTGGCCATGTTCACAGCACATTTTCAGAGAAAATAGCAACAAAAATATTCATAGCCATGCTTGGAAATGCATTTCACAATGTTTACTTTATAAGAAGGCAGCAAAATAAAACTATAAATTGGCCAGAAGTGATGGATTTATCCGATTAACTCATTACTACTAAAAAAAAGGCCCAACAGAGCAAAACTTGATGACAAATCTTGCAGTTGTGGAATGTTTAAAAGAAAAGAAAAGATGGTGCACTTCCATAATCCCATTTTAAAAATGTAATTTATGTTTTCCCCTCTTTTCAGGCACTCCTTACAGCAAATCCTTCTTATTTTCTGCGGGGTGGCTATCATGGCTGTGCTCTCGGCCATCATCGATTGAACGTGGAGGGATCACCCCTTTTCGCCTTAACAGACACTCCTCATGTAGAGAAATCCTCGTGTTTGATTCCTCGTTCATGGACACGTCTTGGTTCCAAGGCGTTGAGGCACCAGTGACGTACAGCAAAGACCTGGCGAAGAACAACACTCTCTGAGGAAAAAGACGACTTTCTTCATCGGCGAGACACTTTCAAATGTTCCGTACGTAAATATCACGGGAGATGGTTTGTGTCGAAATCTGTTACAGATTTTCCTTTCACACAATAATGCTATGCACATACTTGCACAGGTACGCTCCATGTAACTGCTCAGATCAACAAAATATTCCAAGCACCAAGACTTCCCTCTTCATAATGCATCATTCAACCTAAGTTTTGTAAAAGTTTAGTTTTGTTACTGTTGGATGTGTCTATTTCTACATATTTATTGAACGTGAGAACCAAGTTTTATCACTGATGGTTGTTTTTTTGCCTCGTGTAGGAAAAAGAAGAAAGTGTCAAGTGTTTAGAAGATTCTGTTTCTACTCGGAACCAAAGCAGCTTTTTTATTTGTTCGGCTTTCTTCCACTCCTTTTAGCACCTCTTGATTACAAATGGCTGCTCATACAAGTTCATGAAGAAATTACATGAAAAAATATTGTTACTAATTCTAAGGTTTGGTTTTAGTCCTTTTTGTTGCTAACTGTTGGAGACTAGTGACATCTCTGAAAATGTCAACCACAAGGGAGAGTATGTTACATTTTTAATAAACTTAAATAAACTATATTTTACCACATGTATGGAAAGTATGCTTATTTATTTTTAATTTGAGGCCATAATGATGAAGCACACTCTGCTCACGCATGATTGTGCAGCTGCCCATCCAGTCTGTCACATTGTAAAGTTTGCAGATGATACAGCGGTGGTGGGATGCATCACAGACAACGATGAGTCCAGCTGCAGGCAGGAGGTGGAACACCTGGAGAGCTGGTGCAAAGAGAATAACCTTCACATCAATGTGAAGAAGATAAAGGAGATGGTCGTGGACTTCAGACGGAACAAACACACCTACCCCTAAACAATAATAAAGACTTCATACAGGACTTTTCTTATTTCTTGGGTGATTTTACGTCCAAATATGAGCAAGTTTTAATTGCTGGAGATTTTAATATTCATGTGTGTTGCACTGGAAAGCCGCTGGTGAAGGATTTCTTAGATCAGGGATACTTGTTGATCAGCTGATCATCACCAGCCGCTCACGTCCACTGACCCCGCTGGTCAAAAGACGTAAAAAAAAAAAAAAGTACTGTTAATCTCGGATCAGCTACCGGCTGCGTGTGTCTCCGCACCTTCTGTCATCTGCGGTGAAGGAAGGAGGAGCATCTTGCAGGGCCGGTTCTAGGCATGGTTACACAAGTGGGCAGGCGGAAATGTGAAGGGGGCATCTTCATCCATACGTATGTTGCAGCATATTCATTGTTGAGCATGGACTTTGGTTTTCATTGGTATTGTTGAATTGTGTTTTCTTCATGGGACTGGGGTAACAGCTAAAAGGTGAAATTTTTACACAGTCAACATTTTCAACCATGAACACTATCAAGTAAAACCAGAAACCAACTGACCCATGTCCATCTTGAATGCTTCAATCTGGCTGCAACCACAAATTACAAATACAACTTGAAGAAAGTCAAGGACATGCACCACAGCTTCCACTCATCTCAGTACTGAGGTACATTTTGTTTAAACAGATAATGTTCTGGCTGCGTTTTTATTTTGTTCATAGGTGGGTTGTTTAATTTCTTTCTTTTATTGGAGTGACTTGGAGTGATATCACAGCTCTCCCCTTGACTTTGATCTATCAATATGGTTCTTTTGAAAAAAATAGTGAAGATCACTGTCTTAGATGTAGTGGATGCTTTTGGCCTCACTCAGTCAGTGAAGGGCCCAACCCATGAACGTACGCGCACCCGGGACCTTGTTTTATCTTATGATTTATCTATTTGTAACTTGTAAATTGGTGATGCATTGTTATCAGACAATGTGTCTGTTTTATTTGGTTTTATTCCTGTTTCTAAACCTGTCGAGTCCTGTGCTCCTGCTCAATGATGCCGTGCATTTAACTCGTCCTCTGCTGCTCATTCCTCCACTGTCTTTAATTGTTTAGAGTCACAGCTCTCTGTCTCTCAGCGCTGAGGAGCTTTCCTTATATTTTGATTCTTTATGTCATGCTGTTTTAAATGATGTGGTCCCGATTAAAACCAGGCGATCAAAGCCAAGATCAGACCCATGGTTGAGTGACCATTGCCGTGCCATTAGACAGGAATGCAGGAGAAATGAACACAAGTGCAGAAAGGACAAACTCCAAGTCTCTGATATACTGAGAGAGAGTTGGCGTCGATATCAACGAGCTGTGAAAACAGCCAGAGTAAAATATTTCTCTGACATTAATGTTGCACATGAACCGGTCCCTCTTGAAGCATCCAGAGAACTTTGTAATAAGTTTCTTCATTTCTTCTTGGACAAGGTTATTAACACCAGGGCTTGTATCTCTTTTCCATCCCTTGACCCTTCCATCCTGGTCCCCTCTCCTGCTGTTTTTGATCATTTGGAGCCTATTTCCTTCTCCCATCTAGAGAAACTTGTCACCAGTATGAAATCATTGGGTTCTCCCCTTGATGTTGTTCCTCCATATTTTCTTAACGAGGTATTTTCTACTGTTGGCTCCTTTATCCTAAATGTGATCAACAGCAGTTTGATGTTTAGTGTGGTACTAAGCAATTTTAGACATGATGTGGTGCAGCCATTGTTGAAAAAACCTGGCCTTGATCCATCATCTTTGTCAAACTTTAGGCTAATCTCCAAGTTACCCTTTATATCCAAAATTTTGGAAAAAGTGTTTTATACCCAGCTGAAGGCATTTTTGGATGAATTTAAAATGTTGGAGGTCTTCCAGTCTGGTTTTAAAATGTACCACAGCACTGAATCTGCTCTTTTAAGGTTTTTAATGACATATTTTTAGCACTGGATTCTGGAAACTGTTTTACTTGTGCTTTTAGATTTAACAGCTGCTTTCGACACAGTTGACCATGACATTCTCATCTCCAGACTGGAGCAGTGGGTGGGCATCACTGGTTCAGCTCTGCAATGGGTTAAGTCCAACCTTTCTGATAGAATATCCTGATGCATGCTCAATAATCCAGGTAGAAAAATCTAAAAAAGTTAAATCTGGTCCTCTGGACATTCAAAAAAACAAAACAAAGCAAATCAACAAAAAATGTAGAAACGTTTCGTCTCTCATCCGAGAGACTTCCTCAGTCTGAGGTGCTGTATTCAGCTCAGTCTCTTAAATAGCACCTTCTCAGGGTGGATCAACCAGTTTTAATGCTGACAACCAAAACCAGCTGATCACATGCTCAAGAAGGACCATCAGCCTAACAATGGATCATTAGCACCTGATGGCTGTTTACTGTTCACAGAGGGCTGAGTGATACTAGCAATCACAGCATTGTAAGAGGGGGACAGTTGAACCCGGAGGC
>NC_056499.1:1587019-1592113 GCF_014905685.2 Nematolebias whitei
GATGGACGGTTTCTTTTCACAAAGATGGCCTCCTTTACTCCTCTCTCAAACCATCGTTCCTCTCTGTCCAGGATGTGAACATCTTCATCCCTGAAAGAGTGACCTCTGGCCTGGAGATGAGTGTAGACCGCAGAGTCCTGGCCTGATGATGTTGATCTTCTGTGCTGGTCCATCCTTTTGGCCAGTGGCTGTTTTGTTTCCCCGATGTAAGACTGATCACCCTCCTGACACTGAACAGCATACACAACATTACTCTGTTTGTGCCGGGGGACTGGATCTGCAGTCTACACTCATCTCCAGGCCAGCGGTCACTCTTTCAGGGATGAAGATGTTCACATCCTGGACAGAGAGGAACGATGGTTTGAGAGAGGAGTAAAGGAGGCCATCTTTGTGAAAAGAAACCGTCCATCATTAAACAGGGGTGGAGCCTCCAGGTTCAACTGTCCCCCTCTTACAATGCTGTGATTGCTAGTATCACTCAACCCTCTGTGAACAGTAAACAGCCATCAGGTGCTAATGATCCATTGTTAGGCTGATGGTCCTTCTTGAGCATGTGATCAGCTAGTTTTGGTTGTCAGCATTAAAACTGGTTGATCCACTCTGAGACGGTGCTATTTAAGAGACTGAGCTGAATACAGCTCCTCAGACTGAGGAAGTCTCTCGGATGAGAGACGAAACGTTTCTACATTTTTTTGTTGATTTGCTTTGTTTTGTTTTTTTGAATGTCCAGAGGACCAGATTTAACTTTTTTAAACTTTCTGATAGAAGTTTCAGTGTGATGACAGATAATTTTACCTCTGCTTCTGCTGCCCTCCCCTGGGGGGTATCCCAGGGCTCTATTCTTGGTCCTCTCCTGTTTTCACTTTATCTTCTGCCACTGGGTTCAATTTTCAGAAAACATGGTGTGCAATTTCATTTATATGCAGATGACTGTCAAGTCTACTTCCCTTCGAAATATAATGGCTCCACTCAGTCTCTCTTGGACTGTCTTGATGACATTAGAGGATGGTTGACACTTAATTTCCTCCATTTTAACGAAAAAAGACTGCAGTTATGGTCTTGAAATCCTGTGGTCCTGGCAGTTTCCCCATCTTTGATTTTTCCTCTTTGGCGCAATATGAAAAATCCATTGTGACAAATTTATGGGTGAAAATGGATCCCTGCCTGAAACTTGACTGCCATGTCAACAACATGGTTAAGTCCTCTTACTTTCAGCTGAGGCGCCTGTCAAAAATCAAGCCCCTCCTTTCTAGACACCACTTAATGACTAGTGGTTCTACACTTAATGCTCCTTAACCTCCTTCCTGAGGGGAGCGGGGCAAAAAGTGTGTGTGCTGGGTGAGTGTGGTCCTTCATGATGCAGGTGGCCCTCTTCCTGCATCTGGAGGTGTAGATGTCTGTGATGGTGTGGAGACTGACTCCAACATCTTCTGTGCAGCCTTCACCACTCTCTGCAAAGCTTTTCTTTCTGCAGCTGTGCAGCCTCCATGCCACACGTTGATGCTGGAGCACAGGATGCTCTCCACTGCACACCTGTCGAAGGAGGTGAGGACTGAGCTTCCCAGACCAGCTCGCCTCAGCCGCCTGAGGAAGTTGAGTCTCTGATGAGCTTTCTTCATCAGGCTGGTGGTGTTGTTGCTCCAGCTGAGGTTGTCACTCAGGTGCACACCAAGTACTTGTAGCTGGAGACCACTTCCACCACAGATCCTCTTATGTTCAGGGCGGTGGGTGTGTTTGTTCCTTCTGAAGTCCACAACCATCTCCTTCATCTTCTTCACATTGATGTGAAGGTTGTTCTTCATGCACCAGCTCTCCAGGTGTTCCACCTCCTGCCTGTAGCTGGACTCATCATTGTTTGTGATGCATCCCACCACCACTGTATCATCTGCAAACTTTACAATGTGACAGCCTGGATGGGTTGCTGCACAATCATGCGTGAGCAGAGTAAATGAGAGGAGGCTCAACACACAGCCCTGAGGAGAGCCAGTGCTGAGGGTTATGGTGGAGAAGGAGAAGTTGTGGATCCTCATTGACTCTGGTCTGTTTGTTAAGAAGTCCAGAACCCAGTTGCAAATGGAGGGGCTTAGTCCTAGTGTGAGTAGTTTGTCCATAAAGGTCTAGGGTATCATGATATTGAAGGCAGACGTGAAGTCCACAAAGAGCATACAGACGTAGGAGTCCTTCTGCTCCAGGTGGGTGAGAGCAGTGTGGACCACAGAGGAGATGGCGTCCTCTGTTGATCGGTTCTCATGGTATGTGAACTGGTGAGGGTCCTGGTTGATGTTGATAGTTTTTTTGATGTGGGTCATGACCAGTTTTTTGAAGAATTTATTGACTATTGGGGTGAGGGCCACTAGCCAATAGTCATTCAGACCAGTCACTGTAGAGTTTTTTGAGACTGGGATGATGGTGGCAGTCTTCAGGCAGGTGGGAACTGTCTCCAGGGTAAGTGAGGTGTTAAAGATGTCTGCCAGAACATCGCAGAGCTGATCAGCACATTCTTTCAGCGCCTTCCCAGGGATATTTTCTGGGCCAGTTGCTTTCTGAGGATTAATCCTCCTGAAGGTCCTCCTCACTTTGGCTGAGGTCACGCTGAGAAGCTCTTCATCATGTGGTGAGGTGAGTCTGGTGCTGGGTGGTCTGTTCAAGTCTTCAAAGCATGCGTAGAACTTGTTGAGGGCATCAGACAGTGATGGGTCTCCAGGGCATTGTTCACTCCTGCCTTTATAATCTGTTATACACTTAATGCCCCTCCACATGCTCTGAGGGTCTTGTGAGGTGAATTAACCCTGGATCCTCTGTACATATGTGGCCTTGGCCGTCTTAATACCAGCAACCAGCTCTTTCCTTGTCCTTCTCAGTTCCTGTGAGTTTCCAGACCTGAAGGCAGTGTTCCTGGCTTCCAGCAGGGTGTGAACCTCTGCATTCAGCCAAGGCTTCTTGTTGGGTAACTCCTAACATATCTCATGGTGGTGACATCATCAGCACATTTACTAAAGTACCCCAGGACTTAGGATGTGTATTGCTCCAGTTCTAGCGCCCCCTCATTTTCAGCAGCTTCTCTGAAGACCTGCCAGTCTGTGCATTCAAAACTGTATTTCAGTATGGGGCCACTATTCTGGATCCAACTTTTAACTTTCTTTTGTACTGGTCTGGATCTTCTCAATGGGGGGAGGTAAGCAGGAGCTAGGAAGATTGAGATGTGATCAGAGAATCATAGGTGGGGGTGGGGTTTGGCTTTATACATTTGTGTAAACACACAAACATAAAAGAAGAAAAATGTGAATAATAAAATAAGAATAGCATAAAAATAACATAAAATAATAGTAACATCACACCTCCAGATGCAGGAAGAGGGACACCTGCATCATGAAGGACCCCACTCACCCAGCACACATACTTTTTGCCCCACTCCACTCAGGAAGGAGGTTAAGGAGCATTAAATGTAGACTAGATACCACTAGACTGAGGAACAGCTTCTACCCTGAAGCTGTTAGGCTCATAAATCTCTAACACAGGACTGTGTGTGTGAGGGTGTGTGTGTGTGTGTGGGGGGGGGGGGTGACCAATGTAATCCCACTTTATTGTTGATATGTGCTCCTGACTATCAGTGCTGCTGATCTCATGCTGCTGATTTATTTCATGTTGCTGTGTTCATTCGTCCTCATCTGCTCACACAGACTCATGTTCGTGCTGCTGTTGATTGGCACATTGTTTTGTACCATTAGTGCTTAGCGTATTCTTCATTTAGCATATTTCTTAGTTTATAGTTTAGATCTTTTTACTGTTTTTCTTTACGTTTACTTTTGTTGAATGTAACTGGGACCCGGTGTACACAGTTTAGTTCCACTTCATGTACCACATGTGGTGCGAACGACAGTAAAGAACCTTGACTTGACACCGTCAGACGAATCAAACAGGTGGCAGATTTAACGGCACATGAATTTCAGTTGTATTTGTCAGTAGACGTATGTAAATATGTGGAAAAACTGCACTGAAGTGACCTCGCTGCACTAAAACTAGTCCAGTGCTTTTATAGTTTTACTGCAATGGGCCTGAATTGTCATATGGGGATGGGGGGAGGTGGAGTAATGTGTGTTCACACTTGTCCAATTTAAACTGTGTTTTTGGCAAGCTGCTGTTGCCATAACGACTCAGCAGGTTGCCTTCCTTAGTCATCAGGCTTGGAGCAGTGCATTGTTTATGAGAGTGTTTTATCCGCCACAGAAAAACAACTAATGTTTACATGGTAGATGAAGACATATGGGCAGGACACTGGGTAAACCTTACAGTGGCAAATCTTACGGTCCCATAATCCATCCATCCATTATCTTGACCCGCTTATTCCATTTTGGGTCACGGGGGTCGCCGGTGCCCATGTCCAGCCATCACTGTGTGTGGGGCGGGGGACACCCTGGACAGGTCGCAAGTCCATCACAGGGACACATGGAGACAAACGAGACAAACAACCATTCACTCTCTCTCTCACCTAGGGACAATTTAGAGTTACCAATCAGCCTAACATGCATGTTTTTGGTCTGTGGGAGGAAACTGGAGTACCTGGAGAAAAACCCACGCATGCACGGAGAGAACATGCAAACTCCACCCAGAAAGGCCCCTGGACCGGGGTTTGAACCAGGGACCTGCTCGCTGAGAGGCAGCAGCTCTACCAGTTGCACCACCGTGCTGCCCCGGTCCCATAATGTCCCAGTTATTTTCAAGAAGTCTTGAGGCCAGAGGTATTTCTTGGGTGATTCAGATTCAGAGATTCTTTATTGTCGTTCCACCACATGTGGTACATGTGGTGGAATGAGATTATGTTCACAGGGTCCCAGTTACATCCAACAATAAAATGAAAAAGAAAAACAGTAATAACATCTAAGATATGAACGAAGAGAAACATCAAATAAAGATACACTAAGCACTAATAGCATAAAAATATTACGTCAAACAGCAGCACGAACATGAGTCTGTGTGAGCAGATGAGCACGAATGAACACAGCAACATGAAACAGATCAGCAGCAACATGAAACACATCAGCAGCAACATGAAACAGATCAGCAGCAGCATGAAACAGATCAGCAGCAGCATGA
>NC_056499.1:1592123-1600496 GCF_014905685.2 Nematolebias whitei
GTTAGAGATTCATGAGTCTAACAGCCTCAGGGTAGAAGCTGTTCCTCAGTCTAGTGGTTCTACACTTAATGCTCCTCAACCTCCTTCCTGAGGGGAGCGGGGCAAAGTGTGTGTGCTGGGTGAGTGTGGTCCTTCATGATGCAGGTGGCCCTCTTCCTGCATCTGGAGGTGTAGATGTCTGTGATGGTTTTGGTGGAAGTTTCCACCAGGGAGAAAAATTTCCAGTCAAAGTTTTTATGTGAAACTAAACATTGTTCTCACAACAGGACAATGCCATAATATTTGAAAAAAATTCCAGTTTCCCCACAACCCTCATAAATCAGATGCTTCAATGTTCCTAATGCATCTCTTTGAGCAGCGCTAATTTTTATAGAAAACTTTGATTTGTTTTTTGTTTCATTCTGAGATATTTTCATATAACACAGCTTTATAAGCATGTGTAGATTTAGCTGCATATTGCAGGTTTTTTTTTTTCCTTCCACGCGCCTGGGCTTCACGAGCTCACCAAAAGATGCTCATCCTGGCAAAGCAAACGACCCCCACCTTCCCTTCAAACAGCTTGTCTGCTGCTCCCCATCCCGCAGCAACGTGGAGGAGAGACAGCGCCACCACATCCCCGCCTCCTCCTCCTCCTGTACCAGAACAGATGGTGGCAACAACATCCCATCCAGCGGGCATCACAACAAAAGAGCGCAGCGTCCAGCCCTCACCGCCGCGGCCACGCACCGTCATGCTGCCGGCGCAGGACCGCCACAAGCTCTGAGAGCCGTCGTGGATTGTCCTCGCGCGGCGCCAGCACCTCCACGGCCACGGAGGAACCTTCTTGTCACTGTTTTGGGGCTCTCCGTCGATCGAGGAAGATGGCCGCTATGAAAATCCTCACGAGCGCAGGTCTCTTCTTGGCTCTGTGCGCGCTCGCGCTCCTCGCCATGGCGATCTGCACCGACTACTGGTACGAGACCGACGCCAGGAGACACCGGGAGAGGTGTAAGAACTACGCCAACAAGCGCAACGACCCCGGTTACATCTACATTCCGAGCCACAACCTCCCGATCCAGATGCCTCCGAAGAGGATCCCGGAGCGGAGAGGCAGCGGCCCGCGCGCAGCTCCTCTCATGCGCGAGAAGCGGCACTTCGTGGCCGCGGCGTCCGCCATGGAGTCTCACTGCAGCCGGCAGTTTAACTCCTCCATCTCCGGGCTGTGGAGGAAGTGTCACCGGGAGGGCTTCGACCTGGAGACCGAGGACCTGATCTACAAAGGTAAGCATGGAGCCTGGCTGCAGGCCGCAGCTCAGCATCCTCTCACCTTTAGCTGCTGTCTTTACATCTTGCTCCTTTCCTGCACAAGCTCGTGCTCCAGGCTCAAAGTCGCTGTCCGTGGTTCTGACAGAGACTGTCAGTGAGGAGACAAACCATCTGAGATGCTTCATAGACGCCTCATCAGGCCTCAGATTAGGATGCTCTGGATCAGGAGCTGTCCCATCATGTTGTTGGGTTTTAATGTGTTCTTGGTGAATCACCACTCACCAGCTGACCTCAAAACAGCTCAAATGTCTCATTATTGATCATTTTCTTTTCCAGTAAAGTGTCAGCCGTCACATCCTGTCATCAGATCCATTAGTGACATCAATAAAAACAAAACGTTTTATTTGCCCCAGATTATTATTTATTCTCCAAACAGCCAGAAGAAAGATGCTTATTAGAATCTGCCTCATTTGCAAATATGATAAAACTTAAAATTTAGTTTTAATGGTTTTATTTAGTTAAAAAAATATATGTTTTCTGATTAAAATAGTTGTTTGTCCTGGGTACTAGTTTAGCATTGCTACTATAAGTATAAACTCGAACATAAATATGTCAGAACCATCTCAGCTGCTGCTGTTTGGAAGAGTTTGATCCAGAAATTTCACAGATATATTGATATTCAATTTGAAACGCAGGTACGCACTCAGTGTAAACAAATCCCTCAGATTAACTCACTAAAATCCCATTGAAGCTTGTGTCACATGATGGGCTGTAGTCTGTGCAGGTAAACAATGTGATCGGTAGGTTTAGCCTATTTTCAGTCACTTTGGCTGTTTCTGTTGGTAAACAAAAGCATGTGATTGTTAATGTGATTGCAAATTTCATTTAAAATTTTTGAACAGTCTTTTTTGATACAAATAAAACAGAGGAAAACAAGTGAACACAAAACAAAACCCCCTCCCACACCAGACCAGTCACACATACACAAATAAACTACACAAGCATTGACAAGTCTTCAACAAATGATACAAAGGGCCGCCAAGTGTCCCAGAATCATCTTACAGAACCCTTCAGGGTCTGTCTGATCTTTTCTAAATGGATGTGGTGCATCACTTCCCTTACCCAATGCACATATGCTGGGGGCGGGGGTGGGGGTGGTAGTTCCTTCCAGTTGCACAAAATTACCCTCCTGGCCAGAGGACAGTCATCGGCAATCACATCCCTCTCACACTTGATGAAGGACGTATCCACAGGGACCACCCTGAACAGTGAGATGAGTGGTGATGGGTAAACGGTCTTACCACATATTCCAGAGAAGGTGTCAAATATAGATTGTCAACAAATCTGCAGTTTGGGACAGGTCCAGAATGTACCCGTATGCAGGAGTGTAGCTGGAGTTTGTTTGTAGTGATTGCATGCGGGGTCCAAATCAGCCTTGATCCTGGACAGCTTGTCTTTGGACCAGTGCAGCCTGTGCACCACCTTGAGGTGAATTACAGCATGTCTCAGGCAGAATGAGAATTAATAAATGTTTTTAATAATCCTTTTCCAGACTGAGTCTGATATGAGTTCCTCCAAGTCTGCTTCCATTTCAGTTTCAGGGAGTCCAAACTGGACTCATGGTATGAACTGGGCAGTGTATTAATTTTGCTGAGGGCCCCCCTGGTATCAAACCTGCACTCCAAAATCTTAACCACAAAATGTTTAGAAGGTACAAAGGAAACCAGTCAGAGTTAGATCTCACAAAATGTTTCATGAGAGGTAAATACTTGGTTTTATAGAGATTCTTATGATCTTGAGTTACCCAGATCCCAAGTTTTTTTTTCTTTACTAATTTTAAAGGGAACTGTGTCCAAGATTTTCTTTTTTCTAGAGGTCACAAATATCAGTTCACTCTTTTGAAGGTTAATCCTATAACCAAATAATCTCTTATAACCAGATAATCTCTTATAACCAGATAATCTTCTGAATTTTTGAATCAAAGGGGATCTGACATATATAAAAGCATGTCATCCGCATATAAAAATACTTTGTGTTCTGTGCCTAGTCCATTTATTCCCTTAATGATTGCGTTCTTCTCTAAAACTGTAACCAATGGTTTTGTTGCCAACACAAACAGACGTGGTGAGAACTGGCAGCCCGTCTCGTACCCCGCTGCAGTTTAAATAGGAAGATATGTTATAGTTGGTGTGGACCGCTGCCATTGGGGCGGTGTATATCAGACTCACCCATGATTTAAATTTGGGACCAAATTTAAATAACTTTAAAGTCTCAAAGAGGTAATCCCACTCCACCCAGTCAAATACTTTTTTCTGCATTTAATGAAATAATGAGTTGATTGCAGGTGTGCTCAGGTGGGCTAAGAGTGTACAGCACATCAAGGAGCTGCCTAACATTGAAGAAAGCCCGACAGTTTTTAACAAACCTGGTCTGATCAGGTGACACAATAGTAGGAACCACCTGCTCCAGTCGTTTTTCCAGAACCTTTGCAAGGATTTTAACATCAGTATTTAAAAGTGAGATGGGTCTATATGAGCAGAAGTTTAGAGAGTCTTTGTCTTTCTTATGTATCAGCGAGATTACAGCTTGGTGCATGGTCAGTGGTAATGTCTGTGCAGCAAGTGATTCTTCAAACACAGACATTAATAAGGGTGAGAGTAGACTTCAACATTTCTTTAAAAACTCAGATAGGAAGCCATCTGGTCCAGGGGATTTCCCATTTTGCATATCGTTGATTGCAGAGTTAATCTCAGCCACAGAGAACTCCTTCTCCAGGTCCTCTGTGAGAACAGGAGCCACTCAAGGAAATTCAAGATTTCAAAAATAAGTCCTCCATGTCCGATACACTAGGTGATGACTCAGTCGAGTATAGTGACTGATAAAATGTACTAAAATGTATTAATTTCAGCGTTGTCATGGCATGCAGCTCCCTGTTCATTGTTTATTGCTGTAATTGTTCGGTTGGACAACTGTCGTCTCGGGCAGCACGGTGGCGCAACTGGTAGAGCTGCTGCCTCTCAGCGAGCAGGTCTCTGGTTCAAACCCCGGTCCAGGGGCCTTCCTGGGTGGAGTTTGCATGTTCTCTCTGTGCTGCGTGGGTTTTCTCTGGGTGATCCAGTTTCCTCCCACAGACCAAAAACATGCATGTTAGGCTGATTGGTAACTCTGAATTGTCCCTAGGTGTGAGTGAGAGAGTGAATGGTTGTTTGTCTCGTTTGTCTCTATGTGTCCCTGTGATGGACTGGAGACCCGTCCAGGGTGTCCCCCGCCCCTCGCACAGTGATTGCTGGACATGGGCACCAGCGACCCCCGTGACCCAAAAATGGAACAAACGGGTAAAGATAATGGATGGATGGATGGACTGTCGTCTCAACTCATGTGCAAGCAGGCGCGTAGATTTTTCACCATGTTCCAGTGGTGGCTGGCAAATAGAGGGTACCAGGGTGCCACCCTACCATGCACCACCCACCACATTACCTTGAATAAGACATTCAAAAATTAAATACAAATGAAACAATAAAATAAAAATATTTTGAAATATATGTGCATTTTTTTTGTTGTGGAAGATAAATACTGTATTTTATAGTTATTGATAAGTAAATTTGTTCCATTCAAAAATGTCTGATTGGTGATGACATATTTCTGCCCTGGGGTGCAAAAATCTGTGCCCATAGATTCTCGTTAAAAGTTACACATGCACAGTTAGCTCCTCTTCATTACAAGATATAGGACCATTCTGGGTGCACCTCTCCTGCGCTCAGAGCTGAATGCGTCAATATAAATTCATTCATCCATTCAACCTTTATTTAAACAGATAAATCACATTGAGCCTCAAAGACTCATTTACAAGTGAGACCTGTTTGGACAAACAAAAACAGTGGGTAACTGGATACATGTTGGAGTTGGAGGCAAAAAAAATTCCTATCAGACTTTTTTCTTGGCTGAGAAAAACCCCTAATATTGAAAAAACACCTCGCACAAACAAGCACATAGTGACGTAGACATTCTGCATCAGAGACGAGAGCGGTCAACAACGTCTACAGATGCTCTCGAGGTCACTGTAATCAGTCAATGTCCTCCGGTGAGATCCATAAACATTCTCGAGGTATGTCAAGGAATGGCCAAGAATAACCTCTGTGATAATCCAGAGTCCTGAAATGATGACACAAAGTTTATTCAGCTGGTTTCATCTGGTTATCAGTTGGAAATTCCTCAGGGAGGGGGTGGTGAGCGTCAGATCACATGTTCTCCAGGCGACTTTAGATAAGATGGCCTTCAAGGACACCAAGGCGACCAAAATTCAGATAAACACACAGGTGTTTTGGGGACAGGCAGAACTTAATGACATCAACCTTGAGTCTGTGTTGGTCCACTCGGTTCAGAAATGTCCAAAATAACATGACCACACCGATGGAACATGTCGAGTAAAAATCCCCAAGATCTGATCCATTCAGCCCAAAGCATTTGAGTCCGGGTACTCCAGACATGAAACCAAACCATCATAAAGGCAAGCAGCATGATCGGGTCCAAATTTGCTGCCGACGACTTCCTTGATTGTAGATAAAAACCAGGACCAGCTGAATCCAAAAAGCAGGAACCAGTTATCGAAAATCCAATTAAATATGCGTCCTTAAAATCCACAGATGGCAGCAGAGATAGACACATCATCAAGTCTTCCAGTCGATGAGATATCCAGCTGCGTACGTGCCAACAGGGCAAATCGGCTCGCCCAAAGCCTGTCTTCTCTTGAAGAAATGTTGTAAATTGAGTTGAGGGACCGACTGGTCAGAACAAGTCCATAATTATGGTTCAGAAGATGCAAGAGAGACTCACAAGCAGTTTCACAGACAGACAGAGCAGCAAAGCGGAGAGGGAGGGAAGCATCCGATCTCGGCTTGAGCAAGTGGTGAAGTGCATAAATCATGCTTCCAGAACAGATCGTGCAGTGACACTCCCAACCAGGCTCTGTGTGTGAGAAGCTAGCTGCTGCACGTGGGCTTCAAGCCACTGAAAGCACTTCATCTAATGTCTATGTTGCCTTTTCTGACTGATACACCTCTCAACTTTTAGATGTCTGTTTGTGAAAAACCTTCAGCTGACTGTGTATTCTTAAAGTGACAACTGGTGAGTTTGTTTGTTTGTTTCTGGAGCTAGCATGCTAGCGCTAGCCTCCAGATTATTGTATTGGGTTCTGTAATAAGTCAGTGCTATATTGCTACATATATTTGAATGTGCTTATATATATTAAAAAAACTTATCAAACTTTAATACTTTTCTATACTTAATGTCACTGACGGTGTTATATCATTTCTGAACACCTGTGTTTGTATTGATCTGGATAATGAAAAATAAGCCTCTTGCAATAAGTAACTAGCTCCTAATGTTAATATTGAAGCATTTAAATTGAAGGTACGTTGAAATGGTGAAATGCATTTGCTAAATGATGTGCTAAGGACCGGTGTATTATTAGGACTTTTAATATTAGGAATATTTGAGTACTCAAATAATGAGCTTGATTCTATTTATATTATGAGTTTATATAAAAAAGTGCATGTATTACTTATAATTATCATGGTTTTTGATATTGATAAAACCCAGGGTTATTGATTATTAGGTCTGTTTCACACAGGCCAGGTTCCTGTTTCCATGTCTGTTGCTGAGCGGACCAGACTTGATGGAGAACTTGTTTCAAACCAGGAGATTGACTGAAATCGTTTAACTCCTTCCAGTGCAGCAGGAGGCGCTTTTATTTTTTTAATTTTATTTTTTTCCCTTTTTTTTAGCCAGCAGCTACATTTTCATTCTCACTCTGGACTGTAAAAAAAATAAAATAAAATGTATACATATATATATATATATATATGTATATATATATATATATATATATATATATATATATATATATATATATTACATGTATATATATATTACATGTACATGTCTAGTTGGAGTTACAGTAGTCCCTCGCTACTTTGCGGTTCATTTATCGCGTTTTTTCAAAATAAGATTGGACATGACTCACAATTGGCTAAATGATGGATGAGCTGCATGATCAGCATCATTTTTTTATTTAAAATAAATTATTTTAAATTATATAGCACCTGCTGCACATTTGTGCTGCCCAGATCAGCAGAACAAGATTCCTCCTGCGTCTTTGTGCAGCCCTTACTGCAGCAGGATAAACTTCCTGCTGCAGGTGAACAGCTGATCAGCTGCACAGCAGAGTAGTGGGCGTGGCCAAGAGTGCTTGCAGGTGGCGAAGCAGAGGAGGAAGTTATAAGATTATGTGTTGACATATTCAGTATGTTTGAGAGAAGATGACTAAAAAATATAGAGTCATTTTCATTTTTATTGACCCTTTATTTATCCAGGTTAGTGTCATTGAGCCACGAGGACTCATTTTCAAGAGAGACCTGTTTAGGAGCAGATGGTGGGGGTGAAGGGCCTTGCTCATGGGTTCAGAATGAGCGAATGAGGGTGCTTCACCTACCCCACCCAAATTTTTGATGTTGTCGGTACCGGGTGTGAACCGGCGATCTTCCAATCACAGGCCCACCTTCTCTAACCTCTGCGCCACCGCTCCCCAGTCATCCCAGTTAGGAGCATATACTCAAACCAAGGTCACTGGCAGCGCCTACAACTTCCCCACCACTACAGCAGTCCACCCAGCACTATCAGCATGCACGCTCGAGGCTGTAGACTGTACATGTTTACCCACTAGAACAGCTACTCCTCTTGATTTGGATTGGAAGTTAGACTGAAACACCTGATCAGACCATTGTTCAACAAAATGTCCACTATCTGCAGAGCGCGCACGTGTCTCCTGGAAAAGGGCGATATCATTTAGCTGTTTTAGGTATGACATCATTTTTCGTAATTTTACTGGACCATTAAGATATTTTACATTCCAGTTTACATTGAACTGGGCAGCAACATTCTTAATGTTGGTCACAGTTGAACAATCAAATAGTAAATTACAAACAGAACATCACGTCAATACCTGATAAAAGAAACAAAAAGCCCAAAAGACTGATCTGGTATGACGCCCCCCGCACACAACACTCTCCCCACCACCACACCCAAAAACAACAAACTAAACAGCACTGAAGAAAAACATAAAGACACAGC
>NC_056499.1:1600596-1607062 GCF_014905685.2 Nematolebias whitei
ACAGTTGTAGAAGAAAAACAAAAAGGAAAAAAAGAAAATCCCCCGACAGCCCGAAAAAAAAAAAAAAAAACCCTCACAGATGTTACTGTCTTAGCCCCCCCCCCCCCCCCCCCCCCCTGAACACAGAGAGAATGAAAAACTATCAACTGAAAATCCAAACATTAGTTCTTAACCAGAGAACACGATCCAACCATCTGGGCTTCCGTCCACCCATACGCAATATGATAATAATTTAAAAACCACAAATGTAAACAACAGCAATAAAAAAATAAAAAAATAAAATTGCAAATGCTACCACAAGTATCACATTTGTACGACCATCAAATCAGAGCGTTAACACTGTGGGGTCACTAGAAAACAAAGAAAGAAAAATAAAACGCTCCCATTATAGGGGTGCACGGTGCACTATGTTCTAAAACTTAAGATAATCAGTTGAAAGAAGTAACGCTGTGCACTTACCACTAATGCAAATAAAGTGTCGTACATTCACCACCAGAGGATCGCAGCCAGCAATTTGAGTCCAGAACAGGTTTAGTTGAACTTGGTCAGACTCTGCTCTGAGGACTGCGGTGTTGGCAGCAAGCTCCGCTCGGACCAATCGCAGTTCACTCCTAATAAAATTAAAGTCATCCATCGGAGGCACCTTCATCTCCATCTTAATCATCACAGTGACTTCAGATTTCATTGAATCCAGAATATCTGACTTCAGAGCCGACTCCAGCATCACTCCAGAGCCCAGTGAGGGTGGGGCAGACGCACCTGTCGTTCCACCTGCCACTGCGGCTTCACTGTGGTCTGAGGCGGCAGGTGTGTGTCCAGGCCGCGCAGGCAGAGACCCCGCCGTCTTACATTTTTGTTTGTAATTTAGAGGCCATATTACAGCTCCATCGAATCAATCCTGCGATGACACCATCTCAGAGGAAGAATCCAACGTGGAGGCAGCAAGAATACAATTATAAAAGGCAATTTTTCAGGCGGGGCTGACGGGAGTTTAGCAGAACGCTGCTCAACAATCTGCAGCCATCTTGTGCTCCTTCGTCTGCAAGATTTGTTTTTATATGATCAGCTCTCAGATGATGTTGGCCACATTCAGCTGTGCATGCAGGATCAAATCAGCTCCTCAGCTCTCTCTGAGACACAAAACTCTCTGCTAACTCAAACACATGGTGAATGCATGGGATGCTTAGAGATGCTTTTTCAAACAGGAAGTCAGTCCCAGCAGTTCTTCCTTTGATTTTAGCTTTGAATGGTGTTCCTACTGAGTTTGTTGATTCCTACAAATACTTGGGTACCTTGGTCGACTCACATCTCTCTTTTAAGCTTCACATGGAAAACCTAGTAAAGAAACTGAAAGTTAAACTGAAAGTTAAACTGAAAGTTAAATTGGTTTATTTGTCAGAAACAGATCCTGTCTAACCCTGAATGTTAGGGAACACCTTGTATCTGAGACTTTCCTTCCCTCCATTGATTACGGTGACATTATTTACATGAACGCTCCTACAAGAACCTGCAGATGTTGGATGCTGCAGATGTTGGATGCTGCAGATGTTGGATGCTGCAGATGTTGGATGCTGCAGATGTTGGATGCTGCAGATGTTGGATGCTGTCTATCATGGTGCACTAAGATTCATAACTGGCTGTAACTGCTGTACCCACCACTGCACCCAGTATCCACTGGTTAACTGGTCACCATTAACTTCACACAGACTCTCTCACTGGTACATTTCCATCTTTAAATCACTTCCTGGTCTGCTGCCTTCATACATCTCCTCCTACATGTCTCTGTGTGAGTGCAGCTACAGCGTGCGCTCTCAGGACATCATTACCTGCAGTGTTCCCTCAGTGAGGACTGAACTAGACAAAAGGACCTTCTCCTGCTCCGCTCCAGTTTCCTGGAATATCTTGTAAAAAGACCTGAAGCTCTCGACCTTTGACCTCTCTAAGTGGCTTCAAACATCTGTGAAGTTCATGCAGATGTTCCTGTTTGTAGTTTTCTACACCGCCTTATAACCTAGCTGTTTTTTGCTGCTATTCCTCTTGATTTTCCTTTTGGCTGCTATTTTGTTTTGATTGTTTTGATTTGTTAAAAAAAAAAAAATAGAGAAACCTAAATTTGTATACCTATGCCTATTTTATAACTGTTCACTGTTGTCATCATTCTTTGTTAAATCAGGTCTCTCTTGTAAAAGAGTCCATGAGGCTCAATGGGATTAACCTGTAGAACTAAAGGTTGAAAGAATGAACGGGTAGTTAACATTCTCAGCCATAGCAGTTAAAACATACTATACCACTTTATTTATAACACACTCATAAACAGCAACGAGGCCAACCAAAGTGCTGTACAACAAAAATAAGACAAGCAAAAAACAGCAAGAAATACATTGATCCAAAGAGATGAAGATAAGAACTAAACGTCTAACATTATAGAATACAGACAAGCTAAAAGTCTGGGAATGAAAGTGGGTTTTTAAGCAAGATTTAGAAACAGTGAGAGAGGGAGCCTGCCTGACATGCGGTGGTAACTCATTGGCAGCACGACGGCTCAGTGGTTAGCACTGTTGCCTCACAGCAAGAAGGTCCTGGGTTCAATCCCTGGTTGGATCTGGGGACTTTCTGTGTGGAGTTTTCATGTTCTCTCTCTGCTGCGTGGGTTTTCTCAGGGTGCTCTGTTTCCTCCCACAGACCAAAAACATGCATGTTAGTCTGCCTTCAGGCCTGTGACCTCAGTGAGATTTGCCTGCTTAAATAATTAAAGGTTATTTCCACAGTCTTGGACCTGCAACAGAGAAGGTCTTGTCACCTCTGAGCTGTGGGACATATGGCTGCAGCAGATCAGTGAGATAGGAGGGGGCAGAACTGTTCAGAGATTTAAAAACATACAGGAGTCATTTTAAATGAATTTGAAAGTGAACTGGGAGCCAGTGCAGGGAGGCTAGGACTGGTGTAATGTGCTCTTTTTTGCTTATACCAGTTAAAAATCGGGCTGCAGCATTTTGGACCAGTTGTAGTCGTGCGATGGAGGTCTGACTGATTCCAAACAGAAAGGCATTGCAGTAATCGAGCCTGGATGTTATGAGAGCATGCATCACTGTCTCAAGATTATTTTGGACAATATGGGCCTCAGTTTAGAAAGTTGCCTCAACTGAAAAACAAAACAAAACAGGATTTGACAATCATGTTTGCATGACTGTTTAGTTTGATGGAAGGATCCATTTTCACTTGGTCAACATCCATAAAACATTGACCAAAAGTCCTCCTGACAGAAGCTTGTGAAATAAAAAAAAATAAAAAACACTTTTTGTAGCAAAAACTCTATAAAGGTGAGTATCCTGATGTATGCTCAATAATCCAGATATACAATCCAACATTTTTCAGTCAGGTCATCTGGACAGTTTCTTATTTGTTGTTTTCAACCACTTTGACCAGACTGTCAACAAGGAAGAGGGCCAGCAATGGAGGAGGGGCGTACCAAAGAGACCATCTTATCACAAGCAGAACTGGTTTGTTCCACTTTGGAGTAGGCCTTTTGGGCTAAGAATCAGTTTTGTTGTGTGTTTTCTTGACTGATGAAGCCTTCTGGATTTAAGGTGAAACGTTTCAGCACAAAAAAAAGAAACTGTCCAGATGACCTGACTGAAAAATGTTGGAGTTGAACATAAGTTTTAGTATAATAGAAGTTTCAGAGACCTGGTTAAATCATGGAAATATAAATAACTTTCAAATAAAAGGATATGGATTATATTATATGAATAAAAAGTAATAAAAAAGGTGGGGGAGTTGTTTTATTTATTAATACATAAATTAAATTCAAACTTTAGGATAAGATGTCAACAGTTGATGATTTAATGGAAATAATTAAAGTTGAGATATTAAATGAGAACTCTAAAAATATAATAATCAGGTGTGTCTATAGATCACCAGGTTCAAATATAGATCTATTTACTGATCAAATCATGGAGCTCTTTAAAAGAGTTCTAACACCATATTTTTTCGTGTGGGGACTTTAATTGTGATTTGGTAAATCAAACTGACTCCAATAATATTTGTACATTTATTAATTCAATGCATAGTTTGAGTCTATCCAATAATATTGAAACCAACATGAATGACAACACTTATTAGTGCTGCAGTGATTGATAATATTTTTACTAATGTAAGGGATGCTGAGATGATGAGAGGGATTTTGATGAGTGACATAAATGATCATTTGCCAGTTTTTGCTGTTTGTAAAAATTACCAATGCAGTAAAAAGTATCTACAGTGAAGTGGAAAATTATAAATGCATAAAAAAAAAGTTTTGCATTAATTTAAAGATGATTGAATAAACAAAATTGGAAGGATGTGTATGTTGATGATGTAAATGTGTTTATGAATATCTTGGGAACTCTGTATGAAAAGAATTGTTTGCAAAAAAAACTGTGTTAAGATAAATGCTGTTGACAAACCATGGATGATGAAAGGGTTAAACATGTTTGTTAAAAAATAATTACTTGCACTCGTGTTTCTTAAAATTAAGAACAAAAGAAGCAGAAGAGAAATACAAGAAGTATAAAACCAAACTGGTATAGATTATAAGAAAACATAAGAAGGAACATTATAAACAAAAGTAAGAGAGATATGAAAGTAACATGGGGAGTAATGAATAGTGTTTTGACAAATCATGAAGTACGATCAGGTATTTCACAATATTTTGTAAAAGATGAAAAGAAAATCAATGATAAAATGAAATAATAAATGAATACAATGAATATTATGTGAATGTTGGCCCAAGTCTTGCAGCTAAAATACCAAATGTAAGTAAAGATGTGAGTCGTTCAGTCAGGGGTCGGACCAACAGCATTTTTCTCTGAGACACTGATGAAGAAGAAATAATGAGTACTGTAAAAATCTTGCAGATAAAAGATCAAAAGACTGGATGGACATGATGTTTGTAAAGGATATGATGAATTATGGTATTGAACCATTTACATATACAGTGTATATGTAATTTATCATTTTCAACATAAAACGTTCCAGAAAATATGAAACTAGCAAAGATAGTTCCTCTTTATAAGAACAGTGAGAAATGTGTGTTCACTAATTACAGACCAATATCCTTGTTGACACAAGTTTCAAAAATATTTGAGAAATTATTTGTAACCAGATTAGATTGATTCATAGATAAACATAATATTTTAAGTAATAGTCGATATGGGTTTAGAGCAAATAATTCAATATCAATGTCTCTCATGGAACTAGTAGAAGAGACAAATGCTGTTGATGAAAAACAGTGTTGTGTTTTTGTTGATTTAAAAAGTCCTTCGACTCTATTGACCACACCGCTCTCCTTAAAAACTGAATAAATGTGCATTAGAGGATTAGCACTACAGTGGGTATCCACTTATTTGAATAATAGGAGACAGTTTGTGCAGGTAAACAATGTAAGATCAGAATTTTGTGTTAATGGACTTGGAGTTCCTCAAGGCTCTGTGTTGGGACCAAAAATGCTTAATGTGTATGTGAATGATCTGGATGATGGGTCAGGGCTTTTGAAGTGTTTTATTTGCAGATGATAACACTTTTTTTTTTTGTTTGGGTGAAGATATTGAACAGATGTTAGAGATGATACAAACAGAATTCGTAAAAATGCAAACTTGGTTCCAACTTAATGTTATCATTAAATTTGGTAAAAACAAATTACATGATATTTAGTAATAGAAATAAAATTATCAAAGTCCCATTTAACATTGACAGTAGTGAAATTCATAGAGTTAATGAAATACAATTTTTGGGTGTCATTATTTATGAGAAGCTGACGTGAAAATCTCATGTAAATTACTTAAGAATAAAAATAATAAAATCAATTGCATTACTGTATAAAATAAAAGAGTTTTTGAATGACAAAGCTTTGAATATATTTTATAATGTCATGATTGTTCCATATTTAATATATTGTATTAAAGTTTGGGGAAAAGCATGCAAACCAATTACAAATCCTATTTTTTTTTTTTTTTTACTTATAGAGCTATAAGAATTATTAGTAGGAAGTGCTATAGTCACCCAATAAATACTGTATATTATTTCATCAGTTGAAATTATTAACATTTTATGATTTCAGAATAAAGAATCAGAATAAACTTTATTGGCATTGCACCGAGATACAACGCGAATATGTACATACAGTCGTCCGAAGATGGGCGGAGTGCAGGAAGCTGCGGCTATAAATAATCAGCGCGGCCTCTTATTCTTATTCAGAATAATATTTTGCTTAGATGAGAAAAGGAAAGAAAACATGAGGAGAGACGGTATAAAAAAAAAGATCTCTCACACCGTGTCCTAGACAGGGCACGATTTGAGGCATCAACAAAACCTCCCACAGCAAAGCAACATAAACAGACGTTATACATGAACATACAGGCCGTGAAGACAGAGAATTTTAAGGGAAAGTCGTAGCATAGTCCAGAGCCCCCCCTCCCCCCCCCCCCCC
>NC_056499.1:1607162-1609469 GCF_014905685.2 Nematolebias whitei
CCCCCCCCCCCCTCAGCCATTGTCCAGATAAGAGGTGACGTTCATCTCCAGCTCAGTTGAGGTTCTGTCACATGTCCTTGGAGAAGGGAGGGGTGAGGAAACAGTCAAAGCATCTTTGTTGTTTTCTGAACATTCCAGGAGGAGTTGAGATAAGTCCGGCGTCAAGGCCACAGTTTGGGTCAGGCAGAACTCTTAATTGTTGTTTCTGCCTTTAAAGTCTCGCTGGTACATATTCTCTGATGGAAAAAAGTTAAATCTGGTCCTCTGGACATTCAAAAAAAACAAAAAACAAAACAAAGCAAAAAAAATAATGTAGAAACGTTTCGTTTCTCATCCGAGAGACTTCCTCAGTCTGAGGTGCTGTATTCAGCTCAGTCTCTTAAATAGCACCTTCTCAGAGTGGATCAACCAGTTTGCTGCTGACAACCAGAACCAGCTGATCACATGCTCAAGAAGGACCATCAGCCTAACAATGGATCATTAGCACCTGATGGCTGTTTACTGTTCACAGAGGGCTGAGTGATACTAGCAAAAAAGGAGGAACCCAGACCCAGACCAGTGGTCATTCCATATGTTGAGGGAGTACCAGAGAAACTGAGATGTTTATTTTCTAAACATAACATCCCAGTGGCTTTTAAACCCCAAAATACATTAAAGACTGGTTCATCCCAAAGATCCAGTCCCCCGGCACAAACAGAGTAATGTTGTGTATGTTGTTCAGTGTCAGGAGGGTGATCAGTCTTACATCGGGGAAACTAAACAGCCACTGGCCAAAAGGATGGACCAGCACAGAAGATCAACATCATCAGGCCAGGACTCTGCGGTCTACACTCATCTCCAGGCCAGCGGTCACTCTTTCACGGATGAAGATGTTCACATCCTGGACAGAGAGGAACGATGGTTTGAGAGAGGAGTAAAGGAGGCCATCTTTGTGAAAAGAAACCGTCCATCATTAAACAGGGGTGGAGCCTCCAGGTTCAACTGTCCCCCTCTTACAATGCTGTGATTGCTAGTATCACTCAGCCCTCTGTGAATAGTAAACAGCCATCAGGTGCTAATGATCCATTGTTAGGCTGATGGTCCTTCTTGAGCATGTGATCAGCTGGTTTTGGTTGTCAGCAGCAAAACTGGTTGATCCACTCAGAGAAGGTGCTATTTAAGAGACTGAGCTGAAAACAGCTCCTCAGACTGAGGAAGTCCTCAGGATGAGAGACGAAACGTTTCTACTTTTTTTTTTGCTTTGTTTTTTGTTTTTTTTTAATGTCCAGAGGACCAGATTGAACTTTTTTGGATTTTTCTACCTGGATTATTGAGCATGCATCAGAATATTCTCTGATGGAAACTCCAAAACAGCCGAATTGATCCTTTACTTCAAAAGTCGAGCTCACAGCTTCTCCAGATTATTCCACCATTCATGAGTGCTGCCAGGAAGATCACAGTCCTGATAACAGCTGCTCCAACTCCCTGTCACAGCTCCACATTCAGTCCGAGCACTGTCGAGCTTCAACACCTCCACACGAATTTGTAGATGATCCAAGATTTCACCAACCAAACAGTAGATTCTAGTCGTCATCATGAATCCAATTTGTTCCTAAAAGAGTTCAGAGGGTCCTCCTTACCCTGACTCCTGTCGGGAGAAGTTGATCGATTTTGTTGAGAGACCAGCTGATCCTTCCAATTAAGAGGTATGCAGGAAAAAGAAGCGGGTGGGTGGGGGGGGGAGGGGGACACGTCTGGTTTCACCGTAGAGTAGCACGAAAAAAAAAAAGTATTTTGTATTTTATTTTATTACTTGTATTTTACAAGTCATGTATTAAGCTTATAAAAAAAATACCCATAAATATACGATTAGAATTAGTTAAAAAAAGAGTCATTATAACCGTAAGGGGATGGAAATGTTTGTAAAACCTCCATTTAGAACTAGTGTGAAGGAGCTGCGTTGTAATTCAGGGAACAGGATGTGGAATTGCTTTGATATCACTATAAAATGTTCTAATTTATACGTTTAAAAAGAGGATTAAGTTAAATTTGTTAGGAAAGTATGATACTATGTGATGCCTGATGTATTTTGTTTTCACTTTGGACATTGTTCTAGCCTGAGTTGTTTGTTTATTTTATATATTTTTATTTAGGGGCAGATATTATAAGAATGTTCTTCTTTTTTCTGCACCCTGTTCATTCAATGTTTATTTCTTTTTGTTGAATTTGTTTTGTTGAATTTGTTTCTTTTAAATGAATGAATAAATAAATAAATAAATAGATAAATAAATAAATAAATAAATAAATAAATAAATAAATAAATAAATA
>NC_056499.1:1609479-1615040 GCF_014905685.2 Nematolebias whitei
ATAAATAAATAAATAAATAAATAAATAAATAAATAAATAAATAAATAAATAAATAAATAAAATGTTTCATCTTTTGTCCGTAAGACTTCTTCAGTCTGAGGAGTTTTGCCATGATGGCTGCGCTCAGAGCAGTTGCAGCTTCACAGGCTCCCGGTACCATCCCAGTTTTTAGAAGATTTGATATTGACTCTGTGCCTGACGCCGCACGGTTTATGCATGTGAACTATAGCCGAACCGAAGTGATGAGAATTGGAGCGGATTTGCCACAAAATATAGCAGAAATTAGCAACAAACTCAAAACTATGCTCGGCAGAATGCAGATCTTAAAGTCATCTACATGGAAACTGTGGCAGAGGCATTCCAGCGGGCAGAAGAGGAAGTGCTGCTCCCCGCTTAAGAAGAGCGGACGCCAGGCGAGGGTTATGGTGAGGCTACGAGCTAACGCTAAAGCCGGTAAACTCCCGATGCCGTCTCTCTTTCTGTCGAACGTCCGCTCGTTGGACAACAAGGTGGATTTACTTCGTCTGAGAGCGGGCGCCTCAGAAGAGATGATGAAGTGTCTGTGGTAAGACAGAGAGACTTCAGAATAATGAAGGATCTGTGGTGGAAGTGGTCTCCAGCTACAAGTACTTGGGTGTACACATGAACAACAACCTCAGCTGGAGCAACAACACCACCAGCCTGATGAAGAAAGCTCATCAGAGACTCTACTTCCTCAGACGGCTGAGACGAGCTGGTCTGGAAGCTCAGTCCTCACCTCCTTCTACAGGTGTGCAGTGGAGAGCATCCTGTGCTCCAGCATCAACGTGTGGCATGGAGGCTGCACAGCTGCAGAAAGAAAAGCTTTGCAGAGAGTGGTGAAGGCTGCACAGAAGATGTTGGAGTCAGTCTCCCCACCATCACAGACATCTACACCTCCAGATGCAGGAAGAGGGCCACCTGCATCATGAAGGACCACACTCACCCAGCACACACACTTTTTGCCCCACTCCCCTCAGGAAGGAGGTTGAGGAGCATTAAGTGTAGAACCACTAGACTGAGGAACAGCTTCTACCCTGAGGCTGTTAGACTCATGATTCTCTAACCAGAATATTCACTGTAAAAACAATCACATCATGTTGCTGCTGATCTGTTTCATGTTTCTGCTGATCTGTTTTGTGTTGCTGCTGATCTGTTTCATGTTGCTGCTGATCTGTTTCATGTTGCTGCTGATCTGTTTCGTGTTGCTGCTGATCTGTTTTGTGTTGCTGCTGATCTGTTTCATGTTGCTGCTGATCTGTTTCATGTTGCTGCTGATCTGTTTTGTGTTGCTACTGATCTGTTTCATGTTGCTGCTGATCTGTTTCATGTTGCTGCTGATCTGTTTTGTGTTGCTGCTGATCTGTTTCATGTTGCTGCTGATCTGTTTCATGTTGCTGTGTTCATTCATGTGCTCACACAGACTCAAGTTTGTGCTGCTGTTCAACGTAATGTTTTTATGCTATTATTGCTTAGTGTATATTTACTTGATGTTTTTCTTAGTTCATATCTTAGATGTTATTACTGTTTTTCTTTTACATTTTATTGTTGGATGTAACTGGGACCCTGTGGACATATTGTCGTTCCACCACATGTTCAACATTTGGTGGAACGACAATAAAGAATCTCTGACTCTGTCAGCTCTTCCGTGTCCAGATGACCTGTCTTAACTTTTTTAGATATAAAGGTTACTGCTGAATGTCATAAACAAATACATATAGTTTTAAAGCTTAGAAAATTCAACCAAGAAAAAAAAAAGGCTTTAAATAAACCAAAAATGTAACAGAGCTGAAGTCTTGAACAAAACTGTCAGAAGATGACCGAACGAATTGTAGCTGGAGTCAAGAGTTGGGTTTCAAAAGGCAAAGCAGAAAAATTCACTTTAGATTGTAACATTAATTCTGAGGCATTCAGTGGTGTTCTTTCTTAATCCCCATTTAATTAATCCAACCTGCATTGGAGCAAAATGAACAAGTTTACGAAGGCCAGCTTGAAAAATAACATTTGTGAAGGTGGAAAGCAAATAAGAAGCTTGCTGTCATTTCTCTATGGTCCCAGAAGAAAACCAAAACTTCCATTTTTGCCACTTTATATTTTTGATAACCTTCTTCCTCTGGTTCTAACTTTAATTCTTGCCATTTTGTCTTCTCCAGGAATAATTCAAAGGTGTACCCCTGTCAAGTATCACTATTCCTCATCCGTCCTACCACGAAATTTACCCGTCAACATCACAAAGACTATTCGACAGGACGAGTGGCATGCACTCCGTAAGTCTGAAAGGGTTTGTGACACGTTTCACTAAAACACAGCTTTTTAAATCTTTCTTTGTCTTTTTTTTTTTTTACTGTATTTATGAAAAGGCAACAAATAAAAACAGAGACTAAAAAGCATTCAGCTCCAGTTATTTTTTTTTTAATTGTTATAATAATAATAATAATAATAATAATAATAATAATAGCAATTATTTTTATTTCCTGATGCATGCTCAATAATCCAGGTAGAAAAATCTAAAAAAATCTGGTCCTCTGGACATTCAAAAACAAAACAAAAAAACAAACAAACAAAAAAAACATAGAAACGTTTCGTCTCTCATCCGAGAGACTTCCTCAGTCTGAGGAGCTGTATTCAGCTCAGTCTCTTAAATAGCGCCTTCTCAGAGTGGATCAACCAGTTTGCTGCTGACAACCAGAACCAGCTGATCACATGCTCAAGAAGGACCATCAGCCTAACAATGGATCATTAGTACCTGATGGCTGTTTACTGTTCACAGAGGGCTGAGTGATACTAGCAATCACAGCATTGTAAGAGGGGGACAGATGAACCCGGAGGCTCCACCCCTGTTTAATGATGGACGGTTTCTTTTCACAAAGATGGCCTCCTTTACTCCTCTCTCAAACCATCGTTCCTCTCTGTCCAGGATGTGAACATCTTCATCCCTGAAAGAGTGACCTCTGACCTGGAGATGAGTGTAGACCGCAGAGTCCTGGCCTGATGATGTTGCTCTTCTGTGCTGGGCCATCCTTTTGGCCAGTGGCTATTTAGTTTCCCCGATGTAAGACCACAGTCCTCCTGACACTGAACAGCAGAGGACCAGACTTAACTTTTTTAGATAAATTATTATTATTATTATCATTATTATTATTATTATTATTATTACTATTATTATTATTATTATTATTATTATTATTATATAACAATAATATATTAATATTATTATTCTACTTCTTGAAGTGCCACCTTATTGTGGTGGAGAACTTTGTGTGCCTGAAAGATCCTAGGAGCTATGCTGTCTTGGGGCAATTATATTTGCCCCTGGTAGGGTTTTCCAGGGCAGATTGGTTCTAGGTGACAGGCCAGACAAAGAGCAGTTCAGAAGACTTTGAATGGAGAACACAAATCAAGGAACTCAGTGTCCCTTGCCCAGATGTGGGTTACCGGGGCCCCACCATGGAGCAAGGCCTTGGGGAGGTGCTGAATGGTGAGTGCCTGGTGACATGGTCTCTACCCATAGGGCCCACTCGGACTCAGCCTGAAGGATCAGCATGGATTTGCCTTCCTGTGGACCCACCACCTTCAGGTGGGGCCATAAAAGTTGGGGGCATGATGCTATGGGCAGTGGCTGAAGGCAGGAGCCTAGGCACTCTTACCCTGGATTAGCAAAGCTGCTCTTGGAACATGGAACGTAACCACTCTGGCGGGGAAGGAGTCTGAACTTGTGCATGAGGTTGACAGGTACCAACTAGATATAGTTGAGCTCACCTCGATGCACAGTATGGGCTCTGAAACCAATCTCCTTGAGAGGGGCTGGACCTTATTCCACTCTGGAGTTGCCCATGGTGAGAGGAGCCAAACTGGTGTGGGTCTACTTGTAGCCCCACAACTTGGTGCCTGTGTGTTCGAGTTTTCCTCGGTAGAGGAGAGGGTGGCTTCCTTGCCCCTTGGGTGGGGGGATGAGCTCTGACTGTGGTTTGTGCCTATGCACCGAATGGCAGTTTGGAGTATCTGGCCTTCTTGGAGACCTTGACAAGGGTGCTGGAAGGTGCGCCAACTAGGGACTCCTTTATTCTGCTGGGAGACTTCAATGCTCATGAGGGTAATGACAGTGTGACCTGGAGGGGTGTGACTGGGAGGAACAGTTTCTCTTATCTGAACTGTGGTATTATGTTGTTGGACTTCTGTGCTAGTCATAGTTTGTTCATCCCAAACACCATGTTCAAAAATATGGGTGTCCATAAGTGCACTTGGCACCAGGACGCCCTAGGTCGTAGATCGATGATTGACTTTGTAGTCATGTCATCTGATTTGCGGCCATTAGTTTTGGACACGTGGGTGAATAGAGGAGCTGAGCTGTCAACCTATCACCACCAGGTAGTGAGTTGGATCAGATGATGAGGGAAGATACTGGACAGGCCCGGTAGACCTCAATGTGTAGTAAGGGTTTGCTGGGAACACCTGGCAGAAGAAACCTTCAGAGAGATCTTCAACTCACACCTCCAGCAGAGCTTTAACTGCATCCCAGCTGAGGCAGGGGACATCGAGACTGAGCAGGCCATGTTCCGTGATTCAGTTGTTGAAGTGGTTACCTTGAGCTCTGGCCGCAAGGTTGTTGGTGCTTCTTGTGGTGGCCATCATTGTTCTCGGTGGGGGACACCCCAGGTTAGGAAGGCTGTCAAGCTAAAGAAGGCGTCCTATCGGGCCTTGTTGGCTGGTGGGACTCTGGAGGCAGCTGAGGAGTACAGGAGGGCTAAACGTTCTGCAGCCTTGGCTGTTGATGAGGCCAAAGTGCGGATGTGGGAGGAGTTTGGTGAGACCTTGGATAGAGACTCTTGGTCAGCTCTGAGGAGATTCTGGCAAACCGTCAGATGGCTGAGGAGGGGAAAGCAGTACATTACTAATACTGTGTTCAGTGAAGTTGACCTCAACCAGTGATGTCATTTGGAGGCAGAAGTAATACTTTTCAGATATTCTCAATCCTACTAGCACTTCTTCCATTGAGGAAGCTGAGTCAGGGGACTTTGAGGTTGGTTTGTCCATAACTGTAGCTGAAGTTGCTGAGGTAGTTAAAAAGTTCCACAGCGGCAAGGCTCTGGGAGTGGATCAGATTCACCATGATTTCCTTAAGGCTCTGGATGTTGTGGGGCTGTATTGGTTGACACGCCTCTGTAACGTTGCATTGACATCGGGGGCAGTGCCACTGGATTAGTAGACTGGGGTGGTGGTTCCCCTCTTCAATAAGTGGGACTGGAAGTTGTGCTCCAATTATAGGGGCATCATTCTTCTTAGCCTCCCTGGTAAGGTCTATTCAGGGGTACTGGAGAAGTGAGTCTGATCTTTAGTCAAACTTCAGATCCAGGAGGAACTTTGTGGGTTCTGTCCTGGCTGTGAAACACTGGATTAGCTCTTTACCCTCACTAGGGTCCTTAAGGGGTCATGGGAGTGTTCCCATCCAGTCTTGATGTGTTTTGTGGACTTGGAGAAGGTATTTGACCATGTTCCTTAGGGTACACTGTGTGTGTGTGTGTGTGTGTGTGTGGGGGGGGGGG
>NC_056499.1:1615140-1621138 GCF_014905685.2 Nematolebias whitei
GGGGGGGGGGGGGGGATTATAATGGATAAGATAATGGATGGATGGATTATTACAAGCACCCTGCAGATGTTGGATAATGCCTATCACGGTGCACTAAGATTCATAACTGTTTGTAACTACCATACCCACCACTGCACCCAGTATTCACTGGTTAACTGGTCATCTCTAATTTCACACAGACTCTCTCACTGGTACATTTTCATCTTTAAATCACTTCTCGGTCTGCTGCCTTCAGACATCTCCTACATGTCACGTGAGTGCAGCTACACGTGCGCTCTCAGGACATTATTACCTGCAGTGTTCCCTCAGTGAGGACTGAACTAGGCAAAAGGGCTTTCTCCTACTCTGCTCATGTTTCCTGGAATATCTTGCAAAAAGATCTGAGCTCTCGACCTTGACGTCTCTAAGTGGCTTTAAACATCTGCTAAGTTCCTGGGAAAAACCAATGCAGAACCTGTTTTTAGTTTTGTACACCACCTTACAACCTAGCTGTTTTTTTGCTACTTTTCCTTTTAATTATCCTTTTATTTTTGGATGTGACGTCCACAAAGAGCATACGGATTTAGAAGTCCTTCTACTCCAGGTGAGTGAGAGCAGTGTAGACCACAGAGGAGATGTCATTCTCTGTTGATTGATTCTTGTGGTATGCGTACTGGTGAGGGTCCTCCCTGATGTTGATGGTAGCTTTGATGTGGGCCACAACCTGTCTTTCAAAGCATTTAGCATCTGTCGGGGTTAGGGCTAGTGGCCAATAGTCATTCAGACTGGTAACTGCATAGCTCTTAGGAACTGGGATGATGGTGATGGTCTTCAGGCAGCTGGAAACAGTTGCAATGGTGAGTGAGGAGTTAAAGATATTGGCGAGCACCTCATAGAGCTGATCGACACAGTCTCTGCACCCTCTCTGGGATGTTTTCTGTGCCAGTTGCTTTGTGAGGATTAATCCTCCTAAAGGTCTTCCTTACCTCTTCTGAGGTCACACTGAGGAAGTCCTCTTCTGGTGGTGAGGTGAGTCTGGTGTTGGGTGGTCTATTTGGGTTGTCAAAGCGAGTATAAAACTTGCTAAGAGCATTGATAGGTCCCTACTAGGACATTTTGCACCCTTGCTTTTATAATCTGTAATGCACTTAATGCCCCGTGGCTCCGTGGATCTTGTGAGGAGAAATGTCCCTGGCTCTTCTATGCATATGTGGCTTTGGCTCTATTAATACCAGCAGTCAGCTCTTTCCTTGACCTCCCCAGTTCCTGTGGGTCACTAGACCTGAAGACCAGACCCTATTTAATTTATCTCTGGGATTAATAAAGTATTTTTAATTTATAAATATATATTTATTTATATTTTTGAAGACAATATCCCTGGCTTTCAGCAGGGCATGGACCTCTGCGCTCAGCCAGGGTTTCTGGTTCTGGTAGCACTTCACAGTCCTATTGGTGGTGAAATCTTCGGAACACTTGCTGATGTATCTGAGGACAGCAGATGTGTATTCCTCCAGATCCAGATTTCCTTCATTTACAACGACCTCCCTGAAGATCTGGCATTTGTATGTGAAAACAGTCCTGCAGTACAATGTTGCTGTTGCTGGGCCATACAAAATTGGTTTTCGGTGTTGGTCTGGACTGTCTCAGTGGTGGGAGGTAGACAGGGGCCATGAAGATAGAGATGTGGTCTGAGAGCCCAAGCTGGTGGTGGGGTACAGCTTTATATGTATCTTGTATGTTGGTCTAGTATGTTATTTCCTCGCGTTGGTATGGTCACATGCTGATAAAATCTTGGCAGAGTTTCTTTCAGGTTTATATTATTAAAATCACTGTCCACCGCATAAAAACTCCGGATGCTTGTTTTGAAGTGAGCTGATGTTATCAATTAGCTCCCGCAGGGCTTCTTTAGCATTAGCATCCAGGGCTATGTAGACAACAATGATAAGCACCGCCATAATCTCACAAGGTAAATAATGTGGCCGACATTTCACAGTCAGTTGTTCTAAAGCGTCGGAGTAGGAACTGTTTATCAGAACACAGTTTGTGGACCAACCTTTGTTTACATAAACACATACTCCGCCAACATGTGTCTTCCCCGTTAGGTCACTGCAGTGGTCTCCCTGAAAAAAAAAAAGTTATCCAGCTTGAAGGCCAAGTCTGGCATGTTTCTATTAAGCCATGTCTCTGTGAGACAGAGTACATACAGCACAGTTTTTCATCTCCTCTAAGGCACTCACTCTCAGTCGCAGCAGATCCAGCTTGTTTTCAAAGGAGCGGACATTGGACAGGAAGAGAGATGGAATCGGCGGTCTGCTAACATTAGCCTTCAGTCTTGCTAACACACCAGCCAATCTGCCCCTCTTCTTTCCCTGGGCACAGCACTTTCTCCTGTCTTAGAACGCAGTTGCCTCCACGCTGATGTCTGTGGACGCTGCATTCTGTCGAGCTTAGTTTTCAGATCGTTGTTGATCGCTACTGTTGCCAGAGCCAAACGTTCTCTTTTGCTCATAAGTTCGGTTCGGCTATAATTCACATGCTTAAAACGAGCGGAGTCGGGCTCGGAGCCAATTTCAAAACTAAGAAAGCTGAGTTTCCACCGGGATCCAGAGAATCTGTGGCCCAGCTGAGCACGGCCATCTTGGCTCAGACCTCAGTCCTCAGTATTCAGTGAGACTAACCTGTATAAATAAAGGTTGACTGAATGAAAAAAGTTAACTGACTAACAAATGATGCTTTTGTTTTAAATAAATATCTCTTAGTGCTGGAAATATGTCCAGGATAACTCTAAGCTACTATCACACCAAGTTTTAGCTCAATATTTGTGGAGATTTTTTTGTTTGGTAAATTGAATTGGATTAGCTCTAAAGTATAATCAGTTGTAGATGAAATGATTACTTTCATTAAAATCCATCCATGATTTTATGAGGTATTTTGCTAACAGACACGAACAAAGGTGTAAACATTATCACCCACTATCAAAAGGTAGAAGGTGTGTGATAAAAACCACACACACACACGCACGCACGCACGCACACACACACGCACACACACACACACACACACAACAAAGAATCCGACAGAGAACAATAGAAAACCAGGGAATATTTAGACAGATAATACCAACTGACACCTGGCAGGTGGTCTGATACGTAAATTGGGAGTAGCTGTAAGGAGAGATTAAAATGTAAAATTAACCGACACAAACTGGGACACAGACTAAGGAAATGCAGTTACACAAAATATGAAACAAGAGCAACAACAAAACCTAGGATGATCTAAACAGAAATTAAAGTATAAAACCCAGAAATACCAACACCAAAATGAGTTGTAACGCAATTTCAAAGTTCAATTGAAATGCCTTCAAACCATTTGTCCAATCAAAATTCAGTGTATTTAATGAAATAATGGACACATTGAATTGCATCTTAATCTTACTAATACTTTAAATTATTTGTGTTAAATGTGAAAGCATTTTATGAATCCTAAAGCTCAAACTGAACTTCTGGTTGTTTACTCTGTTATACGTTCACATTTTTAGTTTTCTCGTTTGACACTTTTGAGCCGCAGCTGACCTTTGGCACGTCTTCCATCTTTGCTTGCAGATTTACGAAGAATGACGGCTGGTTTTGTGGGCATGGCCGTGTCCATCATTCTCTTTGGCTGGATCATCGGAGTGCTGGGATGCTGCCAGCAGCATGACCTCATGCAATATGTAGCTGGGCTACTCTTTCTCATGGGAGGTACCATGAACGCACACATGCACACGCCCTCACATGCAGACGAGACCTAGATTTGTTCAATGACTGTGTATTTGGTGACAGCTGAGAGCACATTTAGACTGAACATGATAGCCAATCAATATCTTGCAGTAACGTGACGCTGGTGTTGCAGTGAGGTGTTCAGTCCATGCAGGAGTTTAATGATCGATCCTTTTAAAGCTCTGCTGCTCTCTCCTCTCACACAGGAACATGTTGCATCATCTCCCTGTGCACGTGCGTGGCAGGGATCAACTTTGAGTTGTCCCGCTTCCCACGCTCCATGTACGGCCTCCCCGAAGACATTAGCCATGGCTATGGCTGGTCCATGTTTTGTGCCTGGGGTGGCCTCGGCCTCACGTTGCTGGCCGGCTTCCTCTGCACCTTGGCTCCCTCCCTGAGCACGCCTGCGCGCACGACAACCCACAAACCAAGGCAGGAGAACGGAACTGTGTGACGAAAGGAAGGTCCGGTTGCACAAGAGCTCGCCACCCCCCACCCCACCTTCCAACTTTGGTGTTTGACTCTGAAACAGTTTGTCACGTCACCGTCAACATGGCCAACCTCAGTGCGTGCGCTGAGTTGTGACAGAAGCAGAACGATAAACTTCACACGTCAAATGTTGAAATCTCTTGATGGACCTCCAGAAACAGGAAGAGGAACTTGTACAGCAGCAAATGACTGATGATCAAAGAGAACATGTTTTTGTCCATGTAAAGGTGACTGTCTTCTCCGAAGACGATCTGTCTTAAACTGGTGCTCCTTGAAACCCATGAAGCCACACACTCCTGCAAAGGAAAAACACACATATCAACTTTTTTCCACACATACTAAATGTTTCTGGAGAAATCTTGAGAACACAAAGAAACACACAAAAACTAGTTTAGAGCATCCTGTCGGGATTCCTCTGTCTTTTGATTATTTGTGTGTAACTGTTTGTACTTTAGAGGGAAAATGTGCTGCAGCGACGTTTCGTTGCTTCTATGTAGTAAAACACCACGTGATGTAAAGAAGACTCTGAGGAACGCCTGCAGTCCGGTCTGACTGATTAAAAATAATACACACAAGTGAGTTTGCCTTAAAAAGCAAATCTTTAATAAGTTATCAAATGCAACACGTAGAGCTAGATGTTTAAGTGACGTCGATTTGAAAAATCATTTTTTATCTGTCTTCTTGGAGGAAATAGCAGCTGACAGAAGAGAAGATGAGTTAAAACTGATAAAACAATAAAGAAGAAAACTTTTATAATTATATGGACGCATTGCAAAGTCATGAAGACTGATCATAAAAATACATAAAGTAAGGAACAAAACCACACAATATTTTCACATATTGGTTGAAGATTTTCTTAGATTTAACCTTTGTTAGTAAAATATGTGATGTCATCTTGACACGTTTCTTCTTTCTTTATCTGACTGGGGCCACGGTAGCTTGGTGGCCAGTGTTGCAATCTTGTAATTTTGAGGCTGCAGGTTCGAGCCCAGGTTACATCTGGAAGTGTCTCTGGTATATACGTTTAAAAAAAGCTCAATCTTTCAAGTGTTCACGTTCTCTGGTGAGCCGTGCAGACCGGAGCAGCCGAACACAAACAATGAGAGATTCTTCTCTTGTCTCATGGTCACTTGTTTACCGACACAGACCAGCCATCAGCCAAGTGCTTCGTTTACATTGACTGCGTACCTGCGTTTCAGAACCGCTTATAAAACTACAGGAGTAAAACCGCACCATTTCACATAGTTCAGGATAATGTTGTGTTTGATTTCATACTTTACGAGTTCCTTAAAACAGAGTAAAAGAGTAACAGAAAGAGCAAAGTGTTTTGTGTCAGTTAAATGTAAATCTGGCAGTGACTGGTTAAAACAAGTATTCTGTTTGTTTCACTTCAGTGTTACGTCGTTAAGCAGGTTCAGAAAAATCATGAAAAGCAACGTCAGACATCTGAAAGCCAAATATCTTCATACCTCATCAAAAAAACTAATAAAGCAAATATGTAGAAAATGAACAATGATCTTTATGAAAGGACCATTTTGTTGGAAGATTGAATCATTTTAAATGTGGTTTCCATGAGAAAGTGTTAGAAACATCAGTCATTAAATAATTAAACAAAATTACCGTATGATTAATAGTTTGATCCGTCATGTTTTTATTTTTGATCTGTGTTTTTTTAACCAAAAGACGTGCAAATTTTATATCCATCCATCCATCCATCCATCCATCCATCCATCCATCCAGCCATCCATCCATCCATCCATCCATCCATCCAT
>NC_056499.1:1626138-1629199 GCF_014905685.2 Nematolebias whitei
CTTTATTTATTTATATATATATATATATATATATATATATATATATATATATATATATACACACTGTAGTATTGCAGTATCTCCATGATCTGTTGATACTTGAAGTATATGCCGTGAAAGAGTCAGCGACTACAACACAAACTTCAGCTCAATATCTGTGAACGTCACCCAGTACAGGTATTCTTGTGTTGTCTGAGGTGGATTAGCTGTGGTGGCCTCAGAAAGGTCGATCAGGTGAAGAAACGATGTAATACATTACAGATGTCTCATTTATGTTCTGAGTTTCATTGAAATTCATTCATGTGATATTTTGCTAACAGACAAACAGATTTGACTTTTAATTCAACCTTTTTTTAGACAGGTTAATCCCATTGAGCCTCAAGGACTCATTTACAAGTGAGACCTGATTTTAACAAAGAAAGATGACAACAGTGGACAATATGCACACAAATTATTTATTTAATTATTTATTTTTAAGAGTTAACACCAAAGTTTTCTTTCATTATCAAAGTATTTGTTCAGTAGGATCCTCAGCTACTACCACATCAAATTGTTACTTACTTTATGTAAAACTGGTGGAAGTACAGCCAGGTTGTGTTTGTACTTTCAGGTGGCAGCCATCTTGAATTGTTTAAGTTCAAAAGTTATCCAGTGATTGATAAATATTTTGCTAACAGTAGAGACAAACGAACATGAAAACATGGGCAACAGCAGTATCGCTCTTTCACTGTTAGCGCTGGGAGACTGTTGCATGTACTGCTATGAATCTTTTTATATTAGTTACTTTAAAGCAGCATTGTGTGATTTTGCTCTAAACCTCTGCCTCGTGCACGATAGTCCAGTCACACGGGAGTTCTATGAAACTAATGTGCAACGAGTTATCTACAACATTTGATATGCTGATTGCTCATAACCTTCCCACTGAACCCCACTTCAGAAGATCTGAACTATTCTTTAGATACGAGTTTTACTAAAGGCAGTTGTGAAACTTGTGTATAAGTATTTGGTGCAAGTATAATGTGTTGTTATGACTGAAGCACAACTCGTTAAGTTTCTGTGTCATTAGTGGGAGAATGTGGCTTTCACAGCACTGATCTGCATCATATGCTGCTTTCACCAAGAATTTCAAGAGAACATTTCAAAGCACAGGACCCCACGCCCACCCCGACCCCCACACACACACACACACACACATCTCAAATGGTAAATTTCAGGAAGCCCAACACGCAGCTGTGTGCAGCTCCGACTCGGTACAGAAGAGGAGTCACACACGAGACATTCAAAACACAGAACATCAGATGAGGTCATCTCAAGGTGAACATTGTGTTCAAACGTGTCGTAAACTCCTCCCACAGTCGTACCTGCGTGTGTTACCTGCAGATATCTTCGTCCTGCACTGAGAAAAGTGGCACCTGTTTGAGTAGCACAACTTTTATTTTCTACAAATCATTTCTACTCACTGGGTGCATCCACCTCAGATGTGGTGTGTGCTAAAAATAACTGGACCTCCCAGTCTTGCATGAGCTCATCAGTTGGTTTCTTTGAACATATGAAAGAAATGTCCATTTTTAATTGATTTAAATGAAATAAAACGTAATTATTAAGACCGTTTCTTTCTTCCTGTCTGTGCCTATAATCTGCACTGTTTTCTGTAAATCATCAGCACTGATGCTCCCTTTATAGAAATTATATTTAAACTATATTGTGCACCGCCCCCATGTGTGTAAGAAAGCAGCAGAATGTTGTGAAGTGTTGACTCAGTAAAGATGAAGCATTTTGTGGAGCTGACTTTTGTCACTGAGGACAGAGCGCCACCTAGAGGACAAGGAGGACTTGGTTTGAGTCCCTCTGGTCTTTAGTCCAGGTCCTTCCTGCTCTTTGCTTCACACATGAAGAAATATTAACAACAAAAGACTCAGAAACATCATATTAAGATGGACGTGTATGAAGTGTCATGGTCATCTCTCCATGTCAACTTTACAACAGCATTAGGACAGTGTTGATTTAAAGCTAAATATGAATTAAGTTGTATAGAATCATGGATATACATGGTTTTATCAAATAAAACAAAAGCTTCAGCACAAACGACGAGATCGAAAATAAAAAAAGTCTCAGTTTAATGAAGACATGAAACCAGGGCAAATCAAAACATATGATTTAACAATGCATTACAAGGATATATACAAACTTTTTAAAGTAGTATTATGTAATTATTATGAAAATACAAAAAATTACATCAGCAATTGTTTTCTTAGATTTTTATATTCCGAGTAAAACTCAGAGCAGGAAAAAGTTGCTCCAAATCAGCTAATTTAAGTTTTATATTTAATTTATTGATTGAAAACTATGAATCTGCTGTTTGTTCACATCTGGCTATAATAAAACAAACTGTTCTATTGAAATATCATGACAACAATAAGTTTGTTTCCTGTAAATCTCAAGAAGAACGAGTTTTGTTTGAAACTACTTCTTGCCTCGACAATGGGCTCCAACCACCATGTACGTGTCCGGAGACACGTTCAGGCCCAGCGGCTTCACTTTGTGTCTGCAGCACCTGACCTCAGACCTGCTGGGAGTCCCCCCTCCTCCTCTGCAGGGGTCATGCTTCTGCAGGTAACCTGTGAAGGTCTCCCACCCGCCACCAACACGGACCATCACGTGACGCTCACTCAGCATCTGGAAAAGAGACAGGAGGCTGTGAATCCAGGGAAGAGATGAGGGAGGATAGATTGTGTGCCTGTTCTGACCTGACTGACATGATACTTGCATGTTGATGAAGCCCCCCCCCCCCCCCCACACACACACACACAAGTAATTACAAGCTTCTTGTGCATGTAGAAAGTTCAACTTGCATAGCTTTGTCAAAATCTCATTAATCCAAATGGAACTTCATCACATGACATCAGCTGAGCACACATGCTACACTAATCCAGAAATGAGCATGCACGCTCACACACTCTCACACACACACCCTCTCACACACTCTCACACACTCTCACACACACACGCACGCACACACACGCACACACACACACACACACACACACACACACACACACAC
>NC_056499.1:1629209-1650888 GCF_014905685.2 Nematolebias whitei
CACACACACACACACACACACACACACACACACACACACACACACACTCTAACACACAGATGCAAAGATGTGAGACACAAACCTTAAAGTAGCATTTTAAAGACCACCACATGGTAAATCAATGCAGTTTTAGAAGTCTCACTTATATTTGAATGAATAATCTTTTATTTGTTATTATAAAACTGAAAACAATATGTTGCCATGGCAACTACTGCCACAATGTGAAGCCTTGAAAATGAAAAAAATAAATAAATAAATAAATAAAATCAAACAGAGGAGAAAATGAGATTTCAGCGCAGACCATGAACTCACAAAGCACATTAGTGATCCCAGGAGACCTAAGCCAGCCCCCTCGTGCCCCGCAGCCAATAAACCCGTCATTACAGAACCATTAGGATTGTGTTAATCCAAGCAGATCTGCTCATCTATTGCATGTATGGGCGGAGAGAAAGAGAGAAATCCTGGTCCGAGCGCTGACGTGTGAACAGCCAGCTCCTGAGGACCCTCCAGACGAGGCGGCCTCAGCTGCCGTCCTGCAGATTAAAATGTTCAGGTTGACAGGGGTCAAGTCTGACATGCTGCATAAATCACTTTCCTGTCACGTGTGGGGAATAGTCAGCTGACCTGCCTTCATTCACACAAACTCAGCCCTCGTTTCAAATAAGGTGAAAACTGAAAAAATATAGTTTTGAGAATTATTTGAATTCTTGACTCTGTGCAACAATTTAAAAACACATTTTGTCTTTGCAGGGTTCAATAGTCTTATCTGGCACCTTTTGATTAAATCAATAAATGAACAAATTTCCCTTAATTTTTTCCCTGAACATAATCCTCAGTTTCTATTCTGCTTCACACAAGAACGCAAATTAAATGATGTTAATCAGTTCACAAACCTCCAAGTGAACGTCTTTTAGTTCAAGGATCTCCCACAAGCCATTCTGCTTCTTGTTTCTCTAACACCCCCCACCACCACCACCCTTCATACAAAGTGTGCTACGTCCACAGCCCATAAACTTGTGTTTGTGCCCCCACCCCTCTGGCTGCTCCACTGATTCCCTCCCCTGCTGAAAATGCCTGAGCGTCCACAGGAAAAGACGAGCACTTGCCAAAAGGAGGCAGACTTCAGCTACATGCACGCCTCGCTCAGCTGCTCCGAATGAATTTCAGCCTGTGAAGAATGGAAGTGCAGGGCTGTTTGGTTCCATTTGTTGTGGAACTTCCTTATTAAATGAATGTTGATGCCAAACATTCAGCCAGAGGAAATGAGCATGTGTACATCCAGGACAGAAAATGTGCCTTTTTTTTTCTCACACAAATCAGACCTTCAAATGTCTGCTCAAGTTACTGGTCCCTTACAAAGCCTCATGATGGTTGTTGGTCTACAGAAGATGGTCCCATGTTGCTTGTTTTGGCTGTGCCATCAGGTACTCTCTGATGAGGCTCTCCTCCAGGTTGGCTCCAGGATGACTCCCCATTATTCAATTCAGTTTATTTCTAAAGCACCAAGTCCAAACAGAAGTCATCTCAGGGCACTGAACAGAAACATTCACATACATTATAAATGACAATTAGTAAAGTTATCTCTAAGGAATTCCTGCAGTGGGGGAGGTATCCCATCACAGGCATCTCTTGTAGACTTGGTAACCCCAACTTGTTGGAAAGGTACACTTTTCATTGCAGTCTCACTGAAATCTGACAGTTTGTGACTAAATGCACATTGAGCCTTGCTGTTAGGTTTTGATCAGCCAGTTTGTATTCTGATTACTTCTTGCTGCGTGCACAACTTGTAAAACTGTATTCTGGGCGGTGCATTGTTGTGTACTCACTCCAGCTTGCTTGCTACCCACCAAGGCAGCATTTCTACATTTATGATTTATTCTACCGGAGTACATTTTTGAAATTAAGACATGTAGACTTGTACCAGTTCTTCATTTATGATATCAATAATTTGCTTGTAGACATGGACCTTAGCCTCCGGTGTTTTCTGTAAGACGAGAGCTCCTGTGCAGTTGCCAACAGTTCTAGAGCTCTTAAGATGGTTTGGAGATATCAGTTAATAGAACATCTGCTCTATTTTAAGGGAAATTTTGTTACAAACATTTTTGAACATGTTCAAAATTCAAGTGACAAGATTGCATGTCCCTGCAACCCATCTGAGAAAATAAGGAAAATGAGGCACTTTGGAGACTCCCTTGCAAAGGCCGTTCATTAACTAGTCCCGGACGAGCCCCCAATTCTGTGGAAAAAAGGAGCAGATATCATAAGATTTATTCTTCTTCTGCTGCCTTTCATTTCATTTATTTAATTTCTGTTGTATATAATTACTTTGTTTTTAATGAAATTTATACATTTCTTAATAAAATAAATAAACTAGTCACAAACAGTCACAGCCCAGTGAAACATTAGCTTCAGGCTGGACTGAATCAGGTTTAGTTAGACTCCTGACCCACAGCCGTTTGCCATGTTAGACCTATCAGAGCCAAACTGTCATGGACAACCTACTGTAGCTCCTTGGACTTTGAACGTACCCAAAATACTTAAAGTGAAAAATTTAAAGACGGGCTCCTAAACAGGAAATATCTTTGAAAACAACATAATAAAATATGTATCAGCTTTTTAGCGCATGCTATCACTTGTTTTGTTTAGTACATAATGTACATACTTTAGAGAAGTTTTAGGAGACAACATTTAAATATCTGTGTTTTATCATTTTTTATTGTATATTTTTTAAACAACTGATATTTAGGCTTTATTATTTTAAAGGCTTTTAGATATTTACTTTCTAATTTCCACAGCAAAGCCAGAGGTTATAGAAAAAAGCTTTTAGTTAATGTCTTGCTTAAGAATCCTCCAGGAACAAAGATAAAGGAGTCTAATGTTTAAATGCTTGGCTAAAAGGAGAGAAAACAATATATTTAGATGGTTTAGTACCTTCAGAAAAGGATTTGAATGTATTAAAAGATAAATTAGCTTGCATTTGGAGGTGTTTAAATGTGCTTTTCTTTGTGGTCACCATCAGCCTGTATCCTTGCCACAAAACTGAAGGAGAACCTAATTGGACTCAGAAAGAAAAGAAAGCCTTCCTCTTTTTCAGCACCAAAGAATGGCAAAGCACTCCATGGCCTGTGTGATTGAATAGCCTCCAGAGGGAATAGAAGGGGGTTGGGTGAGGCTAGAAAGGAGGGGACCGGGTGTAAAGTTTACATGAGAGGAGGGGCGGTCATGCTCAGCCGCTCATTAACAAGCTGTCTGATTAAACCCCATGCTAATGACTTTGTCTCAGTAATCAATAGTATCTGCTCTTTAAAATGATCTGTACACACCGAGTGCTCTCAGGGGTTATCTTGACATATGATAATTGAGGTTTACGGCATGTAGCTGTGGGCTCCAAGGTAACGGATGGCATGAGGATGGATGGGCCTCATCGCTCCATTCAAACAGCTGAGGAGTGCTTGCTTGTCAAAGATCGAGAGAAAATGGAAAGTGGTGTAAGTTGTGTCAACAAACTGGCGAATAATGTGAAAAACTGAGAGCTGGATACAGTCAGACACTTTATCTGCAAGGAGGCGTATATAAAATGAGCAAGAGAGGATAATCTTTAGTATTGTACTAAAACAAATCTCAATGTCTTTTAATATTTAAATCTGCAGACATGCTGTAGTTATCATGTTTGTTTGTTTGTTTGTTTTTTTTGCCTCAAGTGGTTTTGTCTGTTGTTCAATTCAATTCAATTCATTTTATTTCTATAGCGCCAAATCACATCAAAGTTGTCTCAGGGACTTTACAGAAACATTCACATACATAAAAGCCAATAAGTAAAGTTCTCTATCTAAGGAATGTTCATGTGTTCCTGTGTTCTCTGCTGTGGAACATCAGGTGTCCTGCTGCTCTAAGGTTATTTTCTGATGGGAACAGTAAAGAAACATCAGAGAATGTAGCTTTAAGAAGCACTCACATAATATTTCTTAAAATCAACCACCCTCATGTACTTGCCTGTGTGTGTGTGTGTGTGTGTGTGTCCTTGTTTATGCTACTTTGTGAGGCCCATTTTTCCAACTTATACTGCATTGTGAGGACTAACTGCTCCTTATGGGGCCCAAAGCCCGGGCCCCATAAGAAGAAGTCCCGTTGGTGGGTTAGGGGCTAGGTTTAGGACTAAGGTGTGAATTGAGGATGTGTTAGGTTTAGGGTTAGGTATGTACTGGTAATGGTTAGGTTATGGATAAAGGTCATGGTTAGGCTATTGAAATGAATGAAAAATGAATGGAAGTCAATGCAAAGGCCCCATAAAGATAGCAAAACAAACCTGTGTGTGTGTGTGTGCGTGTGTGTGTGTGAGTGGGAGGGAGAGTTGTGTGTATGTGTGTGTGTGAGTGGGAGGGAGAGTTGTGTGTATGTGTGTGTACATGTTAGTTTGCCTGTCTGTCTGTTAGCAAAATATCTCATGAACCACCAAACTCATTTTAATGAACCTCATTGGATGTACATTTGCAACACAAACAAAAATATGACTATAATTTGGTGTGGTGTAGATGACAGTCCCCCCCCCCCCCCCCTCCAAAAACTCAGAGTACCAAGTACTTTGCAAACTTCACTCGATAAAGCTGCTCCGCTGGGGAAAAAAAAGTAAACAATCAGAGGAGATTAGCTCCTTGGTTCAATTCTTAGTTACGTACTTTAAAACAGGCATGTAGAAAGCTAGAAAGAAAATGGCGCTCCACTAACGTTGAAGAGTTTTACTTATCCTGGAGTGATAGCCTGCTAAAGGACAAAAAGCTCTCCGTAAAGCTAGAACTTTACATTATTCATCTTTAATTGATGAAAATAAAATAACCCCAAGTTCCTTTTCAGTGGCTAGTCTAATGGAACGTCCTCTCTCTGTTGATTCATGTATCCATACAACTTCATGTCAGTGACGACTTCATGAGATTTTTTTAATAAATAAAATTGTTTCAATTAGGGAAAAAATTCAAACCATCTTTCCTAGTATCACCTCTGGTTCGGTGTCAGATGAGACAACTTTAAAAATGTTACTAGAACCTGATTTATGTTTGGACTGTTTTTGTCTTGTTGAGCTCTGAATTGTCTAAATCTATAGCTTCATCCAAACCATCCACATGCCTGCTAGATCCCATCCCAACCAGACTATTTAAAGAGGTATTTCCCCTAATTAATAACCACATCTTGTATCTGCTTACTTTGTCTCTAATAAACGATTATGTACCACAGAGCTTTATAATTGCTGTAATTAAACCTTTACTTAAGAAACATAACCTTGATTCAGATTCTGATTTGATTCTGGCCCACTATAGACTTATATTTAATCTAACTTTCATCTAAAAAATTCTAGAGAGAATAGTTGCAGGTCAGTTATGTGAACATCTACAAATAAATAATCTGCTTGAAGAGTTTCAGTCAGGGTTTAGAGCTTATCATAGCACAGAATCTGCACTGGTGAAAGTTACTAAAGATATTCTCATGGCCTCTGAGGGTGTCTACACTGGTCCTGTTAGACCTCAGTGCTGCATTTGATATAGTTTTTTTCATCCGACCGTTATTTCTACAGGTTAATCCCATTGAGACTCGGGGATTCATTTACAAGAGAGACCTGATTTCAACAAAGAGTTATGAGAAAAGTGACCAACAAAGGCATAAATAGACCGGTGTAAAATAGACAGAGGTATACAAATGTAAGTTTCTCTTTTTTTTTTTTACAAATCAAAACAATCAAAACAAAACAGCAACCAAAAAGACAATCAAGAGGAATAGCAGCAAAAAAACAGCTAGATTATAAGGCGATTTAGAAAGCTAAAAACAGGAATGTGTTTGCGTTGGTTTTTTCCAGGAACTGAACAGATGTTTGAAGTCACTTAGAGAGGTCAAAGGTTGAGAGCTTCAGATCTTTTTACAAGATATTCCAGGAAACAGGAGCGGAGTAGGAGAAGGTCCTTTTGTCTAGTTCAGTCCTCACTGAGGGAACACTGCAGGTAATGATGTCCTGAGAGCGCACGCTGTAGCTGCACTCACACAGAGACATGTAGGAGGAGATGTATGAAGGCAGCAGACCAGGAAGTGATTTAAAGATGAAGATGTACCAGTGGGAGAGTCTGTGTGAAGTTAATGGTGACCAGTTAACCAGTGGATACTGGGTGCAGTGGTGGGTACGGTAGTTACGAATCTTAGTGCACCATGATAGACAGCATCCAACATCTGCAACATCCAACATCTGCAGCATCCAACATCTGCAGCATCCAACATCTGCAGGGTTCTTGTAGGAGCGTTCATGTAAATAATGTCACCGTAATCAATGGAGGGAAGGAAAGTCACAGATACAAGGTGTTTCCTAACATTCAGAGTTAGACAGGATTTGTTTCTGAAAAAGAAACCCAGTTTAACTTTCAGTTTCTTTACCAAGTTTTCCACGTGGAGCTTAAAAGAGAGATGTGAGTCGACCAAGATACTCAAATATTTATAAGAATCAACAAACTCAATGGAGACACTTTGAGGATAAAATCAGAAGAAGTGATTGGATGGGTTGATCATAATATTCTACTACAGAGACTTGAATATGATATTAGAATTACAGGAACAGCTCTAAATTGGTTAAAATCACATTTTTTATAGATTCCAATTTGTAAATGTAAATAATGAATCTTCATCATACAACAAGGTTAGTCATGGAGTTCTTCAAGGGTCAATGCTTGGACCAATACTCTTTACCTTGTCCATGCTTCCATTAGATAAAGTTATTAAACAGCATGGGATAAATTTTCATTGTTATGCTGATGATACACAGTTATATTTGTCCATTAAACCCAATGAGTCCAATCAGCTACTTAGACTACAAGCATGTCTTAAAGACATAAAAACCTGGATGACCCTTAATTTTCTCCTGTTGAACAGACAAGACTGAGGTTTTAGTTTTTGGACCTGAGCACCTTAGGAATGAATTTTTCAGTCTTTCTCCCTCCTTAGATGCATTAATCTGTCCTCCAGCGCTGCTCCTCAGATAAATATTGTTAAATTATTATTTTATATATGAATGTTTCTGTTTAGTTCCTGAGGCGACTTCTGTTGGGACTTGGAGCTTTAGAAATAAACTGAATTGAAATTGAATATAATTGGACAAGATCTTTTTTAAAGTGTTGCCATGAAAGATGGAATGTAAAATGTAAAAGACCTAGTTAGAATTTAAACAAGTGATCAAAATTGTGACATTTGTGTCACTGAATTTATTGAAAAAGTTGGGCATGAATATTTTAAAAATAAACTTTCCATTTTTTGTATTTTTACAGTAAATGATTTTAAAATACATTTTTCTCTTTGCATACTGTGCACACTAAAGATGGAATATTTTCTCTTTGTGTCTCTTTGTGTGGACACATAAAGACGGGGGTATGAGTGGTATGGGTGCATGTTCATGTTTGAAACCTTCAGCACATACACATGGACTTTAATTCCCTGGTGGGCTGCCATTTAAACCGCACACAAGAGTCACGTCTTTGCACATTCACCCACAGAGAGACGTATTTGTTTTCTCCACCAGGTTTGTACTCTTTACCCAAGGTCTACGTTCTGAATACGATCATTGTCAGCACGGTCTTATCCTGACCAATGGTTGCCAGGCAACCCATCCTCCCATTCCTTGAGCCTCCACACAGACGCACATGAGTGGAGCACGACTGAAGGAGGCTGAAAGGCACCGTGCGATGATAAATCACTCTGACACACTGGACTTGTTGCTGACTTAAATGTTGAATAAGAACTTTTGCACCTCACTTCTTATCACGACATGTGTCATCAGTCTTTGTTGTGGGAGTCATGACGTTGGTTACTAATAGTTTCTTCAATTAAAACAAGCAAGTTCTAGCTAAATATTTTTTTTCTCCAGCAAATATCCAAAATATGCTGCACATACTTATATTTTCTTTTAGTGACAGTGGTGCTGGTTTTTAATTGTACTCACACTAATGTTTTTTAGGTCCATACCTCTCCTGGTAGCTTCTCAGAGGGAAACTGTGGCCCAAACATGAGAATTACCACAAATGCCAGAAAAGCTTTGCAGCCTAAAATGAGTTATTGTAAGAGCAGAACAAGCAGTGCATCCCAAAATGAAGTGCTCTAAGTGGGGCAGCTGTGCTGACTTAAATATCAGCATAAGTTGTAGAATGTGGCCACTCACCAGACAATGTCAATGTCAGGGAGATGGTTTTGGTTTATGAGTCAGGATGTCCCTCAGATCCTCTGGTTCCTCTCTTTTAGTTGTTCCACAGAGCAGAACAAGAACTTTTAGTGATTTTACTTTCAGTAGCTATGCAAAAAGACTTTCCAACGGCCTGCCCGAGGCACTGACAGGAGTCCATAAACTTGATACTTTTACTTGTAGAGTAAAAACTCATCTGCTCGGTTCAGCTTTACCTGGGATAGCTTTTTTAATTCCATTGGAAAGCTCTTTGGATTGTATTTGATGTATGCATGGTGCTTGATTGATGGATTGAAAAGGTTTACAGCTTAAAGTGAATTCCTGTTAATGCGAGAAAAGTTGTGTCACCTTATTAATTGCTATAAATGCAGAAAAATATTTACAATTTAAAAGTAAATGTAATGTACATAATTATAGTTATATTTATTTCATTCTATTGAAATCTCACAACCAATCTGGGTCCAAATAAGATTTCATCTGGGCCTGGATTCAACCCGGTCCACCATTTGGCAACCCCTAATTTCTAATCGACAGATAATGATGACCATTATTTCCCTTCCACAAATCTATGTTTATAAATGGACTGTACTTATACAGCGTCTTTCTGTCTAATCAAGACACTCAAAGCTCTTTACAACACAATCTGTGCCCTCATTTACCTCAGCACACATTTATACAGCTCTCTACTACATCTCTACAAAGTTACTGTGGATCTGTAGAGACTAATCAGAGCTTTATCACGTTCAGACACTGATGGGACACACATCAGAGGCAACGAGGGGTTCAGTGTCTTGCCCAGGGACACTTCAACATGTGACTGCTGGTGGAATCAAACCCCCAACTCTCCCACTGGAGGATGACTGCTGTAAGCAGTCAGCCACAGCCGCCCTACAAGTGGCTTATAATTGTCTTTTGACCACATTAATATATTAAAACAACAGATTCATACAGGTGGAACAAGAAAAAATATAAAAATAATAATAAAAAGTTTTTCATGTTTGGAGTTAAAACATAATCACTAGTCTGTTAGTTCTGCTTTGAATAAGACATTTAAAATATGTCATTATGGGAGGGGTCAGGGCACATGGTTTGTGTAACCTTAGTTGCTGCTCCACACAGTTCACCAGTAAATGGAACTTGACTCTTCTTACCCGGATGTACAGAACTTTGTCGCCGACACGGTAGCAGCTTTTGGGTTGCTTCTCAACAGGAAACTTGGTGGGACAGCTGCACGGGGGGGTTTCAGTAATATTTTTCACCTGAAACAGAGTAAAGGTTGAAATGACCGACATGTAATACTAAGATCATTTACGGTAACTAAAGATAAAACTCATACTATGTCATCCAAAATGCTGGTGCCTGCACTCCTTCGGCTTTTAGATTTGTTGGATGAATGTGTTGCAGGTTGGGGGGTGATGGGAGGTGTGTGTTGGTTTATCGTGGTGGGGCAGATGTCAACAGTCGACACCAGACTTTGGTCCGACAGCTGAGGTGCAGCACATGTGCCAGCAGCATCGCAGGACGACGAGAACAAAGGGGTTTGTGAGGAGGCCGTGGTTGATGCAGGCGCTGTGTTTGCCGTGGCTGATGGAAGATCAGAGGAGAGGGAGGCAGCGAGAGGTTCAGCCAGATGGGTCGTAGTGGAGGTGGAACATGAAGGAGGAGGAGAGGAGGAGGCTGGGGGAAGGGGGGATTGTGATGATGCTGGAGGAACAAAGGAGAGTGGAGATGATGGAGACAAACACCCTACTTCCTCTCTTATCTCTCTTTCCAACGTCAACAGCCTCAGAGGCTCCAGTCCATACCTGAAAAAAGACCAATAAAACTGATTGATTAATTTTAAATTAAACCTTAAACTTAATGGTTTTCAGTCAAACACCTGAAAAAATACTTTGTAAAATAAAATTAAATACTATGAAAAGTGAAAAAAAAAACTAATGTCAAAAGCTGTAAAGATGAAAATAAACAATGGAAACACTAGGTAGGTTTGACTGGCTGAAAATAATATTTTTTTTTTGTATTTAACAATTTTGTAATTCCTCAAAAGTTTTAAAGTCACTGCAGGTAGACCAGTTTAAACCAGTGGTTCCTAAAGTTATGGCTAGGTTCCCACTGTGGATCATAAAACACTAAGCTTAATATGATCTCTATAACTCAAATACATTTGATAAGTAATTGCTAACATTCTGTTTTCACTGTAAATGTTATAAAAGCCAAAGCAAAAATGGATCTAAGTTGCAGTTGTTAATTTTAGATTCCTTTTTCCTTTTAACAACATTTGTATATTTTTTAGGTTTGTCATATTGTGGAGTCAAAGCTTCAAAGTTTAGGAACCAATGATAAAAACTACTTTTCTAAAAAAACATGTTGCACAATGTGCAATAGGTGGTTTAGCATTGGTTGCCTAAATTAATTTGGGTTCCTTTTTATGAAGACATCATCAGCATCATGGTTTTGTTTTGGTTACATCCTTTTTGCAATGAATCTTTTGCGCTGCATTTTATTGAACTGTCCCAGCACGATGTTTCACTCTTTACTTAGTAAAGTAATACAGTAGTGTTTTACTCTTTACATAGTAAAGTAATATACATTAGTGTTTTACTCTTTACTTAGTAAAGTAATACAGTAGTGTTTAACTTTTTACGAAGTAAAGTAACACAGTAGTGTTTTACTCTTTACGTAGTAAAGTAATACAGTAGTGTTTTACTTTTTACATAGTAAAGTAATACAGTAGTGTTTTACTCTTTATGTAGTAAAGTAATACAGTAGTGTTTTACTCTTTATGTAGTAAAGTAATACAGTAGTGTTTTACTCTTTATGTAGTAAAGTAATACAGTAGTGTTTTACTTTTTGCATAGTAAAGTAATACCGCAGTGTTTTACTCTTTATGTAGTAAAGTAATACAGTAGTTTTACTCTTTACGTGGTAAAGTAATACAGTAGTGTTTTACTCTTTACGTAATAAAGTAATACAGTAGTGTTTTACTCTTTATTAGTAAAGTAATGCAGTAGTGTTTTCCTCTTGACATAGTAAAGTAATACAGTAGTGTTTTACTCTTTTTGTAGTAAAGTAATACAGTAGTGTTTTACTCTTTACGTAGTAAAGTAGTACAGTAGTGTTTTTCTTTTTAAATAGTAAAGTAATACAGTAGTGTTTTACTCTTTACTTAGTAAAGTAATACAATAGTGCTATACTCTTTACTTAGTAACGTAATACAATAGTGTTTTACTCTTTACGTAGTAAAGTAATACAGTATTAATTTACTCTTTAGGTAGTAAAGCAATACAGTAGTCCAACAATTTTCAGTCAGGTCATCTGGACAGTTTATTTTTTTTCTGAAATGTTTCACCTTCCATCCAGAAGAGTTCATCAGTCAAGGAAACACACAACACAAAACTGATTCTTCCCCCAAACAGCTTACTCCAAAGTGGAACAAACCAGTTATGTTGGTGCTAAGATGGTGTCTTTGGCACGCCCCCTCCTCTTGTGCCGTCCCTCTTTCTCATCGACAGTCATGTCAAACTGATTCAAAACCAAAAAGTCAATGCTCAATAATCCAGGTATACAATCCAACAATTTTCAGTCAGTTCATCTGGACAGAAGAGGGGAACCATCACCCCAGTCTGCCAATCCTGTGGCACTGCCCCCGATGTCCATGCGACGTTGCAAAGGCATGTCAACCAAGACAGCCCCACAACATCCAGAGCCTTAAGGAAATCAGGGTGAGTCTCATCCACTCCCAGAGCCCTGCTACCTTGGAGCTTTTTAACTACCTCTGCGACCTCAGCCACGGTTATGGATGGATCAATCCAAAAGTCCCCCGACTTAGCTTCCTCCATGGAAGACGTGCTGCTGGGATTGAGAAGGTCCGAGAACTATTCCTTCCACATCTTGATGACATCACTGGTTGAGGTCAAACGAGGTGTGAAACATGGCCCACTCAGACTCAATTTCCCCCACCTCAGCTGGGATGCGATTAAAACTTTCCCAGAGGTGTGAGTAGAAGATCTCTCCGATGGGTTCTTCTGCCAGGCATTCCCAGCAAACCCTCACTACACATCTGGGTCTACCGGGTCTGTCCTGCATCTTCCCCTGCCATCTGATCCAACTCACTACCAGGCAGTGATCATTTGACAGCTCAGCTCCTCTCTTCACCCGAGTGTCCAAAACAAATCAGATGACACGACTATGAAGTCAATCATTGATCTACGACCTAGGGCGTCCTAGTGCCAACTGCACTTATGGACATGCTTACGTTCAAACATGATGTTTGTGATGGACAAACTATGACTAGCACATAAGTCCAACAACAGAACACCACTCGGGTTCAGATCAGAGAGGCTGTTCCTCCCATTCACTCCCCTCCAGGTCACACTGTCATTACCCATGTGGGCATTGAAGTTCCCCAGCAGAATAAAGGAGTCCCCAGCTGGTGCACCTTCCAGCACCCCTGCTAAGGATTCCAAGAAGGCCAGATACTCTGAACTGCCATTCGGTGCATAGGCACAGACAAGAGTCAGAGTCCATCCCCCCACCCGAAGGCGAAGGGAAGACACCCTCTCATCTGCTGGGGAGAACACAGGCACCAAGTCAGGGGATTAAGAGTAGACCCACACCAGCTCAACGCCTCTCACCATAGGCAACTCCAGAGTGGAATAAGGTCCAGCCTCTCTCAAGGAGATTGGTTCCAGAGCCCATGCTGTACGTTGAGGTGAACCCAACTATATTTAATTGGTACCTCTCAACCTCACACACAAGCTCAGGCTCCTTCCCCACCAGATGGTCACATTCCATGTCCCAAGAGCCAGCTTTGGTAAGCCGGGGTGTCAAGTGAGGTCTTTTGGAATGAAATCAGCTCTGCCATGGACACCCAAATGTGACAGCTTTGTGCTCTACACTATGAATAAATGGTGTACAATATTATATAAAAGTAATCATAACAGTATTGTATTCATACATGAGGTGATTATTGTATTCTATATTGCATCCTGTGATTAGGGTGAAGTAAAATGAATGAAATGTGTAGGGATTCATGCTGTGTTCTGAAAGAGAGGGGAAAGTAAGTTGAGGGAGCTGATGTCTGGGGGGGGAGGGGGGGCTAACAGCATTCCAGAGAGATGCTGCATTTCCTTTGGAATGCTGCAGGCTGCCCTCAGCAGAACAGTGTGTAAATACCTTCTAGCATTACATGTAGAAACCGAGCAAAGCAGCTCCTTTACCATAAAAGGAAATGGGCTGTAGGAAAGATCGTATGTCAGTGACTTGTGAGCCGAGAAGCAGAGCAGTAACAACTTGATGCCTTAAAAGGGCACAATGACAAACTACAACCAATCACCGATCAGATCAAACTAGTCAAGGGAAAAAGAGGGTTGACCAGCAAACTCAAAAGTCAATAAAAACCAAGCCCAGTAGAGAAACGGGGCTGAACGGGACCATGATAGTCCAAAGAGGAGGATGTGTGGCTGCATCCCCAGGAGCTAAACAGAAGAACTTGGAACAGCTCATAAGAGGATTTTTTTTTCAAAGATAGGAATACCTTTTGTTCAGTCGGGCTGACTCCAGACCAGATTCCTCAGGATCAGGACGGCTTTTGGGGGTTAAAGGAGACTTTCTTCCAGGGCTCTGGAAGAGAGATTATCGTGCCATTTTCCAGAAGTCTTTGGGCAGAAATGGTGAGCGACTCCTACCCATTGTCCAAATACTAAATGTATATGAAATAACAGTGTTTCTAAATTAAGAGGTAGTGTCAGGGCAAGAGAGTGTTGTTCTGCTTCCAACATTCTTGAGAAGTCACTGCATAAACTGTGTGCTGTCAAGGTGGTTTGTAACAGGTTTAGCTAAACTTGGTTGGTTGGTTAGTGAGACAGACTTAGAGGTTTGAGAGGTTTTAACCTGCCTTGGGGCTCCAAGCACATATCAGTCCACTGTGCAGGAACAGGCTGCTCTATAATAACAACTCAAGAGTTAGGAGACAGGACTCTCCAACCTGGCTCATCGGAGTCAGGGAAGCCACGCCTTGTGGACACAATAGGACCCTGAATGTCACACAAACCCCATAAGACAGTCTCTGGAACCAGGCATGAATTCTGTCATTAGAATTGTTGGAATGATCAAATGTAATCAATTAGAATGTGCTGATAATGCTGTACCCCTGCAATTCATTGATTAAAGCAAAGCATATAAATGTAAAATTCTGGACTATCATTTCTGCACTTCGGGTTCAAAAATTTGGAAAAGCTGGGCTCAAATTCATCAAGAAAATTAGGTTTTTAAAGGTTTCACAGCTTGGATCAAACAACACCCTGGAATCTTGTGCCTAGATTCTAAAGCTACCAGATCGGTAACAATTGCAATTCTACAATAGGAGGTGAGTGGCCTAAAAATTCCAGTTTCCCCTTGATTAACGTCCTAACCCCGACTACTAGGTTGGACGAGTCTAGGGGTGAGATAAGGGTATGGATAGCAACTGATGGTCATGAACAGTCTGGGTGAATCACTTCCGATACAGCCTTAAGCAAAATTAATCTAGCGTCATTTTGGGTAAAGCTCAAGTGCTAGATTAGTCCGATATACCCCTTAGAGGAGAGGTTGCAGTGGGGTTTTGCCATAACTCGTGGTAATCTCACTGGGTAGACAAACATGGCGTCCCTGGGTGGGCGGATACATTCCTTAGATAAGGATCCCATTAAAAAGTAGACGTGCATCAGGAAAAACTGACCAAGCGTCGAGGAAGAAAAAAAGGCGTGCATCAGGAGAACCTGACTGAGCGTCAAAACAAGCCATGCGTCTGGAGAATCAGACCGGGCATTTGGCTCAAAGCAACCTGAAGTAAGCGGTTGCAGGTGGCTGGGTGGGCCCTCAGCCACTTATCCTGCAGTAAACACCTGGCTAGTGGGTGGAGTAGGGGGCTTACTGAGGATTACTGACCATAATCCAAGCAGTAAATTAGTAACATAGTTTGTGATCGTACCTGAACTGGAGAGCACAGCCAGGAGGCTTTGAGGAGCAGACACTCGAGACAACAAAAAGCAAAAGCAATGGGGGAAGAGGCGGACACTACAGAAGTAGAGGTTCTACAGGACCCAGCAAATGATCCTTACGATCCAGAATTGAATCCACAGCAGGAGCGTTGGTGGAAATTATCTTGTATGGTAAAGGATTCACACATTGGGACCCGTCAGTGCAGGAAAGATTTAGAGAAAGCAATGTAATAAAGGATGAACACTTGTTGCCGAGTTTGACTGAGTTTATACAAAAAAAATGCAGTCTTTCATTGTACCAAAGTGTTGCAGAGCCGCCGAATGGTGATTCTGTGCGATACGGCCAATATAAAAGCCAAAGAAGGGATAAAGAGATGGTTAGGATGGTGGATGCAGAGGCTTGAGGAATGGAACGGAGGGACCCTGACCACCATCATTAGCCCATCGAATAACTATGACCCTATAGTAAAAATTATATCCAAGGCAACAGGCTTGGAGGAGGTCCTAAAAAACTCTAAAGCAACAGTGGCAGCAAGATATAAAACCTACAAAGAAGAGTTGAAAAAGATGTGGGCATATAAAGAAGCAAGAAAAGGCCTAAAGAGTGGTCACAGTCAGCAGAGCCTCTGGGAGGACGAGAATAACAACACAGAAGACGAAATTGTAGACAAAGACATTGGGGGAGACCCTGAACCCGAGAACATGACTGAAAGGGGACAGGTAGCAAAAGGGGGTGAACCAGACAGTGATGAACAAAGCCAACCACTGTACCCCCCAGCGTCACACGTAGGACCCTCAACTTGGGTCCAAGCAGCAGGCCCGAGTGGGGGAAGGAACCCCCTGGAGGAAAAAGGGAACCCAAAATTACATGATAAGTTAGAGTTCAATGATGAATCGGAGAGCTCTGAAACAGAACAGCAAATGGAGGAGTTGGCTCACAGGCTGGTGGAAAGGATGAGAACCCTGATGATCAAGGGCAGCGCCCAGGGCATAGGAAAACTGCAAAGATCAAAAGTGCAGACTCTGTATGAGAAACCCAAAAACAGCCGAGCGAACGCGAAGACCTGGGTGAGAGTTCAGAAGAAGAACCCAGAAACACCCTGAAGAAGAAGAAAGCTAAAAAGAACAATGTAGAAACAAAGCCTGAACTTGGCTCTGGTTGGGGCAAAAAGAAAAAGTGCCTCAGCCCAGTGCCTGAAAAGGCCCAGGTCATAAAGTTCCAAAATGGAACCTGAGTGTATCAGATGATAGGGAACCCCTGGGCATTGGAAGCAGATGAGTTGCTGATATTCACCAAACATACCTGCAAGATCCACAACTTCACCTTTAGGAAAGCTTTAAAGAAGTTGCCTGGACCCAAATACCAGTTCGACTTAAGGGAGCTTAAAGCAGAACTAAAGGACGAAGGGCCAAAGACAAACAACTGGCGGAGAAGACCTCCCATACCATGCCATAATACATGTCCCAATTAAGAGCTACAAGGAAGCAGAAAGTCTAGAGGAATATATGAAAGAAATGTTATATATCCCTCAGGAGAGGGATAAGCAAAGCCATAGCCTGCAGTTTTAGGCAGGTAGTAATGTACATAGATAGATTACGATCACATAATCTACAATGGGAGGTAGCAGAAAGAGTAGCAATCAATACTACAACTTATTTGGCTAAAGCAATGCTGCCTGAAGCGGTACTAAAAGAGTTAGTTGTAGTGACGCAGACAAAACTGTACAAAGACAGGGAAACCAGGCTTTTGGCCACCATGGCAGGGACAGAAAAGAAACAACCCAAAGATGACCCAAAAAGAGAAAAAGAAAATGGAGAGAAACTGTCAACATCACCAAATACAAGGAAAGACCGAGACCCTTTATGGGATGACTCCCAAAACCCAACATCATCAGTAACCACCCCCGTGGGGAAGCGGCTGGATGATTCTATCATAAAAAAGGGAAAGAATGGTCAAAGACAATAACAGGAAAGACCATCATGGAAAGCCTCAGCAAAGATGGAACCGTGAAACGGAGACAGTGAGCAAAGTGACAGTGAAGCCGCACAAGGAGCCCTACTTATCAGAGTGCCAAGGTCTCCGCCTTCAGCAAACTGCCCATGGTATCACGCACCTGACTTTTATGGCCCTTCCTGCAGGTGGTGGGTCCACAAGGCAAACCGATGCTGTTCCTTTGGGCTGAGCCCGACCTGGCCCCATGTGTAGATACCTGGTCACCAGGCGCTCGCCAACGAGCCCCTCCCCCAGGCCTGGCTCCAGGGTGTTGCCCTGGTAACCTACAAAGTCTGGGCAAAGGACACCAAGTTCATTGCTGTGTCATGTCCATAAAAATCGTCTGAATCGTTCTTTGTCTGGCTGTTCACCATTTGATAATGTCAATAAAAAACAAAGCAAATATGTTCTTGTTTTTAATATTTCACCCTGTTTTACGGCACCCTGATTTATTATTTTGTACACTACTCTTGTTTTAACTGCATTTTTACTGTAGTTTATTGTAATCATTGTCAACGGTTTTATTGTCTGCACTATATTTGTTCTGCATGAAACAGGTCTCTCTTGCAAATGGGTCCCCGTGGCTCAATGAGGCTAGCCTGTATAAATAAAGGTTGAATGAAAAGAAAAATTCCAGGAAACAGGAGCGAAGTAGGAGAAGGCCCGTTTTTCTAGTTCAATCCTCAATGAGGGAACACTTCATGTAATATCCTGATACTTGCTCAATAATCCAGGTAGAAAAATCCAAAAAAGTTCAATCTGGTCCTTTGGACATTCAAAAAAACAAGAAAACAAAAAAAAAAAAAAACAAAGCAAAAAAAATGTGGAAACGTTTCGTCTCCGCAACAACAAAATGAAAGAGGGTGAAGCAGAACAGCTCAGAATCAAAGTTTCATCCTGCCTCAGCAATGCCAAACCACCACCTTCCAACATCAGTAGAGACGAGAGGGATGCACTCACCACTCTTAGCAAGGACAAAAACATCATCATTCTCCCAGCAGACAAAGGAAGGTGCACAGTGATTTTGAACCAGAAAGACTATCATGAGAAAGTTATGATACTCCTTAGTGACTTAACCACTTATGAACTTCTGAAAAGAGATCAAGGAAGTGGTTACAAGAAGAAGGTAATAGATTGCCTGAAAAATTTGGAGCAGGACAAGGCTATTGACTGTATTCTGTACCACAGACTGTACCCAGGGGAGGCCACACCTAGTCTGTATGGTTTACCTAAAATCCACAAACAAGGGGTACCTTTAAGACCTATTGTTAGCATGATTAACTTGGTCACTTACAATGTTTGCAAATATCTGGCGTCTGTACTCATCCCTTTAGTTGGCAGCTCAGAACACCACATACAGAACACCACAGACTTTGTGGATAAGGTTAGGGACGTCATCATGGAAACTGATGCAACTATGGTCTCTTTTGATGTCACATCACTCTTTACGTGCATTCCTGTTGAGGATGCAGTAGAAGTGGTCACTTTAACATTAAAATCAGACACCACTCTGAGCAGCAGGACCACGCTTTCCACAGAACAACTGTGTCAACTCTTGAAACTGTGCCTGCAGTCAACCTACTTCACAAATGGGGGGCAATATTATAGGCAGAAACATAGGTGTGCTACGGGGTCTCCAGTTTCTCCTATTGTTGCCAACCTGTACATGGAGGAGGTAGAAAAGAGAGTCTGATGTCCTTTTCAAGGACACCACCAAGTCATTGGTTCAGGTATGTTGATGACACCTGGGTTAAAATTAAATCTCAGGAAGTCCAACATTTTACTGACCACATCAACTCTGTGGATAAATACATCAAGTTCACACGAGAAGATGTAAAAAATGGCAGGTTGGCTTTCTTGGACTGTGAGGTCTAAGTCTCTGATAGAGGACATTTGCAAACCGAGGTGTACCACAAAACCACCCACACAGACCAGTATTTGCAGTTTGACTCCCATCCCCCTTTGGAGCACAAGTTAGGAGTCATCAGGACTCTGTATCACAGAGCAGACAGCACCCCCACTAACTCAGGAGCCAGGCAGAAGGAGAAATCCTACACAAGACAGGCTCTAGAGCAATGTGGATATCCTAACTGGGCCTTCCTGAAAGCAGAGAAGAAACCCAAACAAGACTCCAGTCAGCCATCAGGTGAAAAGGAGGAACCCAGACCCAGACCAGTGGTATTTCTGTATGTTAAGGGAGTATCAGAGAAACTGAGACAGTTATTTTCTAAACATAACGTCCCAGTGGCTTTTAAACCCCAAAATACATTACGGCTCTTCTGCGTAATATTGTGTATGCTGTTCAGTGTCAGGAGGGCTGTGATCAGTCTTACATCGGGGAAACTAAACAGCCACTGGCCAAAAGGATGGCCCAGCACAGAAGATCAACATCATCAGGCCAGGATTCTGCAGTCTACACTCATATCCAGGCCAGCGGTCACTCTTTCAGGGATGAAGATGTTCACATCCTGGACAGAAAGGAACAATGGTTTGAGAGAGGAGTAAAAGAGGCCATCTTTGTGAAAAGAAATCGTCCATCATTAAACAGGGGTGGAGGCCTCCGGGTTCAACTGTCCCCCTCTTACAATGCTGTTATTGCTAGTATCACTCAACCCCTTGTGAATAGTAAACAGCCATCAGTGTGCTAATGATCCATTGTTAGGCTGATGGTCCTTCTTGACCATGTGAGCAGCTGGTTTTAGTTGTCAGCAGCAAACTGGTTGATCCAATCTGAGAAGGTGCTATTTAAGAGACTGAGCTGAATACAGAACCTCAGACTGAGGAAGTCTCTCGGATGAGAGACAAAACATTTCTACGTTTTTTTTTTTTAATTTTTTTGTTGCTTTTGTTTTGTTTTCTTGTTTTTTGACTGTCCAGAGGACCAGATTGAACTTTTTTGGACTTCATGTAATATTGTCCTGAGAGTGCACGCTGTTGCTGCGCTCTCTCACTTTTGTGTATTTTAGATGATTGAGCACTGGAAAGCCTCAGCCTTCATTTATATTCATTTTGTTAACTACTACTGCCTCCATTAAAATTGCTTTTTAACTTAATGTTAATAAAATGTAAATCTTGGAACACAGTCTCCTGCTTACTTGTAAGCAAATCCAATTGCCTTTCTGTGTATAAATTGTTTCCTTGGGTGAAGGTCCTAAGGTGGCATTGCAGTAAGTTAAAAAAAAATAAAATAAATAACATCCGTAGTCCTAAGCTTCAGCTTGCCACATGTGCGTTGTTTAAATGATGTACTTTGTAGGTTTACGAGTGCAGAACATTGTGGCTCCATCGATGCAGGGTAGGTCTGCCAAACTGGAACCAAGCTGGACCGGAACCGAGCTGCTGTTCTGCAGAGCTGGTAAGTAAAGTTTTGCAGTACTGTACAGTACATATACATATGTTGTTAAAATTATGTAGGTTTAAGGGTTTAGAACATTGCCAGAGTGTGGGAAGGGTTTATGAGACCTTAAAATATATAAATAGTAAAATAATTATAGCATTGGTACTTCATGATTTTTCACTTATTGTGGCTGTGTCTGGAATGTAACCCCTATGGTAATCGAGGGACTGTCAGGATTTATCAGGCAGGAATGAACCCAATAGTTGCAGGCAGAGACTTGACTCAGAAGATACAAAAATAAATACTTCAATGATAAGAAATTAAAATAGCTGACGAGGCAGCAACTTACAAAATATACTCAGGACTGGATCAAACTGGCAGGAAAAGACAGGGTAGACCCAATGACGACGCAACAATGAACAAGACTAACAGACAGACTAGATACCCAGACAAGACAGGACGTGATTAAAAACAGCTGGCACGAGACAAGGGTGAAATTAATTGGATAAATGACGAGACACACTCCCGGCCTCCCATCGGACTGATGCGAGTCAGGTGGGCGGCCATCCATCAGGCTGAAGCAAGTCGGGCGGGCGGCCAGGAGCCCATCCATCAGGCCGGGGCCGGTCAGGCCGGCATCCGAGAGGTCGTCCAATAGGCCGTTTAGGCAGAGACAAGACAGATAGGTAAGCGGGAGCACATTCATCGGACCGGGGCCGGTCAGGCAGGCGGTCAAGTGGTCGTCCATCGGACCATTCATCGAGCAGGAACCGGACATACAGGAGGCCGGGAGACCATTCATCGGGCCAGGGCCAGCCAAGCAGGCGGCCGAAAGATTGTCCATCAGGTCATTCTTCAGGCAGGACAGACAGGAGGCCTGGAGACCAATCATCAGGCCGGGGCTGGTCAGGCAGGCAGCCGAGAGATCGTCCATCGGGCCATTTTTCAGGCAGGAGCAGAACAGACAGGGTCGCAGGCAGGTTGAGGCCGAAGATCTCAGGCGAGCCTAGGCCGAAGATCTCAGGCGAGCCGGGAAAGAAGACCTCAGACAAACCAGGATCTTCTGCGGTCGGGTCAAGATTTTCTGCGGTCGGGTCTGGATTTTCTGCGGTCAGGTCAGGATCTTCTGCTGTCGGGTCAGAAGCTAAGACCTCAGATGTACCAGG
>NC_056499.1:1650898-1665330 GCF_014905685.2 Nematolebias whitei
TCTGTGGTCAGGTCAAGATCTTCTACGGTCGGGTCTGGATCTTCTGCGGTCGGGTCAGGAGCGAAGACCTCAGACGAACCAGGGGCAAAGACCTCAGACGAGCCGGGGACAAAGATCTCAGGCGAACCGGGAGCGAGGACCTCGGTGGATGGACCAGGAGCGAGGACCTCAGCAGATGGATCAGGAGCGAGGACCTCAGTGGACGGACCAGGTGCGAGGACCTCAGCAGGTGGGTCAGAGGCGAGGAGCTCAGTAGCGAGGAGCTCTTCTGCGGCCTGATCGTCTGGGGCTGGATCTTCTGGGGTCGGATTTTCAGTGGCAGTATCTTCAGCAGCAGGATCTTTGGCGGCAGGATCTGGAGCAGGAGCGGAGTCCGTCTGGACCCCCACAGCTGAGCAGACAGAAGAGGAGTCCGTCTGGACCCCCACAGTTGAACAGGCTGGAGAGGAGTCAAACCCCCTCGGAGCAGGAGAAGTGAGGAGCGTCCACCAGGACCCCCTCGGAGCAGGAGATGTGAGGAGCATCTTCCAGAACCCCCTCAGAGCAGGAGAAGTGAAGAGCGTCTGCCAGGACCCCCTCGGAGTAGGATATGTGAGGAGCATCCGCCAGGACCCCCTCGGAGCAGGAGAAGTGAAGAGCATCAGCCAGGACCTCCTCGGAACAGGAGACATGAGGAGCATCCGTCAGGACCCCCTCGGAGCAGGAGAAGTGAGGAGCATCCGCCAGGACCTCCTCGGAACACGAGACGTGAGGCTTGGCTCTTCTGCGTCAGGCTGCAGGTTCTGAAGGCTCTGGGCAGGCTGCAGGTTCTGAAGGCTCTGGGACTGGGGCCGAGTCATGCTCTGGGACTGGGGCCAAGACTGGGTCTGGAACTGGGACCGAGACTGGGTCTGGAACTGGGACCGAGACTGGGTCTGGAACTGGGACCGAGACTGGATCTGGAACTGGGACCAAGACTGGTTCTAGACAGGCTCCAGGTTCTGTGGTGGATTGTCTTATGGACCTGATCTCAATCAAAAGCTGGTGATATTTTGGGATAGAGGTGAGGCCGGGCACAGAAATTAACAGTTTCTTAGCTAACCTAAGAAGTGTGTCAGAACAGTCCAGGTTATTTTTAGCTGAAGTCAACAGGTTTTGAAGGATGGTGTTTATGTGATAGATATCAGAGGCATCTATCACCCAAGACGTGTCTTTTTTGATGACCTCTGCAGGAGTAGTGTGGGACTGCTGTGTAGACTGTTCTCTGGGGTGGCCCCCCTTCGTCAGACCTTTAGACTAACGGGGGTGGAGAGCGAGGTGACAGAACTGATCCTTGTGCGAGCTTAGTGCAGGAGTGAGGTGCCGGATTCCACCCTCACCGAAGAACTAGGAGGTAAGTCATCTGGATCAGCTTTCTCAACAGCACCAGAACCAGGTCCCGGAAACTCAGCCTTGCCAGACCGAGTTGGATCTGCAGTCGCTGTCAGGGATGTTGGCAAAGGTTTCGTGGATTGTTTCCGGTTTCGTTTTCTGCTGCCCTGGCGGCGACAGTGGGAAGAGGGAGCAGGAACAGACAGAGCTCGTCCTCCAGCTCCGCGTCCTCCCCTGACATCCACCCTGAGTAGCCGAGCGGCGCTGGAGATGGAGAAAAATTTGTCTCGGGTGCCAGGTGTCCCCCCTCCCCCCAGGGCAGAAACCTTTTCTCTTCCTCCAGAACCAGGAGAGGCGAAGACAAAATTTCAATCGCCAGGCAGTGGCGATTTTGTGTTCGGACAGGTTCAGTTAGGAACCCACCACACCGGATTACAGGCTCCCCCATCTGTGGCTTGTAACAGACAGGTGAGTAATTCTGAGAAGTACTCTGCCCGCTGGGTTCTGTGTTGGTCGCGTCGTTCTGTCAGGATTTATCAGGCAGGAATGAACCCAGTAATTGCAGGCAGGGACTCGACTCAGAAGATACAAAAATAAATACTTTAATGAAAATACATTAAAATAGCCAACGAGGCAGAAACTTACAAAATATACTCGGGACTGGATCAGACTGGCAGGACAAGACAGGGTAGACCCAACGACGACGCGACAATGAACAAGACTAACAGACAGACTAGATTCTAGACTAGACTAGCTTCTTTTCCTCCCAGGCTCTGATCGAGGTGGCAGCTTCTGTTTTCTCCTCCCCCGTTTTTTTCCTTCTTCCTGCTCTGCTCTCTGTGTGTCTGAAGCGCCTGGGTCTCATCTCCCGAACATAAATTAAGAAGATTATGGATTTGGTATCGTGGGCGTTCAACTCTATTGATAAGATTTTTTCATCAAAGCGACAAGGTCCTGGGGAACCGGCATGTCTAGCTGAGACTCACGCTGTGGGGTACGTCATGGATTCGTGGGGAGTGTGGCAATCAATGTGCATTACAGTTTTGTCTCAAGAAGATGTTGAAGACGTTTACATATTTGGACTTATGATAGCAGGGACTCTGCTTTTTGGCATCGGCGGGGCTCTGTTTTATTGACTTTTGAAGAAGACAGCGGGAGCAGTTTGGCCATGGAAAAGCTCCCGAGTCAGTGTGAAGGTCGGGTCCTCGCTGTGGGAACTTTAAATCGTCTGGTGTATGAGCTTAACTGTAAGGTGGAGGCGATTGAGAATCGCAAACCACCTGCGGCTTCTGGGACTCATCAGCGTGGTGGGTTCGACCTTGAAGGAGACTCATAGCATGGATCAGTGAAATTAAATTCCACAATTAGGCTTTTTCAGAACCAGAACGCCCAGATGGACTCAAGGCTGAAGAAAAAAATCTGTCTGCCTGAAGAAAAACAAATATTAAGCTTATCTAATCTGACTCCCAATGGCCTCGGAGATGGGCTGACTATCAAATTTCTCCTGGGACATGAGTACCCAAGGACAAAAGCTTTATCTATCGCTGCACCCCCTCCCGAGAACTTTCTGTGCAGGCTTATCAGAACTGCTGGCTGGAACAATATCCTCAGAATCTGTGACTGATCTGAAAAAAGCTCATGGACAAATCTCAACACCTCGATGTCAAATGCAAATGTAATCATGTTTTAATTGAGCTGCTGGTAGAGTTTTTTGATGGCTCAAATTGTGTCCTGATAGACAAGATGTGAAAGATCTTTTTTTGTAATACCACCATCTACCCTCATGTTTCTCCCCCTTTTCCTATCTAAGATTATTATCTGATAAGGATAAAATGGCCGCACTCTCCTGTAGTTGCAGCTTCGTGCACTCCGCCCATCTTTCGGACGACTGTACGTACATATTCGCGTTGTACCTCGGTGCAATTCCATCAAAGTTTATTCTGATTCTGATTCTGAGATACCCAGACAAGACAGGACATGATTACAAACAGCTGGCACGAGACAAGGGTGAAATTAATTGGATAAATGATGAGACACACAAGGGAGTACAGACAAGGAATGCCCACAGATGGTGCCATCCTTACAGGGACTACAGTACAAGTAGTACTTTGAGTAGACAGGTGCTAATTTGAGTTTACCTGGCTGCGATCCTCCCCAGCTCCATCAGGCACAGGCACACCTCCCAAGGCTGCTTGTGAAGGACTTCATGACAAACAGAGCATGGAGGGGCAGAAACAGAGAAAAAAAAACAACAGGTGACATCTGAAAAGAAAGATGTTTATGGAGATAAAATACTGTTTCTAACAAAAGAAAACCAGAGCTCCATTTGGAACCGAGAAGGCCGTTTCAGAGGATCTTCCATCTCTTTTATGCAAGTCAGTGTTTAAAGGTGAGCAGGAATTCCTGTGGGTTCTGGATTTGTGACAGAGGGCATGAGGGCAGCCTGCAAAGAAAAACCTCACTGACCTCCACTATCCTTTATTATGAAAGGAACTGTGAAGATAGGAACCAGGTGGGGGACTGGGTCAGTTTTAGATCAGGAAAAAAATGTTACAATCAAACTGTTAAAATGGCTAACCATAAAAACTAAAAGTGTATCTTTTACACCCACCATAAGATGGGAAGGATGATTGTACCATTGTGACAGAGAAACAACACTGCCTTTTAAGAAAAGCTCAGCGAGTTTCCTCTCAGTCAATTGTATAAGAAGCAGACAAAAGGGACGTTGTGTCTGTAAGGATTTACCTGCATTTCATCGTTCTCACGCATCTGTGGACCTGCTTAGACTTGCCCCTACAAGAAGTGTATGGAAAACTACTGTACTTGATAAAATTACAAAACTGTGTCAGGATGTAGATTTCTGCTCCAACACTCAAGCAACATATGAACCTTTAAACAGAAAGATGCTTTGGAGGGGTCTCCACAGTGAGTCATCCTCCTCCATCTCACTCTGTCCTCTGTGTCCTCTGTCCTCACTCCATCTACCTCCATGTCCTCTCTTAACTGCATCCATATGTCTCCTCTTTGAATTTTTCATGGCAGCTGCATTTCTAACATCCTTCTACCAATATACCCACTGTCCCTCCACTGGACATGTGCAAAGCACTGTCCCTCCTCTGGACATGTCCAAACCATCTCAGTGTGTCCTCTCTAACTTTATATCCCATTGGTTCAACCTGTGCTATACCTCTGGTGATCTCATTCCTAATCTTCTCCATCCTTGTCACTCCTAAGGAGAACCTCAACATCTTCATTTTTGACACTTCCAGAGTTCTGTCTCCTGTCTTTTTGCCCATGTCTCTGTCTCCAGACCAAACAACATAGCTGGTCTCACAACTGTCTTGAAAAATGTTTCCTTTGACCTTTGCTGACACCCAGGTCTTAATTTGTAAACCAATTGATGCCGTAATGCAAATAAAGGGTGGGATGGTTGGGGGGGGGGGGGTAGGCGGCGCAGTGGATGTCTGGGGGTTGTCCCCCCATAAAATTTTGAATAAAGTGTAAATGCGATTTCCTGCATTTTGGTGTATTTTAACGGGTTCTTTAACATCTACATTTGCCTACATTTGTAAACACTCTGCTTCTGTCAAGCAGCCTAACACCCCACCCCCCCACCACTCACACACACACACATTTAATGGTTCAGAGCCTGACTCTTCTTTCTCTGCTCGTTGTTGTCCGACTCCACATGTGAAACCTCCAGGCGCCTCTTCCATCTGTTCATGACGGCTGCCTGTGAGCTCCTGCCCATATACGACTGCCTGATTAACAACAAAAAAGGCTAAATCATGTCATCTGGGCCAGTTTCTCTAAGTGACTGACTTGAAACACGGCAGGGAAGGTTACCTATGGGACAGATCTGGTTGGCAGGCCACAGACCGACAAAATCCTCTGTCTGGATGGGAGACGAAACGTTTCTCATTTGAAGAGACTAGTCCAGATGACATGATTTAGCCTTATTTGTTGTTATCTACCTGGACGATTGAGCTTACAAACCTACGGATACTATGGCTGACTTTCATTCCTCTTCGTTCAAGTGCACACCTCCACCTGCCTAAGTTCTCTTCCACCTGCTCCCTGTTCTCACCACAGATCACAATGTAATCTGCAAACATCAGAGTCCACGGGGATTCCTGCTTGACCTCATATGTTAGTCAGTCCATCACCAAAGCAACCAAGAGGAGCTCAGAGCTGATCCTTGATGCACTCCCACCTCCACCTTGAAGCTGTCTGTCACTCCTACAGCACATCTCACCACTGTCCTGCTGTCCTCATACATGTCCTGTACCAGTCTAACATACTTCTCTGCCACTACAGATTTCCTCGTGTAATGCCACACCTCCTCCCTCAGCACTCTGTCAGATGCTTTTTCTAAATCCACAAAGACACAATGGAGTTCTTTCGGACCCTCTCTGTACTTCTCCATCAGCATCCTCAAAGCAGAGATGGTGTCTGTGGTCCTCTTTCTTGACATGAAACCATACTGCTGCTCACAGTCACATGAGAGTTCTCCCAGTTGGAGTTAAATTCAAAACAGTCTGCCCTTCAGATAAATAATGTTACCTTATTTTTTTATTTTTATTTTCTTCTTTCTAGAAATTTGGCTGATTTTTTTTATTATCTAAATTATTCTGCCTCTCAGCGAGCAGGTCCCTGGTTCAAACCCCAGTCCAGGGGCTTTTCTGGGTGGAGTTTGCATGTTCTCTCCGTGCATGCGTGGGTTTTCTCCGGATACTCCAGTTTCCTCCCACAGACCAAAAACATGCATGTTAGGCTGATTGGTAACTCTAAATTGTCCCTAGGTGTGAGAGAGAGAGTGAATGGTTGTTTGTCTCTATGTGTCCCTGTGATGGACTTGCGACCCGTCCAGGGTGTACCCCTCCCCTCGCACAGTGATTGCTGGACATGGGCACCGGCGACCCCCGTGACCCAAAATGGAATAAACGGGTAAAGATAATGGATGGATGGATGAATCTAAATTATTCACAACCCAGGGTCCAGTCCAGGAAGCAGAGTTGTAGTCCTCCACACCTCTCTGCTGCTTCTCCTCTGTTACCCACCCACACCCCCACTGAAACAGTGTCAACTCACCCACGGCTCAAATTAAATAAACCAAAAATCAGCTCTAATAATATTAAACATAAAAATCGTATTTAAATTAACACAAGTACTTTACCAGAGCAAAATCATAAAATAATTAAATGTGGATTATTGAACATCAGACTCTCTTTCCTCTAAATCCCTGTTAGTTAATGAACTGATCATCATATTATAGCATAGCAGAACTGGTTTGTTCCGCTTTGGAGTAAGCTGTTGGGGAAGAATCAGTTTTGTTGTGTGTTTCCTTGACTGATGAAGCCTTCTGGATCAAAGGCAAAATATTTCAGCACAAAAAAAAATAAAATAAAAAGAAACTGTCCATATGACCTGACTGAAAAATGTTGGATTGTATACCTGGATTATTGAACATGGACTTTGTTGATCATCATATTGATTTATTCTGTCTGACAGAAACTTGGCTACAACAGGAGGATTTTGTTAGTATAAGTGAATCCACTCCTGTTAATTATTTAAATTTTCATGTTCCTAGAACAACTGGCCGAGGTGGAGGTGTACCTTCTATTCTTCAGTCAGGACAATTAAATAATACAAAACCAATTATTAGTTATAATACTTTTGAATCGCTGTCTCTAAGTCTATCCCATCCTAAATGGACATCAGAAAAGCTACTTTTAATAGTTATATATTGTTCACCAGGCACTTACTCTCTGTTTTTGTCTGAATTCTCAGAATTCTTAATTGACTTATTACTAACTACTGATAAAGTCATAATAATGGAGGATTTCAATATTCATGTAGATGTTGAAAGTGATAGCTCAAGCATAGCCTTTAAAAACTTAATAGTCAATTGATTTTACTGAAAATGTCCACACATCTAGGAACTGTGAAGTGCTACCTGAACCAGAAACCCTGGTTGAACGCATAGGTCCATACCCAGCTGAAAGCCAGGGATACTGTCTTCAGGTGTGACAACTCACATGAACTGGGGAGGACAAGGAAATAGCTGGCTGCTGCTATAAAGAGGGCCTAAGCAATACATGCATGGAAGATACAGGGACATTTCTCCTTACGGGACCCACGGAGCATGTGGAGGGGCATTAAGTGCATGACAGACTGTAAAAGCAGGGGTGCACAATGCCCAAGGGATCAATCACTGCCTGATGCTCTTAACATATTTTATGCACGCTTTGAAGACACAAATAGACCACCCAGCACCAGACTCACCTCACCACCGGAAGAAGAGTTTCTCAGTGTAACCTCAGCAGAAGTAAGGAGGACCTTCAGGAGGATTAATCCTCACAAAGCAACTGGCCCAGACAACATCCCAGGGAGGGTGCAGAGAGACTGTGCCGATCACCTCTGTGAGGTGCTGGCTGATGTCTTTTAACTCTTCACTCACCCTGGCAACTGTTCCCACCTGCCTGAAGACCCATCATCACAGTTCCTAAGAGTGCTGCAGTGACTAGTCTGAATGACTATCGAGCAGTAGCCCTCACCCTGATAGTCGCTAAATACTTTGAAAGACTGGTCATGACCCACATCAAAACAACCATCAACATAAGCAAAGCTCAACACCAGTATGCATACTACAAGAATTGATCAACAGAGGATATCATCTCCACTGTGGTCCACACTGCTCTCACCCACCTGGAGCAGAAGGACTCCTACATACGTATGCTCTTTGTGGACTTCACATCTGCCTTCAACACCATGATCCCCCAAACCCTGATGGACAGACTACTCACACTTGGACTAAGCCCCTCCATCTGCAACTGGGTCCTAAACTTCTTAACAAACAGACCACAGGTAGTGAGGATCCACAACCTCTCCTCCTCCACCATAACCCTCAGCACTGGCTCCCCTCAGGATTGTGTGCTGAGCCCTCTCCTGTTCATTCTGCTCACATATGACTGTGCACTAGGATGACATTTTTCTGGAATCCTGTGGGTCACGGGATCCCAGCAGGATTCCGGCAGAACAGGAGTCAACTTTATTATAACTCACAGGATTGGTATGGGACAGGACGAAAAATTAACAGGACCAGACAGGAGTGCGAACCAACAAATCAGGACAATAAAATAAAATAAACTTTGGACAGGCACCACTATTTTCTAGTTTTCTTTCAATAAGCCTTCACTCTGGAATACTAGACTTACAATTTTACAGTCTGTAAAATGTTAAACACAAAGTAATATAAAAAGGAATGGGTAGAAGGTTAAATCAAATTCAATGTATTTCCTAAAGACTAAATGGAAGAAATGAAGAAGAAAAAAAACAGGAGTGGTGCAGGAGTGGGAGTCATTCTGAATGGGAGCAGGATGGGAGCAGGAGTCATGTTACCAGGAGTGGGAAAGGACAGGAGCTATTTTTTTTATTCTGGACCTGAAATGGGACAGGACAGGATTTTTTCTGTGGGACCAGGACAGGACAGGAGTGAAAATCCACTCCCGTGTCATCCTCTACTGTGCACCGACCCATCCAAGCTGTCAAATTGGCTATGTTTACATGTGCAAAATTCTTTGACTGGATTGAAATGTTTTCAGATTAAATAATTCAAATGTATCATTTACATGGGCACAATCTGTTCATGACGAGCGTTTACATGAAGCGGGCTTTGTTCTGAACAGAAGTAGACATGCGTAGAGTGGTAAACTCTCCTTGAAAAACACAGAAGAAGAAATTCTACTTCCGGTTTACTTCCGGGATGAAAGTAAACAAACCTGAGCACCAAAATGGACCCACGACAGGTTTTAATGACGGTGGAAACGCTACTGCACTCCCTGACTGAGCTACAGGCAATACAGGTCATTTTGAGCTTTTTCAAAGTTTCTACAAGAAATGTTGTGTCGTTCACCGACCAGCTTTGCTTCCCCGACATGCTAATATTCTTAGCATTAGCCAGGCGGAAATGACAAAGTCGCACATGCACAGTCAGGTCAGTTTTTCACGATCGAAAATAAATGAACAGTTCAAGTGTTTACATGCGCACCATTCGGGTTATGAATCAGCGTAAACCCCTGTTTCGTGCTGATCAACAAATTATTTCAGATCGTACTGAATAAACAGAAAATAACCCAAATGGGGCGTTTACATGACACATTTTTATTTCAAATGGCCATTTAACCCGATTACTTATGTCCATGTAAATATAGCTATTGTAAAGTTTGCAGATGACGGTGGTTGGATGCATCACAAACAACAATGAGTCCAGCTACAGGCAGGAGGTGGAACAGCTGGAGAGCTGGTGCAGGAAGAACAACCTTCACATCAATGTAAAAAAAGATGAAGGAGATGGTCCTGGACTTCAGACCAATCAAACACAACTACCACCCTCCACCCCTCCTCCACCCTCTGAACATAGGAGGATCTGTGGTGGAAGTGGTCTCCAGCTACAAGTACTTGGGTGTGCACCTGAACAACAACCTCAGCTGGAGCAACAACACCACCAGCCTGATGAAGAAAGCTCATCAGAGACTCTACTTCCTCAGACGGCTGAGACGAGCTGGTCTGGAAGCTCAGTCCTCACCTCCTTCTACAGGTGTGCAGTGGAGAGCATCCTGTACTCCAGCATCAAGTGTGGCATGGAGGCTGCACAGCTGCAGAAAGAAAAGCTTTGCAGAGAGTGGTGAAGGCTGCACAGAAGATGTTGGAGTCAGCCTCCCCACCATCACAGACATCTACACCTCCAGATGCAGGAAGAGGGCCACCTGCATCATGAAGGACCACACTCACCCAGCACACACACTTTTTGCCCCACTCCCCTCAGGAAGGAGGTTGAGGAGCATTAAGTGTAGAACCACTAGACTGAGGAACAGCTTCTACCCTGAGGCTGTTAGACTCATGAATCTCTAACCAGAAGAATCACTGTGATGACACTTTAATTGGTGACAAGTGACTTATCTGTACTGCTGATCTCGTGCTGTTGTGCTCATTCATATCCATCTGCTCACCACAGACTCATGTTCAAGCTGCTGTTGTTACGCCATATTGTTTTACATTGTTAGTGTTTAGTTTGTATCTTGGATCCTTATATACTCTTTCTTTTTACAATTTATATTTTTGCTATTGTTGCATGTAACTGGGACCCTGTGTACACAATTTTGTTCCACCTCATGAACCACATGTGATGAAACGACAATAAAACTGACTTAAACTTGACCTTGTGTTAGTTTCTCCTGGTCTTGAGTTTTTCTGAGTTTTGGTTGTAAGTTACCCATTAAATGCCCTGGTTTTCCTTGCCTCCCTGTAGCTGCCCACATACTGTGTCTGCTTAAACTCAAGGTTAAATGCATATTAATTCTCTACTTCTTAGCCGATCTGGTAGTCAGATATTTAAAGCTGTAAAATAACATGCACTAAAATTAAGTGATTCTTCCACACTGTCTTAATACTCTTACAAACCTCAAGTTTAAAGGCCTTTGCTCAATCAGAACAGTGAACACAGACAGTTGAGTCAACAAATATTGGCATTAAAACAATGAAACTAAAAACGTCAGAGCCCTTTGGGATCCACTGTTTAAAACAGTGGATCCCAAAGTTATGGCTATTACCCCAAGGTAGGTCATGGCACACCAAGTGGTGGTCCTTAAATAACCTCCAGGTGTCAGTTTACTTTGACTGAGTGTCACATATTTGTTCTAATTGTTACAAAGAATAAAATATTTAGTCATAACCTTGTAAAAATAATAATAAATAAGTTACTGTGGATGTTAAGGTTGGGTTGTCATTATGCTTGTGTTAAACAATGTTTCTGTATTTTTCATCCAGTACTAGATGGAGGTCAAAATAATGTAGTCCAATCATTTTGTACACTCGAAGCTAAAATGTTTGGGAGGCACTAGTCTAAGACACAATCTCTGCTTTTAACTCACCCAAATCTTCAGATTCAAAAAGGTACGCCTCATCAATGCCGATCTGTCGACACCAGTAGAGAAAGTTGGCGGTATTATCTCGCGCGAAGAATGATCCAGAAGTTGCACTGGCTCGCCAGTTGATCACTCTTTTGGCCATCGGCTATCTCACACACACACACACACACACACACACGCACGCACGCACACACACACACACACACACACACACGCAGATGAAGCGAGGCTGCAGTGGGAACATAGTTCTATATTTCTTCAGTACTACATGAACCTGCACAATGACACGCCCAGCCACCTTTAAAAGAAGAGCAGGGTGTAAATATGAGCATCCTCCACTTGTCTGAGTGTTCTGTGTGTGCACGAAGGATAAAAGAAAAAGAAACTTGTCAAAACCAAACTGTAGCAAAGTGAGGTTAGGTCAAATAAAACCAGACTAGACATGAACAGCAGTTAGTCTCAGACCAAACCCTAACCCTGAGCAAAGCTCCACTCGTGGTTTGCTGATTTGTAGCTCCTGGATGTAAAGCTAATAAGAGAAGAGCAACTACTTTGTTCAAGCTGTTATTTTAATTATGTCTGCTTAAAGTGTCCATGATCACATCAATAAATTACTGTTTTATTGGGTTGGTCAAATTTAATCGTCCTTAAGTGATTGTATTTTTATTCGTTGACATGTTTCTTAGGTGAAAGGTGATCATGTAAATGCCTAAATGTAAAAACCTTTAGAGAAGTGATAGGTGCAGCACCTTTCCCTTGTTGGTGTGAACCATCTTCTCTTGGAGCAGCTTTGCCAGCTGACAGAGGAGAACGCCGTTATCCAACTGTTCGATCAGACTGTCTGCTGTGAAGTTCACACCTGAGAAGAACCCAGACACACTGAGCTAAAGAGCTTGATGCAGAACTGTCATGAAAACTCTCAGCTTTACCACATGGGCCCACATGTCATTGCTTTTCATTCCTTACACAAACAGTTTTGTGAAAAGCAACTTTTGTCCCTTTTCCACCGCTCCTCTTCAGCCCAGTTCGGCTCGGTTCAACTCGACTCGGTTCAGTGCACGTTGTGTTTCCATAGCCCCTTTCAGTACCCGTTACAGTGGGCGGGGTTCAAACTGACGTCACACGCCTCACCAGCTGGTGGGGGTAAGGCCATGGAAACAGGTTTCAGTGCAGGGTGAGAAATTATTTTGAAGTTTCTGGTAAATTAAAAAGAATACAGATTATTGAAATGATCTAATTAAACTATATATATATATATATATATATATATATATATATATACATGTCTTGCTAATAAACGTTTAATGAACTTTAGTTCACCATTAAATCTCTGATGAAGCAGATTCTACAAAAACATGTATATTTAAAATTTTATAGTTTTTCTTCATCGTTTGATGTATTTTTCTTTTTTTTTTTTTTTTTCGTTTAGCCTTTATTTACCCAGGTGAGTCTATTTAGACTCATTGTGTCTACTTTTATTGTTCAGTTTATTTGTGTGGTTTTGTTTCTTGTTCACAGATATTTCCTCTTTTTAGCTTTGCTTTACAGTTTAATTCTTGTTTTGTGATTTGTACATCTGTGGGTTAGAATAAAGTTGAACTAAAGGCCGTATCTCTTCTTTAAACATGTTGGAGGGAAATATTCCTGAGATCTAATAATTTTGTGTCTTTTGAGGATTTTTCAGCTGAGTTAACTTTAACAGATTATTTAATCGTCATTAAAGTAAAAACAGGACTTCATGATGAATCCGGCACCGTTTATTTATTTATTTTATTTATTTTTGTATCTTTGCCGATTAAAAAAAATACATTATTTATTTAATACATAGAATGTTTTTAAAAAATGTTTCCATCCTCTGTCCCGGTCTGCCCGTCTGCCGGGATCAGGGTTCGGTCTTCATGAGCAAGCGAGGTCGGGGTCTGGGCAACGGCCTTCTGCGAGTCAGCAGATCGAGACTCCGATGGAGAGGACCGGGCAGACCCGCGGAGCTCCGTCTGGCTCGCTCTGAATTTTGTTGCCAGCCACCAAGCATATAAAACACGTGCACTTCACCATTAGACCACGGAGTGTCATTATTGTTTTTAAAATCTTTAAAATAGATCCAGCCGTTGCTCCAAGTTCCAAATAATTGCAATTGGCAGAATGGTGAAAAGTTTCTGAAAGATCCAGTGACTCCTCCCCCTGACCAGTCAGTGACCGACAGTGTTTCTGACGTCATGTTTAGGTGCTGGTTTGGCTCGCTTGGTCCCACCAGAGAAGCAGGGACCAAAAAAGTGTCCGGTTCCGTGAAAAAATGACAGTGGGAAAGTACCGAACGGAGCCGAGTCGGGCTGAAGAGGAGCGGTGGAAGAGAGACTTTAGAGTCAGAGTCAGAGTTTCTTTATTGTCATTCGCACCTCATGTGGTACACGTGGTGGAGTGAAATTATGTACTCAAGGTCCCAGTTACATCCAACAATAAAATGTATAAGAAAAACAGTAATAACATCTAAGATATGAACTAAGAAAAACATCAACTAAATATACACTAAGCACTCATAACATAAAACATTGAACATCAGCACAAACATGAACATGAGTCTGTGAGCAGATGTGCACGCATGAACACATCAACATTGAAACAGATCAGCAGCAACACGAAACAGATCAGCAGCAACATGAAACAGATCAGCAGCAACATGAAACAGATCAGTAGCAACATGAAACAGATCAGCAGCAACATGATGTGGTTTTTCACAGTGATTTATCTGGTTAGAGATTCATGAGTCTAACAGCCTCAGGGTAGAAGCTGTTCCTCAGTCTAGTGGTTCTACACTTAATGCTCCTTAACCTCCTTCCTGAGGGGAGCGGGGCAATAAGTGTGTGTGCTGGGTGAGTGTGGTCCTTCATGATGCAGGTGGCCCTCTTCCTGCATCTGGAGGTGTAGATGTCTGTGATGGTGTGGAGACTGACTCCAACATCTTCTGTGCAGCCTTCACCACTCTCTGCAAAGCTTTTCTTTCTGCAGCTGTGCAGCCTCCATGCCACACGTTGATGCTGGAGCACAGGATGCTCTCCACTGCACACCTGTAGAAGGAGGTGAGGACTGAGCTTCCAGACCAGCTCGTTGTCATGAATCACGTCCCTGTATTTAGATCTTTATCACTCTGTTCAC
>NC_056499.1:1665340-1677661 GCF_014905685.2 Nematolebias whitei
CTGTTGTGTTGTGATCTTGGTCCAAACCCTCACGAGAGTTCCTTACACTCGTCTCAGCCGCCTGAGGAAGTAGAGTCTCTGATGAGCTTTCTTGATCAGGCTGGTGGTGTTGTTGCTCCAGCTGAGGTTGTCATTCATGTGTACACCCAAGTACTTGTAGCTGGAGACCACTTCCACCACAGATCCTCTTATGTTCAGGGGGTGTAGATGTTTTTGTTCCTTCTGAAGTCCACAACCATGTCCTTTGTCTTCTTCACATTGATGTGAAGGTTATTTTTCTGGCACCAGCTCTCCAGGTGTTCCACCTCTTGCCTGTAGCTGGACTCATCACTGTTTGTGATGCATCCCACCACCGCTGTATCATCTGCAAACTTTACAATGTGACAGCCTGGATGGGTAGCTGCACAATCATACGTGAGCAGAGTAAACAGGAGGGGGCTCAACACACATCCCTGAGGAAAGCCAGTGCTGAGGGTTATGGTGGAGGAGGAGAAGTTGTGGATCCTCACTGACTGTGGTCTGTTTGTTAAGAAGTCCAGGACCCAGTTGCATGTTAAAGTGAAGTTCAGTGTTCTGCTCCAAAACTGGAGCAGTTGGGGAGTGAGACAACAACTTTAACAGACTGTTACACATGCAAACTGCACATTTTCCTTCACGGCTTTGTTTTCATTAGTATAGTTTTTATTGTCCACTGTTGTCATTATTCTTTGTTGAAATCAGGTGTCTCTTGTAAATGAGTCCTCCAGGCTCAATGGGTAGAAATAAAGGTTGAATGAATAGTTTCAGGACTGTAACAATAAAATAAAAAAGCCTCACCCATTGTTTTGCTGAGCCACAGTGCCAGGTCCTCTTTAATGAGCAGGAGGCTGGCGTCATGGCGGCAAGGCAACCACTGGTGAAACTCCTGAGGACTGCTGAGACTCGGCCCAGAACGTCTGGTGTTTGGTGAGAGAAGATGGTTCAACCCTAACCCGTTCTGGTTCTCAGGGCTCAGAGGAGTGTCGAGAACAGGAGGCATCACTTCACTTTCCATGCCACTCCTCTGCCTGCTGAAGCAAATCATAGAGTTTATCTGAACGACATTACATTCATGTTTTTCAAGTTTCCAGTGTTTAATTATAAATGATGTCATGATCAACAGGATAAAATGTGAGACATCATCAACATATAGAACGTGGTTCACTCCTTCATGCTTGTTTTAATTCATCATCTACTGTACATGAATTGACTGCATGTGCAGTACGTATGCAGTGCATGTGTGTACTATTATTCACAAGTTAATGTCAGGAATCCCGTCTTTGGGTATTTTTTTGCTAAAATAAGAAAACCCTTTGTGAAAAGTGCATAATGTGAATAACAGCATTTTGTTTGCAAAATGTGTAAAATTGCTCATTGTCATTAGTGTTCACATGAATTTGCAAGTCGAGAGTCCTGTGTTCATAAATGCACACTGTAAATTCACAGATGACCTTGAATCTATCAACTGACACCCGTTCAGACATTTAATGTGATTTGTCCTTAATTTTCAAACCAAATTAAAATTTTTAATTTAAAAGTATAGCTGCAAAAACAACCAATATGTTATTCAGAAATTATTTTTTTAGTTGGAAAGTCAATGTTATTTAAATGAGTGCATTTAATAAACCTTAAATAAAAGTAATCATTAGGTCTTGGTGTGCAACCACAGAGTTTTACTCCACACCAACAAATCAGCAGTGCATGTTGAAACTCTGCTGCCGCAGCCGCTGCCTTGTACAGACCTTAAATTTGCAAACAATCCTGTCCACACAGCCATCAATCAAATGGATTAAACTGACTGACTGCAGACAGATGCTGTTTCAAAAGACGTACAGCCACAACCCTGAGCCCGTCCCCTGTGCTGCCGCACGGCTCATTTATTCTGTTCCCACAACAAACTCCATCATAAAGCTCAGCCCCATGTGGAGACGTGCCGGCTGTTAGCAACACTTGCTGCTAATCAGCTGGAATTAGGGCCACAACACAAGCAGCGGGTCACTGGTTCTGCTGAAAAACTGTGCAGAGTAAACAAAGGGCTCCGTCTGCAGCAGATGACTGACGTTAAAGTTTCAATTCAAAGACCTGTGCAGACAAGACCAAGAAACAGCCAGGTGTTATGAAGTGATGAAGGTTGGCGTGTTTGTTGTAGCATCTCTTTCAAATCTTCATATGATCCTTACACTCCAGTCTGATTATGCAAACACAGCCATTTAAGGGTTTTCAGGTGTCAAAATATTTCACAAAGAGGATAATTTATCATTGTGCTAATGGTTATAAAGGAAAGCTGTGTTTATACAAGTATCTCCACAAAACAACAATGTTTCAGTCTAAAACGGCAATATTTAAACAATAAAAAGTGATATAATATTGTTCTAGTTCGGAAATAAACATGAACTTCCTGCTTGTTTCAGTTTATTCAGGGTATATTGAGCTATGAACGAAATGTTAACAACATCTACACCTCCAGACGCAGGAAGAGGGCCACCTGCATCATGAAGGACCACACTCACCCAGCACACACACTCTTTGCCCTGCACCCCTCAGGAAGGAGGTTGAGGAGGTTTAAGTGTAGAACCACTAGACTGAGGAACAGCTTCTACCCTGAGGCTGTTAGACTCATGAATCTCTACCCAGAATAATCACTGTGAAAAAATTACATGTTGCTGCTGATCTGTTTCATGTTGCTGCTGATCTGTTTCATGTTGCTGCTGATCTGTTTCATGTTGCTGTGTTCCTGCATACTCATCTGCTCACACAGACTCATGTTCGTGCTGCTGTTCAGTGTATTGTTTTTTAAGCTCATATCTTGATCTTATCACTGTTTTCCTTTTACAATTTATATTTTTGTTGGATGTAACTGGGACCCTGTGTACACACTTTCGTTCCACCACATGTACCACATGTGGTGGAACGAAAGTGTAAAAAGTAAAATAATATAAATAATAGTAACAAATAATAATAAATTTTAACTTTAACTAGAATAAAATGGAAAATAAAAACATTAATAAGATCTAAGATATGAACTAAGAAAAACATCATCTAAAAAAATACACTAAGAACTAATAATATAAAAATCAATAAAAACATTACGTTGAACAGCAGCACGCACATGAGTCTGTGTGAGCAGATGAGTACGCAGGAACACAGCAACATGAAACAGATCAGCAGCAACATGAAACAGATCAGCAGCAACGTGAAACACATCAGCAGCAACGTGAAACACATCAGCAGCAACATGAAACACATCAGCAGCAACATGAAACACATCAGCAGCAACATGAAACACATCAGCAGCAACATGAAACAGATCAGCAGTAACATGAAACAGATCAGCAGCAACATGAAACAGATCAGCAGCAACATGAAACAGATCAGCAGCAGCATGATGTGATTTTTCACAGTGATAATCCAACAACAACAAAATCTTTATTTTTGAATAATAATCTGAAGAACTGATACTTACGACATGCTGTCCAGTCATTTGAGGATATAAACGTGGAAAAAATAAAAATAAAAAGATGAAAAAACGATTAAGGAAAAAGTTTCAGTTCCTGATTTAATAAATAATTTTAACCATGTTGCATGAAAAGTAGCACAATATTACTGTATCATTTTCTCAAGCAGCTCTGAATTACTTCTAGTCAGTCACATTAACACACGTGTGAGGACTGGAGGGAGTTAGCAAATAATAAAAAATTAAAAATTGTGACTCGTTTTGAATCACACATCCGTCGCAAGTCCAAGATTTATAATTCAGTTTAAATTCAGAATAGGCAACTTGGTTTTGTTTGAGTTTAAAAAGGCCCATGTCAGAAACTGCTGATGGTTTCTGCTGACCTTCAACCTTTAGAATTCACTGCAGAACAGAACGTAATTCCACCACCATCAATTTATCCACATGACCATGAAAATTCATCAAGGCTCGGCACGGTCCATCCAGATATCACCTGAAACTGGACCAAGCAGGAAAGAAGACGAACAGTCACGCTCTCGTTCGCTGATGAGTTAGTTCTACGAGCGAAAGATGAAATAGCCTGTATAAGTTTAAGGCTGTTATGGGATGCATCAGTGTCAACTGCATTGGTAACTTTCATGTGTGTTAAGGGGTATAGTGGAATTAACATGATAACGTTAAAGCAACGTCTTTTTCCAGAGAAATCTATTGTTATTTCAGAAGCACAACATCCAATAACAAATTACCCCAACATGCATCTTTTTTGTAAGGAAAAAGGAACGCCTGAAAAAATCCACCATGCACAGTGAGAACATGCACGCTCCACACAAATAGGCCACCACTGAGAGTCTCTCTTAACTTTATTTTCTGAGTTACTGGCATCAAATTCTATATTTGTTTAAAAAGAGGTGAAGCAGAGCACGCAGCTCTACGTTCTTCCCGGGCCGTAGTGAAAGGGCTCTATTGTAAATGCATGGTGGAGACGAGGTGCACGTCTGTGATGTGTTTATATGAAATGTATGAAGGGCACAACCTGCCAGGCTTGAGGTTGGTTTACTGGTTGACCAACGGGCCGTGAGAGTCTGACTGTAACAAAACATCCAGGTGCAACATTCACACCTCTGCTGCAGGACGGCTCTGCTGGGGCGGGAGGGCAAAGGTCATCAAGGCCCTGCTCTTAGACACTAGCAGCCTTTATCTTCCTGCAGAGCTTAGTACCCACATCTGTGCATACATATATGCATGGACACGTGCATGTGTGTCTGTTACACTGTATTTATTTTTGCTCTTCCATGAAAGCTTCCAAAGAAAGTTTTGCTTCAGTGGAATCCCACAGTCACTAAACGTCGGCATCTTCACAGTTTAACTGAACATTAGGTGAAACCTCTGAAATGACACACCCACATACTGTATCTAACAATGTGTGCAGCATGATGGTTCAGATGCTGGAAAAGCAGGATGTGTGTTGAAGATGACAGGGTGATGGATGACTTTGGCACATTTGGCCCTCAACATGTATCTGTCACTGGCGTCTCAAGGGAATAAAACCATAGCTTGTGTCTGGAAAACAACTAAATTCACAACTAATTAATAAAAATCCTGACATTGAATGTGTTTTCTCTTTTATTTGAAGATAAAGGAACAGAACACGTTTCCCTGAATATCCTTGGTTCAATTCTGAGTTACGTACTTTAAAACAGACATCTAGAAAGCTGGAAAGAGAATGTCTCTCCACTATTGTGGAAGAATTTTACTTATCTTGGAGAGATAGCCTGCTAACATATAAAAAAGCGCTCCATAAAGCTAGAACTTTATATTGCTCATCTTTAATAGATGAGAATAAAAATAACCACAGGTTCCTTTTCAGTACCAAGTAGTAGCCAATTATTCAGTAGCCAATTATAGAACTATATCTAATCTAACAAAAAAGGTTGAATCATGTCATCTGGACTTCATTTTCTTGTTAAAAAGAAACGTTTCTTTTTAACAAGAAAATGAAGTCCAGATGACATGATTCAACCTTTTTTGTTGTTATATACCTGGATGACTGAGAAAACAAACTTGGTGTTTTTGAAACCATTAGTGAAAAGGCCAGACTTCAGGGGTATCTGAGGAAGGCTTGAAACACAAGAGTCAGGGTGGCTTCTGGGTAATACCAGATGGCTAGGCCTCAGACTGACGAAGCCTCTTGGATGAGGGGCGAAACGTTTCTTTTTAACAAGAAAATGAAGTCCAGATGACATGATTCAACCTTTTTTGTTGTTATATACCTGGATGACTGAGAAAACAAACTTTGTGTATATCTAATCTAACTTTCATCAAAAAAATTCTAGAGAAACTAGTTGCTGGTCAGTTACGTGATCTTCTGCAAGAGTTTCAGTCAGGGTTTGGAGCTCACCGCAGCACTGAATCTGCACTGGTGGAAGTAACTAATGATATTCTCATGTTCTCAGACAATGGACTGGTGTCTATACTGGTCCTGTTAGACCTCAGTGCTGCATTTCATACACTTGATCACAATATTTTACTACAGAGACGAATATGATGTTGGAATTACAGGAACGGCTCTAAAATGGTTTAAATCATACAAAGTATTTATCTGATAGATTCCAATTTGTAAATGTAAATAATGAATTTCATCATACTTCTTCAACGGAATGGGACATTTCTGTCATATTGAATGTGTTTTGTTGTTTCTGATAAAATTTGAGTTTAAAATTAAGAATCAAGCCTTTTGTTTTGTCTTCAAACCTGTTCAGCATCTCATGTCCATGTCAACTGTATAAAATACAGTAATTACATAAAACCATATTTATGTGCTTTGTGTTTTATTAGGAATTAGAGGCTTTGGTTTTGTTTAACTCCATTCCAACACATGACACAGAAGTCACAACCAGAACAAAGAAAAATTATGTTCAACCTTAGAAATATCTATGAAACTCCTAACTCAGGTCCAAGGTTTGAGTCAAACTAATGTTCATATTATAACAGTCTGTTTACCGATAGCTCTTCATAACAGCATGTACACTGAGTAAACGTAAAATAATAAAAAAAACTTATGAATCTTCAGTCATTCAAACATCTGGAATCTGAATTTGAAGTTCTGAATAAGTGACATAATTGCATAAATTGTTTAAAAAAAACATTAAACACACATTAAAGGGTACAAATTAATTGTATATTTGGAATTTCAAAACGTATATTTCTCATCATCAAAGAAAAACTTAAGTAACTCAATTTTGTGACTGATTTTCCATCAAAACGAGAATAAAATAATTAAAAATGTTTTGAAAACACAACAGAAATAAAAATACAAGTATGTCTTTCAGATTTAACTTTGACTGAAATGAGCAACTAATCTAAAACATACTCACCAGATTCTCCCAGTAACTATAGATTTTTGTTTCCAAAGACGTCCTTATTATTGTTAGATGACTTTACAGCAATTCCTCCGCAGCTACACACGACACTCGGCCAGATGTTCAGCGGCCTCAGGTTGGCCTCACGTTCAGCACACAAGAGTTCAAACAAACTGAACACGCCCGCAAGTTTCTGGTGTCGACTTGCACTGAAAGCAGAAGAACACACGCTGAGAAGAACACACGCTGCTCCTCTTTTATTATAGTTTTGCTGAAGAGATTAAACAACATGTACAGGCTTTTGGAAAAAACAAGTAGTTGCAGTTTCAAAGATGATCTATATAATGTTTAAAGTGGAACTTTTTAAATAATTTTTTTGCCAACAAACAGTCAACATTTTTAACAAATAATCTGCACACTCTGTTCGCACTCTGAGGACGTGTTTAGGATGTTTCTCAGTTACTACCACACTAAAGTTTAGATCAATATCGCCATTTTTGTTTTGGTTAATGTCATTTAGCTGCTGCGGCCATCTTGAATCACGCTCATTCTAAACGATTCTTCAGTCATAGATGAACACTCAATGTGAGTTTTATTAAATTTGTTCAGTGGTTCAGGATACATTTTGATAATAGACAAATACATGCATATACACACATACACGTGCACACAGAGACAATTACATCATCACCTGCCTCTCATGTCAACAAGCAATAAAACAGCTTCACAAGAACTGAATGGAGACAACAGCTTTATCTATGAAAAAATAATCACCTGTCAATTATTTACAAAATCTTCTCTCCCTAATGGATTTCTTAGGACCAGGTGCCAGTTTCAGTAAATACTTGAACAAACACAACACTCTATATATATTTTTTAGCTTATTACTATAATTATTTTATTTGTTCACACAAGTTATAAATCAGTGATGATTGACTATTCTGCTCATGTTGGTACCTGATCATCTCATCCCATCTAAAATTAACAGAAAATGTTCAGACATCTGGATAGTGAGAATTTGATTAATCAGATTAACCTTTTTTTTTTTTTTTCAAATCACTCCAGACGATCCTTCATTCAAACTTTACTTATACAGGTTAGTCCCTTTGAGTCTCGGGGACTAATTTACAAGAGACACCTGATTTGAACAAAGAACGAGGACAACTGTCAGTGTACCTTTCATTCAATTGTTTTTCATTGAGAATCAAAAATCAAAAGATGAAAAAACAATTGAACAAAAGGTGCACTGACCGACAACATTAGGCAATTCAATTCATTTTATTTATGTCGCGCCAAATCACAACAAAGTTGTCTCAGGGAACAGGAACATTCACATACATAGTAAAATTCCCAATTAGTAAAGTTCTCTATCTAAGAATCCAGCAGAGAAGTTGAATCTTGGCTTCGTTGCAGTCTCCCATCCTGAGCAAGCACAGTGGAGACAGTGGAAATAAAAACTCCCTTTAACAGGAAGAAACCTCCAGCAGAACCAGCTCAGGACAAGAGACCATCTGCTTTGACCGGCTGGTTGAGAGGACAGGAAGGAGAGACAGACGAACACAGAATGGTAGGTCCAGGTATAGGTCCAGGTCCAGGTATAGGTCCAGGTCCAGATATAGGTCCAGGTCCAGATATAGGTCCAGATATAGGTCCAGGTGTATCTGAAAGACAAAAAAACACATGTTAAGGATAGTAAAAATAATTACAAATACAAACCAGGTTGATCAGAGTAAGTAAAGACAGTAGCAGAGTGAAAAGTGTGGTCAGTTTGTCCTCCAGCAGTCTAAGCCTATAGCAGCAGAACTAAGGGACAGCTCAGGAAACCCAAGCCAACCCTAACTATAGGATTTATCAAAAAGTAAAGTCTTCAAATTGGACAATGTGTCAGCCTCACGAACAGAAACTGGAAGTTGGTTCCACAAGAGAGGAGCCTGTGAACTGAAAGATCTTCCTCCCATTCTGCTTTTGGAAACTCTAGGAACCACAAGTAAGCCTGCAGTCTGAGAGTGAAGTGCTCTGTTAGTAAAATATGGAACAATAATAGGGGCAGCCCTGGCAGAGTCCAACTCCCACCCTGAAGGGGTCCGACTTACTACTGGCAATGAGAACCAAACTCTCACACCGCTTATATAGGAACTGAACAGCCCGTAGCAACAGGCCCCGAATCCCATACTCATAGAGCACCCTCCACAGTGTACCCTGAGGAAAACGGTTGAATGCCTTCTCCAAGTCCACAAAACATATGTAGACTGGATGGACAAACTCCCATGACCACCCGAGGACCTTAGTGAGTGTAAAGAGCTGGTCCGGTGTTCCACAGCTAGGACAGAACCTGCACTGTGCAGCTATATTTGACCATTCATCCATCCATCCATTATCTTTTATCCGCTTCTTCCATTTTGGGTCACGGGAGTTGCCGGTGCACATGTCCAGCAATCACTGTGCGAGGGGCGGGGTCGACAGGTCGCAAGTCGATCACAGGGCCAAAGATGCTCTATTCAACCTCTTCTTGACTGCCTGGCTGACATCTGGAAATGGATGGCTTTAAACTTCTTAAGTTTCAATGAGAAGAAGTCTGAAGTCATGTTGTTCCATCCCAATAGCACGTCCATGAACCACTGCATTGACCTTTCCTCTCTAGCTCCGTTAGAGAAACAAAGAGTCACCAATTTGGGAGTGATAATGGACACTTCCTTTAAACTTAACAGTTGTAAAATGATTGTTAAATCCTGTTTTTTTTCAGCTGAGACTGTCTAAGCCCAAGCCCATACTTTCCAAAAAGAATCTTGAGACAGTGATCCATGCGTTCATAACATCTAGGCTCAATTACTGCAATGCACTTCTGTTTGGAATCAGTCAGTCCTCCATTGCACATCTACAACTGGTTCAAAACGCTGCAGCCCAATTTTTAACTGGTACAGGCCATAGAGAGCACATTACACCAGTTTTGGCCTCCCTGCACTGGCTACCCATTCACCTTTGGATCCAGTTCAAAATACTCAAGTATGTTTTTAAATCACTGAACAGTTCTGCCCCGTCTTATCTCACTGATCTTCTGCAGCCATATTGTCCCACTGAGCTCTCTGAGGTCTGCAGACCAGATGCAGGAACCCGTCGTAGGCTCAGAGGTGACAGGGCTTTCTCTGTTGCAGGTCCAAGACTTTGGAATGAGTTGTCACTGCCTATCAGGCAGGCTCCTACACTCACAGTCTTTAAGTCTCACCTGAAAACCCACTTTATTTCCTTGCCTTTGACATGGTGTGATTTGTTTTGATCCTGTCTGTATTCTACAGTGTTGGACATTTAGTTATTATCTGCTGCTATTTGTATCTATATTTTTATTTTATGTTTTCCTGTCCGCTGTGCTTGTTTGTTTCTATTGTTCAGCACTTTGGTTGGCCTTGTTGCTGTTTTAAGTGCTCTATAAATAAATTGGTATGGTATTGTTCCTCCTGGATATGAAGTTTGACCAATGATCAGACTCGCTTCTCCAGTACCCCTGAATAGACCTTACCAGGGAGGCTAAGGAAAGGTATGCCCCTGTAATTAGAGCACACCCTCCAATTCCCATTTTTGAAGAGGGGAACGTTCACCCCAGTCTACCAATCCAGTGGCACTTCCCCTGATGTCCATGCAATGTTGCAAAGGCGTGTCAACAAAGACAGCCCCACAACATCCAGAGCCTTAAGGAAATCAGGGTGAATCTCATCCACCCCAGGAGCCCTGCTAGCGCAAAGCTTTTTAATTACCTTGGTGACCTCAGCCACGGTTGTGGACAGACCAATCCCAAAGTCCCCTGACTCAGCTTCCTCTATGGAAGATGTGCTGGTGGGATTGAAAAGGTCCGAGAACTATTCCTTCCACCTCCTGATGCCATCACTGGTTGAGGTCAGCAGCACCCCACCTTCAATGAACACAGTGTTAGTAAAGTGCTTCTTTCCCCTCCTCAGCCGCCTGATGGTTTGCCAAAATCTCCTCGGAGCTGACCAAGAGGCTTCATCCAAGGCCTCACCGAACTCCTCACACATTCGAACTTTTGCCTCAGCAACAGCCAAGGCCATCAGTGAACAGCCATCAGTGTGCTAATGATCCATTGTTAGGCTGATGGTCCTTCTTGAGCATGTGATCAGCTGGTTTTGGTTGTCAGCAGCAAAACTGGTTGATCCACTCTGAGAAGGTGCTATTTAAGAGACTGAGCTGAATACAGCACCTCAGACTGAGGAAGTCTTCTGGATGAAAGACGAAACGTTTCTATATTTTTTTGTTGTTTTGCTTTGTTTTGTTTTTTTGAATGTCCAGAGGACCAGATTTAACTTTTTTTTATTTTTCTACCTGGATTATTGAGCATGCATCAGGAAACAGCCAAGGCTGTGGACTGCTTGGCCCTCCGGTATTTCTCAGATACCTCTGGAGTCCCACCAGCCAACAAGCCTTGATAGGACTCCTTCTTCAGCTTGACAGCCTCCATAACTCGGGGTGTCCACAACCGAGTTTGAGGATAGCCACCAGGAGAAGCACTGACAACCTTGCAGCCACAGCTCAAGGCAGCCACTTCAACAATTGAGGTGCAGAACATGGCCCACTCAGACTCAATGTCTCCCACCTCCACTGAGATGTGGTTAAAGCTCTCCCAGAGGTGTGAGTTGAAGATCTCTCTGACGGGTTTTTCTGCCAGGCGTTCCAAGCAAACCCGCACTACATGTTTGGGTCTCCCGGGTCTGTCCGGCATCTTCCCCCGCTATCTGATCCAACTCACTACCAGGTGGTGATCAGTTGACAGCTCAGCTCCTCTCTTCACCCGAATTTCCAAAACCAACAGCCGCAAATCAGATAACACGACTACAAAGTCAATCATTGATCTACAACCTAGGGCATCCTAGTGCCAAGTGCAATTAACAGAGTCAGAGTTTTGTTATTTGTTATACGCACCACATGCGGTACATGTGGTGGAATAAAATTGTGTACTCAAGGTCCCATGTACATCCAACAAAAGTATAAAATGTAAAAGAAAAACAGTTATAAGATCTAAGAAATGAACTAAGAAAAATGTTTAATTAAAAATGCACTAAGCACTAGTAGTACAAAAACAATAGACTGAACAGCAGCACAAATATGAGTCTGTGTGAGCAGATGAGCAGAAATGAATACAACAGCAACATGAAACAGATCAGCAGCAACATGAAACAGATCAGCAGCAACATGAAACAGATCAGCAGAAACATGATGTGATTTTTCACAGTGATTATTCTGGTTATAGATTCATGAGTCTAACAGCCTCAGGGTAGAAGCTGTTCCTCAGTCTAGTGGTTCTACACTTAATGCTCCTCAACCTCCTTCCTGAGAAGAGTGGGGCACAAAGTGTGCATGCTGGGTGAGTGTGGTCCTTCATGATGCAGGTGGCCCTCTTCCTGCATCTGGAGGTGTAGATGTCTGTGATGGTGTGGAGACTGACTCCAACATCTTCTGTGCAGCCTTCACCACTCTCTGCAA
>NC_056499.1:1677761-1685336 GCF_014905685.2 Nematolebias whitei
GGGGGGGATTGGTTGTTCCTTGTGAAGTCCACGATCATCTCCTTTGTCTTCTTCACATTTATGTGAAGGTTGTTCTTCCTGCACCAGCTCTCCAGCTGTTCCACCTCCTGCCTGTAACTGGACTCATCGTTGTTATGGACACCCTAATGTTTGAACATGGTGTTCGTGATAGCCAAATTATGACTTGCACAGAAGTCCAACAACAGACCACCTCTCGAGTTCAGATCAGAGAAGCCGTTCCTCCCATCCATGCCCGTCCAGGTCGCACCGACGTTCCCCACATGGCAGTGAAGTCCCCTAGCAGAATAAAGGAGTCCCCAGCTGGAGCACCTTCCAGCACCTCCACCAAGGACTCCAAGAAGGCCGGATACTCTGAACTACCATTTGGCGCATAGACACAAACAACAGTCAGAGCCCGTCCCCCACCCAAAGGGGCATGGACGCTCCGCTCTCATCCACCCTCTCGTCCACTGGGAAAAACTCCAACACACAGGCACCAAGTCAGGGGGCTAAGAGAAGACCCACACTAGCTCAGTGCCTCCCAGCATGGCTAACTCCAGAGTGGAACAAGGTGCTGGATCTTGTTTTTGTGCACTAAAAACATTACCCAAAAACACAAAATCTTTTTTAATGAATAATAATTATAAAATATTGTAAATAATAATGATAGATTCATATATTTTTATAGCTTCTGTTTGTCTTGTAAGCAATAATTTTATTTCTTTCAAATGTGTTTATTTTAAAATTAAAGAAGCTTTAAGGCCTCAATCAATCTAAAACCTAAAACTGACATTTTGGTTTGTTGCCCCTTGTGTTTGAGGCTCCATCTCAGGTTCTCAGGTGGGACTGCTGGTTAATGTGTAGACACCCCCCTCCCCCCTCGCCCCAGGGGACGAGTCCCTCATGTCTCTGCACTCCCCTCTTCCTTCATAAGTCCACCTCCCCTCCATCCTCCTCATCATTTTCACTGGTTAGTATTCATCTGAGTCCTGCCATTATGAATCTTAATGAAGGTGTTTTTATGTTTAACACTCATTGCATGCTGCCATTATTCAGGATGACATTTCCTCAAATCATTTTCTAATTTACACTTACCTCCATTTGCTCTGGTTGTTTTCAGTTTTTGAGATTGGGATCACATCTAGTATGAATCCTGTTCCTGATTGAAATGAGCAAACACCCTTCGGTGAACTTACTGATGAAGCTTTAAAAGCCTGTTAAAGTCTACACGACAGTGACTCTGGAGTTAATAAATAGAATCAGCATTTGAATCACACCTATGATTAATAATTGAAGCTGGACAACACACACTTTGTTTCCTTTAGGTGAAAAGTTGAGGTTATTCTACATTTCCTTGACAGGAAATTAACGTATGAATACTTCTTTGATGGAAGCTTTGGATGCATCAGACATGCTCTTTAAACAGATTGTTACTTTACTGTGGAAATATATTAATACCAAAGTATTGGAATGAAAAGATAATGAGTGACATTTTAGTTTTCTCACATTTCTCTTCTGTTTGAGTTAAAATTGCAGACTTCACTCCTTGCATTTAAACTGGAGGGTCTGTCTGGGGCTGAAAATATGATTAAATTAAAACAATGTCTCAGCTACACGATGTGGCTCAATACACACATGACAGATGGCATCTTAGGTTGCCAAGACAACTAAACCCCAAATCCTCCTTCATCTTGTACCCCCTCTGCTCCCTCCCTTTGGTGGTGGATAATTCAGCAGAGCACCATGTGCTGTGCAACACTCAAATTGGTCCCATGGGTCAGGAGGACCTGAGACCCGTCAGATGGGGACACACTTATTAGAGACTCACAAGTGTTTTATTATTCTGACAGATTAGAGCAGGTCTCATTCGGGGGAAACTGCAGTGTCAGGATGAAAATGAACATTTTGTTCTTGTTCTTGTCACACTCTTTACTGTACATTTTTTGTATTTACATGTCTTCAAGTTGACTGTTTTCTAAACTTGTACAGATTATGAAATAACACTAAGCACATAGTTTTGTATGGCATGTGAACATTACGGGGGGGGGGGTTTCTTCTGATTTTCTTGAAATTTAGCAGCAATAATGTTGTTTCAAAATGCCAGTACAGTTGAACTAATTTCTTCTTTGGTTTGACATAATGAGGGAGTGAAGTGGGCTCTGAGATGATTAGAAAAAAATGTGTTTCCAACAAAGATGCTGACTTAAAGATCAAAGAGTATCTAATCTCCAACATAAAAGTTTAGGATTTCTGTTTTCCTCTCATCTTGACCCACAGCAAGAAAAACAGTCACCTTAAACCCATGCTGAAAGCTAACTTTTATATTTTTCTAATTTTACAAAAGCAGATCTGTTTAAAAGTTTGTTTCACATGCAACATAAATAATCCTACTTAAAAATATGCAGGAGACTTTCATTCATTGTCCACACATCTTTGTTAAAGGGTGCGGAGTCTGTCTCAGCAGTAATCAAGAGAGATGCCGTATGGTCCTTGTTCCAGTGTAGGATTTCAAAACAATAAAAGCCTTTTTTTGTTTAATAAAAAAAATCTTCAGTTGTCCTTTTAAACCTAAAGTGAGCAAATTTTTCTTTACATGACAACCATGATTAATTGCCTAAAACAATACAAGAGCCACACAATAAATTCAGACATTTATATTATATGCTGGAAGAATCTGTTATTTCACCAACACAATGGTCAAACAAAAGGTTTGATCCAGCCACTAGGGAGCACCAGCACGTGTATCTCTGGTTCTGTTCCCAAGCCCGGGTAAATGGTGAGGGTTGTGTCAGGAAGGACATCTGATGCAAAACACTTTTGCCAAAACTATAATGTGAGTTCAGCAAAGTGAAACCAGACCAGATCGGTCGAGGCCCGGGTTAACGACGACCTCCACCGGTGCTGTTGACAAACAGGGTGCCGGCAGAAATTGTGCGACTGTTAGTCGAAGACCATGAGGAGAGAAACATGTCAGGAGACAGAGAGAGAAGAGGAAAGTGAAGAATGTAGGACTGAGGTTCCAATTCTAAATGTGAGGACAATGAAAGGCAGAGAGCTGGCTGACATGATGCTGAGAAGGAAGGTCGATGTTTATGTGTCCAAGAGACCAAGTGGAAGGACAGCAAGGCTCACAGCATTGAAGCAGGGTTCAAACTGTTTTGCCATGGTGTGGATAGAAATATAAATGGAGTAGGGATGGTCCTGAAGGAGGAGTCGGCGAAGAATGTAGTAGAGGTGAAAAGAGTGTCAGATAGGGTGACGTGTCTGAAGGTAGAAGTAGAAGGTCTGATGCTAAACATTGTCAGTGGTTATGCTCCACAGGTTGGATGTGATGTGGAGGAGAAAGATACATTTTGTAAAGATCTGGATGAAGTGATAGAGAGTATTCCCAGGGAGGAGAGGGTGGTGATGGGAGCAGACCTGAATGGACAAGTTGGTGAAGGAAACAGAGGATGAGGAAGTGATGGGTAGGTTTGGTGTCAAGGAAAGAAACCAGGAAGGACAGATGGTGGAGGATTTCACCAAGAGAATGGAAATAGCTGTAGTCAACACTTATTTTCAAAAGAGGGAGGAGCATAGAGTGACCTATAAGAGTGGAGGAAGGAGTACGCAGGTCAACTACATTCTGTGTAGAAGAGGAAACCTGAGGGAGATTGGAGACTGTAAGGTTGTGGCAGGGGAGAGCGTGGCCAGACAGCATCAGATGGTTGTGTGTAGAATGACTGTTGTTGTGAAGAAGAGAAAAAGAGTAAAATCAGAGAAGAAGACCAAATGGTGGAAGATGAAGAAGGAAGAATGTTGTGATAAATTCAGAGAGGAGCTGTTAAAGGCTCTGGGTGGTAAGAAAGAGCTTCCAGATGACTGGACTACTACAGCAACAGTAATTAGAGAGACAGGTAGGAAGGTACTTGGTGTGTCATCTAGACAGAGAATGGATGATAAGGAAACCTGGTGGTGGAATAGTGAAGTGCAGGAAGATGTTCAAAGAAAGAGGTTAGTCAAGAAGAAATATGATAGAGAGAGGACTGAAGAGAGGAGACAGGAATATAAGGAGATGGGATGTAGAGCAAAGAGGGAGGTAGCTAAGGCAAAGCAGAAGATGTATGATGAGTTGTATGGGAGGCTGGACACTAAAGAGGGCAAGAAGGACTAGTACCGATCGATGAGGCAGAGGGATCAGGCTGGAAAGGATGTGCAGCAGGTTAGATTTGATAAAGATAGGAATGGTAATGTTATAACAAGTGAGGAAAGGATAATGGGAAGATGGAAGGAGTACTTAAAGGAGCTAGTGAATGAAGAGAATGAAAGAGAATAAAGAGTAGAGGTCATAGAAACTGTGGACCAGAAAGCGGGAAAGATTAGTGAGGGTGAAATCCAGAAAGCTCTGAAAAGAATGAAGAAGGAAAAGGCAGTAGGACCGACATGTCCAAACCTCCACATACCAGTGGAGGTGTGGAAATGTCTTGGAGAGATGGCAGTGAGGTTTTTGACTCAAATATTCAGTGGCATATATGAGGGTGAGAAAATGCCAGAAGAATGAAGGAGAAGTGTGCTGGTGTCCATTTTTAAGAACAACGGTTATGTAAAGAGTTGTAGCAAATACAAGGGAATTAAGTTGATGAGCCACACAATGAAGATCTGGGAGAGAGTTGTTGAAGCTAGACTTAGATGAGAGGTGACATTTTTTCAATTAAATTCAACCTTTATTTAGACAGATAAATCACAGTGAACCCCGAAGACTCATTTACAAGTGAGATCTGTTTAGACTGACACAAAATTAGTGAAACTGGACACGTATGAATGGGAGGCAAAAAAAAATTCCTATCAAACTATTTCTTCTTGATTGAGAAGAAATCCTGATATTGAAAAAAGCACCTTGCACATTTAGTGCAAGAAGAAGTTGACAAAGCACATGGTGATGTAGACATTCCACAAAGGGAGGATTCAATTCAATTTCAATTCAATTCAGTTTATTTATATAGCGCCAACTCACAACAAAGTTGTCTCAGGGACTTTACAGGAACATTCACATAAAAGCCAATTAGTAAAGTTCTCTATCTAAGAATCGAGCAGACAAGTTGAATCTTGGCTTCGTTGCAGTCTCCCATCCTGAGCAAGCACAGTGGAGACAGTGGAAAGGAAAAACTCCCTTTTAAAAGGAAGAAACCTCCAGCAGAACCAGCTCAGGACAAGTGGCCATCTGCTTTGACCAGCTGGTTGAGAGGACAGGAAGGAGAGACAGACGAACATAGAAGGGTAGGTCCAGATATAGGTCCAGGTATAGGTCCAGGTATATCTGAAAGACAAAAAAAAAAACATGTTAAGGATAGAAAAAATAATTACAAATACGAAACAGGTTGAGCAGAGTAAGTAAAGACAGTAGTAGAGTGAAAACTGTGGTCAGTTTGTCCTCCAGCAGTCTAAGCCTATAGCAGCATAACTAAGGGACAGCTCAGGAAACCCAAGCCGACCCTAACTATAGGATTTAGCAGAAAGGAAAGTCTTAAGCCTAGTTTTAAAACTGGATAATGTGTCAGCCTCACAGACAGAGATTGGAAGTTGGTTCCACAAAAAAAAAAACATCACAGTACTTCCGAAGCACAGTGCTGGAGCTTGATTTGTTTGGCAAAAGTCACATGGTCATCTTACCACTTGCTCTCGATGAGATCGGATGCTTCTCCCCTCCCTCTCTGCTTTGCTGCTCTTTGTCTGTGAAACTGTTTTGAGACTCTATTGCATTTCTTCCGAACCATAATTATGGACTTGTTTTGATCAGTTGGTCCCTCAACTCAAATTACAACATCTCTTTGAAGAGAAGACAGGTTTTAGGCGAGCTGATTTGCCCTGTTGGCACGCACGCAGCTGGATATCTCATCGACTGAAAGACTTGATGATGTGTCTATCTCTGCTGCCATCTGTGGATTTTAAGGACAAATATTTAATTGGATTTACGATAACTGGTTCCTGCTTTTTGGATTTGGCTGGTTGCTAGTTTTATCTACAATCAAGGAAGACGTTGGCAGCAAATTTGGACCCGATCATGCTGCTTGCCTTTATGATGGCTTGGTCCGTGCCTTGAGTGCCCAGACTCAAATGCTTTGGGCTGAATGGATCAGATCCTGGGGATTTTACTCAATTACGTTCCATCGGTGTGGCCATGTATTTTGGACATTTCGGAACCGAGTGGACCAACACAGACTCAAGGTAGATGTCATTAAGTTCTGCCTGTCCCCAAAACAACTGTGTGTTTATCTAAGTTGGCTCCCCTTGGCTGGTCTTGAAGGCCATCTTATCTGAATTCGCCTGGAGAACGTGTGATCTGACACTCACCACCCCCTCTCTGAGGAATTTCCAACTGACAATCAGATGAATCCAACTGAATAAACTTTGTGTCATCACTTCAGGACTCTTGGATTCTCATAGACGTTATTCTTGGCCATTCCTTGACATACCTCGAGAATGTTTATGGATCTCACCGGAGGACATTGACTGATTATTCCATCCTTATCAGAACTCTTACAGTTACCTCGAGGGCATCTATAAGAATTGTTGACCACTCTCGTCTCCGTTTGCAGAATGTCTACGTCAATACGTGCTTGTTTGTGCGAGGTGTTTTTTTAATATTAGAGGGTTTTTTTCTCAGGCAAGAAAAAAAAAGTCTGATATGAATTTTTTTTTTGCCTCCTACTCCTACATGTGTCCATTTAACCGCTGTTTTTGTCTGTCCAAACAGATCTCGCTTGTAAATGAGTCTTCAAAGCTATGATTTATCTGTTTAAATAAAGGTTGAATGAATGAAAAAATTACATCCGACGCTTTGAAAGTGTCAAAGTGACGTCACTGCTTTGTTACCTCATTCAAAAGTTTAGGAAGTAAATCATTGGCTGGATTTGTGGCACAATTTGCACTAAATATAACAAACCAGCATGAGACATATAGCAAGTCATGGAGCCAGCATGATGTGTTTTATTTGTTTATTTTATTAGTTCATAAGCACTTTTATCCCCAAGGAAACTAAAACTTTTGAAATACACTAACTATTCATATTAAGAATGTGATCTCACCGTAAACATAAACTGGTTCATTACATAAGTCAAGGAGACTGGAAATCCACAGGACAAGCCTCATTCCAGACTGGTTTTGTGTTGTGAATTACACATGATTTATTTTTTGATAAATCTGCATTTACAAATATCGAGAAGTCATGTGCAAAAGGGCATCATATCTTCACCAGCATGTTTATTCATCTAAATTATTTATTCATCAAATAACCACAACTTTATTCTTTAGCCTACAAAACAATAACTGTTCAAAGCACCTCAGTGACAGCTCAGTATCAGAGAGAAATGCCTCAGGACATTAAACACAAGCTGCCAACTCTGTCAGATGGACAACCACGATGAAGCAGTTCATGTGGTTTCCAGCAGCTCTTCATATTTTTGGCCACAAGATGTCGCCAAAGAGCACAGTGCTGAAAAGCTTCGAGAAATGAACCCTGTTTGGAAACCAGCTTCAGTGCTTCAGAAAAGCTTCATTCACCCATCTCTAGCTATAAAATAACAAAACAAATATATA
>NC_056499.1:1685436-1687877 GCF_014905685.2 Nematolebias whitei
GATGAAACAAAAGCTGACATGGCAGCAAAATACTCTCTGGCAAAAAGTTGAGGGAGAACAAACATAAAGGCTTGACAGCACAAAGCACGGACAAAGTTTTGTTGTTTCACTCGCTTCAAAACGCAGCAATTAAAAGGGATATTTAATTGATTTATTTGTTGTTGTCTTAAATTAAGAATATTGATGACCAAAGCAGAATATTTGAAAGTAGCTTTTGGCCCTATCCATTTTGATCATGACTTTTACACCCACACGTAAATTCAGCAAAACCATTGGATTATTCAAAAATACTAAAAAAAAACTAAATGATTTTCTTAAAATCCTGTATTACAAAAAATGACCAGTGTTTTCATTTCACTTTCACCTGCTCAGGGTCACAGGGTGAACCTTTCCCAGCAGTCAGCATTTATATTCTAATCTGCCTTTTCTCGTTTGAGACCAAATTACTGATTTTAATAATTTCATTTTGTTGTCTCAAAAGTAACATTCTAAAGCGTGAAACCTGTCTCCCAGTCACAAAGTGTCGGTGGGTGTGTGGGGCTGAGGTGCTCATATAACTGATTATTAAATAATCAGTCAGTCGGCCCTGGTCATGAAAAATGAATTCTTGTTACCTGGACTCAAAGTGGCAGGCCAGGCAGGCAGTAGCTGCAGGGCAGACATTTACTTTAATTAAACGACCCGTCACACCGAGTGCAAAAATCTGCAGCCAGTCTGAAAATGACTTGACTTCACTTTTCAGTTTACTGCACAAATAAAGGAAGAGAATCAGCCACGTTTACAGTAATGTGGGCCTGTTTAAACCCAGCCAACGTGCAATGCAAGACTTTCAAAGAGTGTCACCAGAGGGCAGCACAGCAGCTTCAAGTTCAACTACATTTTATTATCATTCTCATCACATGTGGTGCATGAGGTGGAACAAAATAAAGTACTCAGGATTTCAGTTACACCCCAAAATAACAAACATCCTCTTCCTCTCCAAGCCTCCATGCAAGACTGAAAAAGACAAAGTGGAGCCATGTTTGCTTTGAATGAAGAGGAGTGCAGTTTTGAGAATTGATGGTGAAATATATAAAATTAATATATGAAAAACTGCACGTCTCATTTCTTCCAAAACTGCTAAGAGCAAATGGGATTTTTCTTTGATGGGAAGTGAAAAGGATGTTGTGTCCTTTTCAGAGCCGTATGCCTATGCAGCTCCATGGTTACCGGACAAAGGCTTAATGCACTTCAAAACCTTTAGTCAGACATGGAGAGGGCTCAGCTCCACAGCAGCCAACTCGCCGTCATTCGTCTCTGTCACTGCCATTCTAATCATTTGGATTTTAACAAGATTAGCAGGACCCTGTAGAAGCAATGGAGTACCAGAGTAATGTAATTATCAAGTGATGGAGTGCCTGGAACAGCTGTATTATCACCGGCGAGTCTCTTAACCCCTGTCAACACGAGAGAGATCACTGTCACTCTTGTGTGATGATAGGAAAAGCTTAAAGAGAGGATAATTTGTATTTGTTAAAATTGAAATATATTTCAGAAAGGAATCTGACTGAATGTGAGTTTTCGTGTCTGTACTGAGACTGTGTGAATTCTATGAGAATTAGATGGGAGAGGTCTTCTGTACTTGTTCTTTCAGCTCCAAACTCAAGGTCTAAAGGTGTTTTCTGACAACCACGTTTCTCTTTTTCCCTTTTCACACTTGTATATTGGTCTCCATAGAAACTCACCTTGGAATTGAAACCTGGGACAAAGACGGAGAATAGAGGAGAACCACATCAAGGACACATACAGAAATAAAACATGTAGATACGAGGTGCCGACAGCTGAACCACCGTCACTCTAATATAATCCTCAGCACTTCGTCAGACTTCATGAAATTCTGTCTATTATCAAAAAAGGTGGTCTTTTAATGAAACTTGTCATTTTCAGCTCAAAGTTATCATAACTCGACAAGAAGAATTAAACCAGACCATGTGTTCTGATATTCAGTCTAACGTCAGAAAGTTAAGCTGACTCTGACTGCTCTGGACTGTGACACCACCTGCCAGATGTTACCAGATGTTCTTCCTGACGCAGCCACAGACCAGGAGCTACCACAGCCTCTGTGTGGAGCAGAGAGCTGCATCCAGGGCGCCCCAGGGAGCAGATGGTGGGGATTAAGGGCCTTGCTCAAGGGCCCAGAGTGGAGAAGGTGAGGGTGCTTCACCTACCCCACCCACATTTTTAATGTTGTCGGTACCGGGGCTTGAACCAGTGATCTTTCGATCACAGGAACCAAACCAGCCGGTCGAAGCAGATGGTCCTCTTGTCCTGATCCTGGTTCTGCTAAAGTTTTCTTCCTCATGAGGGAGTTTTTCTTTCCACTGTCGCCTTCATGCTTGTTCAAGATGAGAGTTCAGTGATGGAGTTAAACTCAAAGCTGCTCCTCAGATAAATAATGTTCA
>NC_056499.1:1687887-1688246 GCF_014905685.2 Nematolebias whitei
ATGAATGTTTCTGTTCAATTATTATTTTATAGATGAATGTTTCTGTTAAATTATTATTTTATATATGAATGTTTCTGTTCAATTATTATTTTATAGATGAATGTTTCTGTTCAATTATTATTTTATAGATGAATGTTTCTGTTCAATTATTATTTTATAGATGAATGTTTCTGTTCAGTCTCTGAGATGATTCTGTTGTGACTTGGAGCTGAAGAAATAAATTGAATTAAATGAACACATTACTTCTGACAGGAAGCTGTTGACATCGACGTGCTGAAACCTCTCTGGTGAAGACTGTCTCTCTCTCTGTTCTGTGTGTGTGTGTGTGTGTGTGTGTGTGTGTGTGTGTGTGTGTGTGT
>NC_056499.1:1688346-1698211 GCF_014905685.2 Nematolebias whitei
GTGTGTGTGTGTGTGTGTGTGTGTGTGTGTGCGTGTGCGTGAGTGTGTGTGTGTGTGTGTGTGTGAGTGTGTGTGTGTGTGTGTGTGTGTGTGTGTGTGTGAGTGTGAGTGTGTGCATCAGAGGCAGAATTAGGGTTTAAGTGGCTTCAAACAACAAGTCTGCCCATTCTGACCAAGCAGAATGAAAGAGTGGCAGATGGACAGAAAGAGTGAGAGGATGAAGAAGTGTTGTCTCTCGACGCAGCAGCAGAACTGACAGGTTCACGGTGAGCGTGCACTCTTCCTGTGCAGCAGTGGTCAGAGCAGCGTGAAGAGATGACTATTAAAATAAGCTTGTTTCTGTAGTGTGGAGGTGCAGAGGAGATGAGCGTTGGGTACTTTGATGGAGACAGCTGCTGGTCTGCTGCACTTCAAGGAAACAGAACAGAAGACACATCTGTGTCCGTGCACAGATTGTGTTTGGATGCAAAAACTTTGCAGAGACGGACAGCATGTGATCTGTGCGTGACTCATCCACCTTCAGATGTAGCACCTCTGCAGAGTGTGAGTCACCATGCAGCAGTGACAGAGCAAGGAGGAAGACGAGGGAGGAACAGGAAGGAAGCTGAGGAAACATAAACATCTTTTCATTCTACTCTTTATTTCACTCTTTTTCCAGCATGATCTTTTTTTTTCTTTTGACTGCTCCCTTCTTCAGGCGTCACCACAGTGAAGTAATTCTCACAGAGATTTGCAAATTATTTTTATTTATGTACCATATAAAAACTTTAGAGCTGTTACGTCGTCATTCTGTTGATATGAAGCTGGTAAAGGTTGATAGGAGCTTTAAGTCCCAGCTTTATGAGGACAGGTAAGGATGTTGCACATTAAGGCATCACCTGTGTAAAAGAAACTTGTGAAATGAAAGAATTCAAGTTTGAAACCGTTTTAAACTAACAATAAAATCCCAACAAAATGCTCTAAACTTCACTGTAGAACCTGGTTAAGGAGCAACTGTACTTCAGATCAACTCCTGCAGGTAGCTGCAGCAACTGCTGGGGACGATTTTGTGACTTAAAATTATAACACAAAACAACAAATAAAAACAAACAAACAAACAAACAAACAAACAGGTGAATTAAGCTTTGAAATCTCACTGAATTCTGAGTGTTTGCATTCAGGAGACAGACGAGTGCATTTTGCGAGGCCATCGATGGCCAAGATGGCCGCGCTCCCAGGAGCCGCAGCTTCACTGGCTCCCAGTGCAATCCCAGTTTTTATGGTTTTGAAATTGACTCCGAGCCTGACTCCGCACGCTTTAGGCTGTGAATTATAGCAACGAACTCAAATTTACACTTGGCAGAAAGCAGATCTTAAAGCCATCTGTGTGGAAGCTGCAGCAGGGGCACTCAAACAGAAAGAAGAGGGCCTGCTCTCAGCTTCAGAAGCGAGGTTGCCATGCGAGGGTGATGGTGAGGCTAAAAGCCAACGCTAAGGTTGGCAAACTCCCGATACCCTCCCTGTTTCTGTCGAACATCCGCTCTTTGGACAACAAGAGGAACTTCACTAATTGTTTTTTCTATGTATGTGAATGTTTCTGTAAAGTGCCCTGAGACAACTTTGTTGTGATTTGAAGCTGTAGAAATAAACTGAATTGAATTGAATTGACCCTTCCTGTGGGGCGTCCATGTTCACTGACCAGTCCAGCCTTTCATCCAGTTGTATTCCCAGATATTTGTAGGTCCTGACCACCTCCACAACAACCTCCTTAATTGAGACTGGCATCAGGGTAGGCCCAGATCTTCTGAAGTCCACCACCGTTTCCTTTGTTTTACTGATGTTCAGCTGTAGATGGTTGGATTTGCATCACACTATCAGAATGTAATAGTTTAAAAAACTTTATATTTTGAACCACAAACGAGGTCCTACAGACAACTTTGTGTTGTACTAAACCTGATGAGAAGTCCAAAAACAGGACTAGTAGCTTCATGTGACGGCTGGATGTTCTCCTGTGATCTCTTTGCAGCAAACCTCTGAGGCAGGTTCTCCTGAGCGTCTGAGCCTCTTTCTCACACACTCTTGTCCCAAGGTGTCTGCTCTCACAGGCTCAGCTCTTAAAGGCACCTCACACCAATATTTTATCACTCAACAACACAAATGAGCGTCATTATCTGCTTCATACAAGTGGTTTAATGACAGCAAGTGGAACACAGCCTTTTTTTTTTTTACCGCAAAGCAAAAGTGCGGGTCCTGAGGCAGGCACGAAGCAATCACCTGCAATTTTAAAGCAATTTCGGACTCTAATGGGCAAATTGCAGTGAACAAAAGGTCCATTGTTGATCCACTGATAGGATAGCACCAATTACAGCAAATAGTTTAACATGAGATAACAAGAGGCCTGTTCCGGGGGGGGGGTTTAACAGCTGTTTTTACCAGGGTTGTTATTGTTGAGCACAAGTGGCAGCCGTGGAGAATGGATTTATTGGTCAGTGATAAGGGAGGGTGTACAGAGACCACTCTGTAAATGCACAACAAAAGGCCACGCTGTGATAGAGTCTTTCTTCTTTTATCCCTCTGCTCTGAGACCTCTCTATCAGATGTGTCACATCACTGTGGCTAATGAAATCAGGAGGACATGAAGAGCAGATAGTATGAAATGAAATCAATAAAGCATCAGAGGAAATGTGTTTGGAGTGCGGTTCACCTCTTGGGCTATTGTTTTACTTGTATGTGAAAAATCTGCAGCACAGTAAGCATTTGTCCTAAAACACAGAGACCTGCTGCATGTTGCCCAGCAGACAGGAAAGCCCCTCCCCCCATATTTCACTTTTTAATGAGATTTGGAGAGTGTTGGTCATCCCACTGAGACGCCATCGGTGACAGGCGAGAGGACAAAAGGAGCCCTGATGCTTGAGTTTTAAGGAAACGCCCTCCAACCCCACCACTCCTGCACACACATGTCTAATGCATGCTCCCATCTGGGAAGGCTGAATGAGAACCTGTCAGCATGCACAAGCGTGCACACAAAAAACACTTCAGTCCAGGTTCCCCAATTATTTGAAGACAGAAAAAACATAGATTCCTTCTTCTGATTCCACAGCGTCTAATGTTGGCATAGAGGTTCAATCAAACTGACCTCATGTCCTTAAATGAATTGTTAAAATTGAATAGTTTTCATTTGATACTATTTCTATCTTAACATGTGATTCTTGACCTGCCATTGTGTATCTATTCCTACTAAACCCAGCCGGTCGAAGCAGATGGTCCTCTTGTCCTGATCCTGGTTCTGCTAAAGGTTTCTTCCTCATGAGGGAGTTTTTCTTTCCACTGTCGCCTTCATGCTTGTTCAAGATGAGAGTTCAGTGATGGAGTTAAACTCAAAGCTGCTCCTCAGATAAATAATGTTCAGTTATTATTTTATACATGAATGTTTCTGTTCAGTCCCTGAGATGACTTCTGTTGTGACTTGGAGACATATAAGTCAAGTCAAGGTTCTTTATTGTCATTTTCATCAATTGTGGTACATGTGATGAGAATGAAATTGTGTACCCTATGACCCAGTGACATCCATCAAAAGTATAAATTGTAAAGAAAAACAGTAATAAAATCTAAGATATGAACTAAGAAATACTCTAAGCACTAATAGTACAAAACAATGTGCCCAACAACAGCAGCACGAACATGAGTCTGTGTGAGCAGATGAGGACGAATGAACATAGCAGCTGAAATAATCAGCAGTATGAGATCAGCAGCATGGATAATCAGCAGCACATATCAACAATCAAGTGTCATCACATTGATTATTCTGGTTAGAGATTCATGAGTCTGTGATGATTTCTAGGTAGGAGACCCATTTGGTGCAGGCAGACAGGCAAGACTCAAGGAATATAAATCAATAATTTATTATTTACAAAACAAAGATGGCTGACAGGGCAGCAAACTCACATGAATCATGGGACAAGACGCAGGATACGAGGAGCAGGACAAGAGAAACATAACAGGCATCACAGTGAGACACAATGACCAGACAATGAGGGACGCAGGCAAACAGACTTAAATACACACACTAACGAGACTAACACAGAACACCTGTGAAACATCACAGGTGCAGACATCAGAGGGGGAGCAGACAAATATAGAACACTAGAGGGAGACAGAGACCAGGGAAAGCACAATTCCTACAGTACCTCCCCCCAAGGACGTCCCTTGACGTCTCCAAGACCCCACATTCCCAAAACGTGGGTGGGAGGAAGGGGAAAGCACACAGGGAGGAGGGCACTAGGAAAAAAAAAAGACACGAGGGCAAAGAAGAACTGGACAGGGTACATCAGGGGCAAGGTACAACACATGGAAACAAAAAGGAGGTCAGAGTTCAGGTAGGGAACTGTGAGATTGTCCAAAAAGCAGGAAACAGGTCAGACAGGCAACCATTCACCAGGCCGGGGCCAGTCAGGCGGCCGGCCGAGAAGTCATCCAATAGGCAGGAACAGGCCGGGCAGAGCAGGAGTGAGGACCTCAGCAGGCGGGTCAGCGGCGAGGAGCTCACCAACGAGGAGCTCTTCTGCGGCTGGATTGTATGGGGCTGGATCTTCGGCGGCAGTATCTGGAGCAGGAGTGGAGTCCGTCTTGATCCCCACGGAACAGGAGAAGTGAGGAGTGTCTGCCAGGACCCCCTCGGAACATGAGAAGTAAGGAGCGTCCACCAGGACCCCCTCAGAACATGAGAAGTGAGGAGCGTCCGCCGGGACCCCCTCAGAACATGAAAAGTGAGGAGCGTCCACCGGGACCCCCTCAGAACATGAAAAGTGAGGAGCGTCCGCCGGGACCCCCTCAGAACAGGAGAAGTGAGGAGCGTCCGCCGGGACCCCCTCGGAACAGGAGACGTGAGGACCGTCCGCCGGGACCCCCTCGGAGCAGGAGAAGTGTGGGATCCACCACGGGGGCTGCGTACAGCACGGGATCCACCACGGGGGCTGCGTGCAGCGTGGGATCCACCCCAGGAGCAGGAGAAGTGAGGAGCGTCCGCCAGGACCCCCTCGGAGCAGGAGAAGTGAGGAGCGTCTGCCAGAACCCCCTCGGAGCAGGAGAAGTGAGGAGCGTCCGCCAGAACCCCCTCGGAGCAGGAGAAGTGAGGAGCGTACGCCAGGACCCCCTTGGAGCAGGAGAAGTGTGGGATCCACCACGGGGGCTGTGTGCAGTGTGGGATCCACCACGGGGGCTGCATGCAGCGTGGGATCCACCTCGGGGGCTGCGTGCAGCAACAGGATCTGGAGTAGACGTGTCTGGGTCTGTGGGCTCAGGACAGGTTGGGTCCTTGCACAGCATAGATTATGCAGAGGCTGTAGGAGATGGAAAATCTATGGAAACTGTAGTAGGCATGGGAGCGACCACAAGGGCTGCAGCTGTGAAGACCTCAGGAGCCAGGAGCAGGAACCAAGGAAGCGCCGGTGGTGTAGCTGGAGGCCCAGAGTCTCTAAAAGGACCCCACAGCTTGTCTTCCAGGGACAGAGCAGTGAGAGTCGGGCTGCCTGCTGGGTCTTGGTTTGGTCTGGTCTTTCTGTGATGATTTATGAATCATGGGACAAGACGCAAGATACGAGGAGCAGGACAAGAGGAGCATAACAGGCATCACTGTGAGACAATGACCAGACAATGAGGGACACAGGCAAACAGACTTAAATACACACACTAACGAGACTAGCACAGAACACCTGTGAAACATCACAGGTGCAGACATCAGAGGGGGAGCAGACAAATGTAGAACACTAGAGGGAGACAGAGACCAGGGAAAGCACAACTCCTACAGAGTCTAACAGCCTCAGGGTAGAAGCTGTTCCTCAGTCTAGTGGTTCTACACTTAATGCTCCTCAACCTCCTTCCTGAGGGGAGCAGGACAAAAAGTGTGTGTGCTGGGTGAGTGGGGTCCTTCATGATGCAGGTGGCCCTCTTCCTGCATCTGGAGGTGTAGATGTCTGTGATGGTGGAGAGACTGACTCCAACATCTTCTGTGCAGCCTTCACCACTCTCTGCAAAGCTTTTCTTTCTGCAGCTGTGCAGCCTCCATGCCACACGTTGATGCTGGAGCACAGGATGCTCTCCACTGCACACCTGTAGAAGGAGGTGAGGACTGAGCTTCCAGACCAGCTCGTCTCAGCCGTCTGAGGAAGTAGAGTCTCTGATGAGCTTTCTTCATCAGGCTGGTGGTGTTGTTGCTCCAGCTGAGGTTGTTGTTCATGTGTACACCCAAGTACTTGTAGCTGGAGACCACTTCCACCACAGATCCTCTTATGTTCAGGGGGTGTAGATGTTTTTGTTCCTTCTGAAGTCCACAACCATCTTCTTCATCTTCTTCACATTGATGTGAATGTTGTTCTTCCTGCACCAGCTCTCCAGGTGTCCCACATCCTGCCTGTAGCTGGACTCATCGTTGTTTGTGCTGCATCCCACCACCACTGTTTCATCTGCAAACTTTACAATGTGACAGCCTGGATGGGTCGGTGCTCATTCATGATATAATTAAACTGAACTGAATTTAACTGAATTCATCTTATGCATCTTTTCCCACATTGGCAGTTTTTCAATTTAGGTGGCAAAACTTTTATTAAATGTACATGAATTTATTTTAGGGAGGGCTGGGGGGGGGGGGTGTCAGTGCTGCAGTGTTGTAATACTGAGGTTATGTATTTGAGGTCAGGTTGTGTAAGGAAAGACATCCAGCGCAAAACAATTGCCAAATTTTTCATGTGTGAAAGAAGAGGCATGAAGCTGTTCCTGCTTTTAATATATTTGAGGCAGTGCAGGTTTTCTATCAGTGACAGTAACTGTCAGGTCTGTGTGGTGTTTCTCTGCACAGGGACGCTGTGTGTCCTCACAGGAACAGATTTTAAAAAACAGGGTGAGCAAAGAAAACTAGAACAAATGTCACTGAAAGACAATTTCCTTTACTGTGTATATCAAGACCTTTGCTCGAGATACTTTTTATTTTGGCAGACCTGAGGCATTAAGTGTATCCAGCTTATCCTGATAAGCTGCAAAATGAACTTCTAGCATTTTATCTTTGCATCGTGATTAAACGTATTAGATCTGTAAGAGTTCACACATCAGACTCTGACACTGTGATATATTTCAATGTTGCATCATTTTAGAGTCAAACAAACAAATATTAAAAATAAAATATGAAGGACACAGTGGATATCTCACCCTCGTGCACACAATGTTGTACCACACTTTCTTTTATTATTGTGTGTGTGTGTGTGGGGGGGGGGGGGGGGGGGGGCTGAAAAAAGCTTTCTGACTTCCTAATATTAGACCACCTCGCCCCAGAGGCTCTCCCCTTGACGAAGTGATGACGCACTTCCTGTCATGGTGTTAGGTGTCACATGTGGAGAGGAGGTGGAGGAGGAGGAGGAGGAGGAAGGCTGGGAGACAGATAAATATAAACCAGCAGTGACTGGTTTGTGCAGCCAATTGTGCGTCCTGACCTGTGCAGGAGGAGGATTTTGTTGCCATTTTCTGAACCAATCAGAGCAGGTTCAGAGCCTGTTGTGTGTGTGTGTGTGTGGGGGGGGGGGGGGGGGTGGTTACTCAGAGTTTGTGTAGAAATGCATCTCGTAGAGCAGAATCTTCTCAATTTTTATTTGATGAGTTTAATCTGGATTCTTTGTGTCTGTGAGCAGCTCAGTGAACGCCCCATGATGGCGTTCTTCACTCAGCACCATGGACAGCTCACATGTGGGGTGTGACCACATAAAGCCCGAGAGGCTGCATTCAACCAGTTCAACCAGTTCAACCAGTTCAGTTCAGTTTTTAAATCTAAGTCCCAAAAGAAAAACGGTTTCTTGCAGCCACGTAACCACAGAGCTGCATAGAAGCCACCAGAAGGTTTTTTGTGTTCAGTTTGCTCTCAAATCTGCGTAAATGATTTTTAATCTTCGTGCATGGTCCTCAGACGTGCCGCAGGCGAACTGTGCAAATCAGAACTTTATTCATGAGCCACAGGACCTCAGAGACCTGAGCACAACGTGGACCCACCCTCCTTCCACCCCCAAGTCATTAAAGAGTGATTTTGGCATCGCAGTCCCCTCCCTCAGATCCCTGGAGGATGCAGAAACACCTGCCCCCCACCCATATTTGAGCAGTCACTTAAGATGCTCAACATATGCGAGCTCATTCTCCCAGTTCAACATCCGTGCACTCCGGCTCGAGTCCACGAGCTCATTCATGAACAGATGATGCAAACGCTTCAACTTTGTGATTCTGGTCATATTTTCTCTTCTGTCCAGCATCCAAACATTTTCTTTACTTCTCTCCTCTTGTCAAAGTCAGTTAGTGGGTTGACAGTCGCACAAGGACACGGGTCGCCTCCCCCACTTGGACCGGGACAGCGGAGCGGTTAAGGCTGGCTGAGTGAGAGCAAACACCCTGTTAGCGTGACTGGCCACACATTTATTGAGCTTGTCAAACTAACTAGAGCAGTGAACTGAGACAAGACAGGAGTCCTAATAAAACACGCACACATCGGGGGGGGGGGGGGGGGGTGTTCTTAATGTGACCTGATCCAGAAGTCATGCATCAATCAGACCCTGATCTCGAGTCACCTTGAGCGTTTCAAAGCCTCTGCAGAGGGGTTTGACGTCAGAGTTGTCAGGCTGTGGTCTGAAGTCTATTCACAGAAGAGTCAAAGAAAAAGACTCTGCAGATGATAATCCAGGCACAAACACACAAATTATTCAGAACTAAAGTTAAAATGTGGAATGTTAATCTTATCTGCTGGAACTCAAATGGTGGTGAAACTAAAGAGTGTTTCAGAGTGACGGCCTTTTAAAGAGTGATTTTAAAGTGAATCGCTCGTTTATGAAACGTCTTCAACGTGTCGCTGCTGCACACGACATTAAAAAAACACCAGACACCAAAGAAATCTCATCTGTCCAGGTGACCCGACTGAGAATTATAGGACTTGGTACCTGGATGATTGAGCATGAACTTTGTTGTCTTTTCCTGTCACTTGTTAGCAGCTTTCAGGTCTTTACGTTGATTAAAAATCCACCTGGGAGTGATAAAGATCACTCTTTGTTCTCAGACATCAGAGTTCTGCAAAGAACAAAGATTTTGAAATTTGTGGTGCATAAGTCAGATCACAAATCACAAGAACTTCTTTAAATGGCTGAAGAAGCTCCTGCTCCTCCCATGAGGAGGTTAGAAGAGTCATAGGGGCAGCTGAACTCTGGGAGACTGACCTCATTGATTTCATTAACAGAGCACTTCCTGTGGCCTTGGAAACATCTGAGTGTGCGTGGTGGCAACACCAGGCAACTGCTTGATTCTTTTTATTGTATTATTGTGTTTTAGTTCAGCAACGTTTTACAAAAGACAAAGAAATCAATAAGAACTGCAGAGAAATATGTTCTGATGCTCGTTTATCACTTTCTTGCAAGGTGATGAAATATTTAGTGGAATAATTAGGAAGGCAGACATTTCCCTCAGGAACAAATGGATTTAAGATTGAGTGATGGTGTGTGTGTGTGTGGGGGGGGGGGGGGGGGGGGCTCCTTGGCAAAAATCTCTACAAGCTCAGTGGACACATTTTAATAAAGGTTGCAGAACAAATTTATTGTTTGCACATAAACAGTCGATTACCTTCAACCTGACTGAAGATGGCTGCAGCACCCGGTCGACCTCCAGAACACAAAACATCTCAGTTCTGAAGATCCTGACCTGAAGTCTGCTGAACGAACATGATGTGAGCTGAAAGAGGAAGTCTGGGATTTAAGTTCATCGTTTAAAGGAGGCTCACTTTTACATAGGTGTCTTATGAACCATCCATCATCCATTCATCCATCCATCCATCCATCCATTCATTCATCCTTCCATCCATCCATCCATCCAT
>NC_056499.1:1698311-1710307 GCF_014905685.2 Nematolebias whitei
CATTCATTCATTCATTCATTCATTCATCCACCCATCCATCCATCCATCCATCATTCATCCATTCATTCATCCATTCATCCATCCATCCATCCATCCATACTTCATCCATTCATTCATCCATCCATCCATCCATCCTTCCATCCATCCATCCATCCATCCATCCATTCATTCATCCATTCATTCATTCATTCATTCATCCATCCATCCATCCATTCATTCATCCATCCATTCATTCATCCATCCATCCATTCATCCATCCATCCATCTGTCATTCATCCATTCATTCATCCATCCATTCATCCATCATCCATCCATCTATTCATTCATCCATTCATCCATCATTCATCATCTTTACTCGCTTCTTCATTTATGGGTCAACCATTCTCTCTCTCTCTCTCTCACCTAGGGACGATTCAGAGCTATCAGTCTAACATGCATGTTTTTGGTGTGTGGGAGGAAACTGGAGTACCTGGAGAAAACCCACACATGCACGGAAAGAACATGCAAACTCCACCCAGAAGGCCCTGACCGGGATTTGTTCTGGGATAACCTTCTTGCTGAGAGGCAGCAGCTCTACCCACTGATCCACCGTGCTTCTCATGAACCACTGGATGGATTTTAATCAAACTTTCAGGAAATAATCTTAAAATCTAAAATTCTTTGACTTATAGAGTTAAATCAAGATGGCCGTCACAGCCAATCGAACTTAAAACACACAAGAATGTCTGTAATTGAGAACATTTTACACATATTTATCTAAAGGTAGTTTGGGCTGTATCTGGGAGTACTTTGAGTTTCTGAAGAAGAATTTTCAAGGTTTGATTGAAACGTAATCTAAGAAGACGTCAGTTTAAAGCATGAGACCGAGCAGTGACCACTTCTCAGAGATTCTTTAAGATAATTCTTCTGCACTTGTCAGAACAAAGACTCACAACAAACACACACTTGTTGAACTTTTATATATCAAAAAGGAAATAGATTATTTCATTTTGACATCAACAAACCTCTCGATGTACACACACATCAACAGAATCACACTGTAACTTCAGAGGCACAAAAACAGGAAACTTTTATATTTCAGGTTGCACGTTTGTCATTTTGTCCAAATGGCATGTTGAGGTTTCATGGTAATGTCAGTGAACACTGTGACACGGCAGGCTGCAGGACAAACGCTGTGGAGTGGGGGTCCAAACTAAACGCAGAGGGAGGAGGACCAGCAGCACAGGGACACGTTCAGTGTGAGCCACAGCAAAAAGCAACAAGAGGAACAAGAGGAGCGTCCGCCTCCGACGGAGCTCCTTATCATTCTCATCTGGTGAGCAGCCCGATCACAAACACCTCGACCTCTTTCAGCCGAACCTCTTTGTGTTGGACTCTACTACTAGATTTTATACAAGTTTTTTCTCTTTACAACTTATTCTTCTACATTTATTGCCACAAAAAACACAACTTTTAAATGAACGCATTAAAAACAAATCAGTTAACTCAAACCTACTCGTGACGTTTGAGCAGAGCTGTTGCTGTGGTTTTATTGCTTTGTCCAGTCTCTGCCTTAAGAAGGTGTGACTTTCAGCTAAAACAAAGCTTTATTAAATATTATTTTCACATCTTTGGTTAATTGTGCAAACAAACTGAAGCAACAGAAACAGTTTCTGAGACAAACGCTCAAAAAGCGTGAAACAAACAGAAATAAATGGACATTTACAACAAATTTCACTTATTTCCATGCATAAATCACAAATGTACTTTTTACAGTGACAAGAGGTCGTCACACACACACACACACACACACACACACACACACACACACACACACGTGGTGCAGTGACTCACACGGGCCCTTCAGACCCTGTCAGAGTAAAAGTGACTAAAAACAGAACATGTGATTCTGGCAGATCTCGTTCATCCCAGGTGGGAAATGCTTTTATTTTCTAGTGCTTTATAAAATGTCTTGTTCCGTAGTGGGAGAAGCACAACGAGCAGTTTAAATTGTGCATTAGTGATTGCCACTTCTATTGTATCTTCACTTTAACTACAAAATAAATCATCTTGTTTCAGTAACTTATAGATGTAAACAAATATAAAATAATTGTTCAGGAATGTTCACAAATTCTTTTATCTTTCATTTTAATTGTAAAACACCAACAATTACATTTCCTAAGATCCTTCTTCTTTTTGGATACTTTGTTGTCCTTTATTTGAACTAAAGGCAAAATTCAGATTAAAAATAAAAACAATATTATTCATTAGAAAATGGCAATTATTGTTTATCATTATCAATGAGTTTAGTTTGAATCGACTCATTTATTCTTTATTTAAAAACTGCACTAAATGTCATTTTACGAGTTATTCACGCGACATGTTCAGTGTCTTTAATTGTCTGAGAATGATGCTGTAACACTAAACACATTTTACACACACAAAAGGAGAAATGCATCAAAAATGACCAAAGATGAGGTTTTAACACTCGATGTTCTTAAATCACATTTGGACCGAACTGCAGGGTCGAGATGACTTGATTAGATGGATGTTTGTAAAAATCCTGCATGAGTTAAAAGATGTTTTTGTCTTCAGGACATTTAATAATATTCACTAACAATATTTGGTTAATAAAATTAACATTACTTCATCCTTCGGTAAATATTTATATTTTCTTTTCATTAAACGTCTTTATTCTGGCACAATTCTCAATATTGATCTGATTTGATTCACACAATTTCACAAACCATTTTTTAAGGACATAAACTTTGTGCTCCCTCAGTATTTTTATATATCTGATCATAAATCTTGAACGTTTTGCTTAAGATCATCTCTCTCCAGTTTTAGCTTCTCTCCATTGGCTCCCTGTCAAGTCCGGAACTGAATTCTAAATCTTACTTCTAACCTACAAAGCCCTCAACAACCTAGCTCCATCTTATATTACAGATCTTATTGTTCCATATTTTACTAACAGAGCACTTCACTCTCAGACTGCAGGTTTACTTGTGGTTCCTAGAGTTTCCAGAAGCAGAATGGGAGGAAGATCTTTCAGTTCTCAGACTCCTCTCTTGTGGAACCAACTTCCAGTTTCTGTCCATGAGGCTGACACACTGTCCAGTTTGAAGACTTTCCTTTTTGATAAATCCTATAGTTAGGGTCGGCTTGGGTTTCCTGAGCTGTCCCTTAGTTCTGCTGCTATAGGCTTAGACTGCTGGAGGACAAACTGACCACACTTTTCACTCTGCTGCTGTCTTTACTTACTCTGCTCAACCTGTTTTGTATTTGTAATTATTTTTTCTATCATTAACGTGTCTTTCAGGTACACCTGGACCTATAACTGGACCTGGACCTATAACTGGACCTGGACCTGGACCTATATCTGGACCTGGACACATCTGGACCGGGACCTATATCTGGACCTGGACCTATATCTGGACCTGGACTTACATCTGGACCTGGACCTATATCTGGACTTGGACCTACATCTGGACCTGGACCTATACCTGGACCTACCATTCTGTGTTCGTCTGTCTCTCCTTCCTGTCCTCTCAACCAGCCGGTCAAAGCAGATGGTCTCTTGTCCTGAGCTGGTTCTGCTGGAGGTTTCTTCCTGTTAAAGGGAGTTTTTCTTTCCACTGTCTCCACTGTGCTTGCTCAGGATGGGAGACTGCAACGAAGCCAAGATTCATCTTGTCTGCTGGATTCCTTAGATAGAGAACTTTACTAATTTTATGTGAATGTTCCTGTAAAGTCCCTGAGACAACTTGGTTGTGATTTGGAGCTTTATAAATAAACTGAATTGAATTGAAATGAATAAAACCTCGACACATGACCTGGCAGTAAGGTGGAGAAAAACAAACCACTACACTGATGGGAGATGAAGATTTCCAGAAATCAAATCATAGAGAGCTCAGATTTTGAGGAGTGGGTAATTTGTGGAAAGGCAATGAACAAATAATATCCTACCTGTTGTAGATAACTCTTTGAACAGCCTCAGTTTGGAGAAATAGAGCTTCATTCTGATCAACCTGACAAGCTAAAGCTGCTAGCTCACCGGGACCAAAGTGGATTGTAAAAATAAATCAGTCGGTGACACAAACCCCAGGACCAGTCTAGATAAAAATATCCAACAGGTGTCAGCGGATCTATAACCATCACATGACAAAAACTAAAACTAACGTGTTAGGATGTTCCAGCCTCAGGTGCTCCAGGCTGCATCCACAGTGTTACATCTGGCTGCTGATGATGTTTGTGCTTCAAAGAACCACCAGATATCACACAAATCATGAAGTCATGTGGAACTGAGAGCCAGCGTAAAGGTTTACTTATTGACAAGTAGTGATGTGAGACTGCAGCTATTTTAAAACAGCAGGACTGAACTTTGGACTTGAGCCCAGTTGGACTGAAACCTGTCAATGTGAAATCAGCATCTGCATGTGATGTAACACGGGCTCAGCGGGACTGAAGCCTGATGGGAGCCGCCATGTTGCACCAGAGATGTGGCCCCGCCTACTCACGATGTCACATGACTTTTTTAAGCATGAGATAACTAATTACAGTAAACGTTAAAATGACATTTATATTTGAACAAACAGCAGCAAAGGCAGGACTTGAAATGTCCTTCCTCCCTGTGTCTAATTAATCCTGCGCCACAATAAACACCTGAACTCTTGGTATTTTTATTTTCTCTGTTATTTTATATTCTCTGTTAATTTTATATTCTCTGTTAATTTTATATTCTCTGATATTTTTATAATTCTCTGTTATTTTTATAATTCTCTGTTATTTCTGTATCTTTTGTGATTCCTTGTGTTTCTTTGTGCTGAACCTTTGGCACAGCAGTTTCCTGCAGATCAACAACGTTCTCTCATCTTCAACTTGGACGCGTCCTGTGGAGATGCTGCTCGGTCGTCTTCAGCTCCAGGACCTTGCACGGTGCCAAGTTTTAATACATGTAGAGATCATCATGTTTTCTCCGAGCTGAGATCAACAGAGATGACGTGCATGAAAGATGTGAACCGTGGCTTCAGCTGCAGAGGAACTACAGTGAGATCAGGTTCAAGAGAAAACGCATTTAAAGACGTTTAACTTGATTAAAGTGTTTCAGGTCGTTTCCAGACACAAGTCAGGACTGATAGATCTAGAACTTCAGAGCGTCCACTTTCATGTCGGTGTTGTGCGGTGATTTATCTACACTCAGATGACTGGTTTACAGGCTGCTGGACTGAAACCAGTAACTGACCAGTGATGGTCAGTGTGGTCAGGAAGCCTCAGCTGATGGGATGGAAATAATTACGTTTACGCACATTTGCACTCCAAATAAATATATCTATTATCAATATGCATATTGGTACATTTACATACTGCCAATCTGATATGTGCTACACCTCTACTCATCAAATATATTTATAGATTTTAGTCGTTTCACATGGAGTCGATCATTTTTTCTTTTTGTTTTTAGTTTGTGCAACAAAACCAGGATGGACCGCAGATTTTCTTGTTTGTCATTTGTTGCTGTTTGACTCAAAGTGATGCGCACAGGACACGCGTGTGTGTTTGTGCTCTAAGAGTAGCCCTCGTCCTGCCTGTAGCCTCCGTAGCCTCCTTCCTGTGCCTCCTCCTGGACGTACTCCTCCGTCTTCTCCCAGCCGGTGGCCCAGCCTCCGTTCACCTGCGTGGTCGCACCGTACGTTTTAGCTGGACCCCCAAAAGCTCCATAACTCTGGGTGATGTCGCCCGTCTCCTCCGCCAGCTCGTCTTCATCGATGAAGCCACATTTCTCCTCACTGGTGAGTTCGGGGTCGGCCCACGGCTGTTTTTCTCCAGATGCAAAGATCCCGTAAAAAATGACCCCTCCATAGTGCACCAGGGAAGCTATGAGGAAGACGTACTGCCACTCCTCTCTGGTCTGGAGGGAAACAGAGAAAACGTTTGTCTTCTTATTAATGCAAATTAAAAATATATCTATAATATATCTACTTTTCCTTTGAATTATCCTTTTAATTCCCATAGTATTTTCCATCCATCCATTATCTTTTACCCGTTTCTTCCATTTTGGGTCACTGGTGCCCATGTCCAGCAGTCACTGTGCGAGAGGCGGGGACACCCTGGACATGTCTCCAGTCCATCACAGAGACACATAGAGACAAACAACCACTCTCTCTCTCACCTAGGGACAATTTAGAGTCACCAATCAGCCTAACATGCATGTTTTTGGTCTGTGGGAGGAAACCAGAGTAGCCGGAGAAAACCCACGCAGCACGGAGAGAACATGCAAACTCCACACAGAAAGGCCCCTGGACTGGGATTTGAACCAGCAACCTTCTCGCTGAGAGGCAGGGTTAGGGTTAGCAGCTCTTACTAATTTATTTTCACTTGTTAAAAAGAAAAACAATAATTTGTACGCATCCTTTATTATTGTCCATTGTTGTCATCGCTCTTTGTTAAATCAGGTCTCTCTTGTAAATGAGTCCTCGAGGCTCAATGGGACTCACCTGTAGAAATAAAGCTTGAATTAACTAAATGTCTAACAGCTGTTGTAAAACCACAACTATATTTATTGTAAGTGATCAAACTTTGACTGTCACTGAGTCTCATTTCATCTCTGATTTGTTCTTTTAATCCGTGAGGTGATGATATTTAATGTTGTATTAGATCCTTTGTGTCATCATGTCTCACATATTCATCCACTTCTGGACAGTTTTTATTTCTGTAACCATTTATGTCTTACATTAGCTTACAACTGTTGCATTATATTAATTTATAGGGAATCTAGCAAATCTTGAATTCCATGTACATAGAAATGCACACTATTAGAAAGCTGCATCATGGTTTCACCTGTTCAAGCTTCAGTTTGTACCAACATACTGCAAGTTGGTAATAATCAGCCTACTCCTTTATTCATTGTTTTGTTTACAATTAATAATGTGTTATTCTAAATGTAAAGTAATCAAAATTGGAATAAACTAATTCATTAATTAATATGTATTAATTTTGTGTTTGGATGTGAAGACGTCACCTTATTCTTTGTCATAGCACCAACGATGAGTGGGCAGACCATCCCAGACAGAGTCCCCACACCGTTGGAGATGCCCATGAGGATGCTGGCGTAGCGAGGAGCGATGTCCAGGTGGTTCACATTAAAACCTGCAACGAGGAACAACTGTGGCATAACCAGGAAAGATGCAGACAAAGTCAACCTTTTTAGAAATGTTTTCAGTTTGTACATCTAAATGTGGGTGAACACTAAAATAAAGAGTACAGCTAAAAATAAATCTGCACAAATGGTGACCATCTTGTTGCAAAGAGGCATCAACACACTGTCGCCTCCCTCCTCCTCCCCCACTCTGGCTGCCTGGTGTCCCCCGAGACAGCGAGCACTGAATTATTAAAGACTCCAGGAGAAAGCTGGAAACTGATTCTGCAGCCAGAGCTCTGCAGGAAAACAACAAGATGTGGAGCATGACCGGAACAAAAGCAGTCCTTTCTGCAACCGCATGTTAAACTTGTGTCTCACCAGTGCTGCTGACGTGTCCCAGACAAGAAGCACGCAGCACAAAACCAACAGATCGCATCACGTTTGCCTTGTGTTCATTCATTCCACCTTTATTTAGACAAGTTAGTCTCATGAAGACAATGTTCCATAGAAATGGGCTTCAATAGACCGTCAGTGTCTTACCTGTTGCTGATAGCTGTTTGACTGACCTCAGTTTGGAGAAAAGTTTATTTCTGATTAAATTGACAAGATAATGGCTAGTCTTAGATATGAAATGATTTTTAATATCTTAAAATCACTCCAGTATAAAACATGTGGTTCATGCAAACATTTGTATAAAGTAAGATATTTAGGTACGACAGTGCAGAAGTACAACATCATTACGTAGAAAGGTGCCACCAGCTGCAGCAGCCAGTGTTCGTGCTCGCAGATAACTTCAAAACTTTGTGTGGATATGTTTAATGATAAATTGACCTCATTCAAGAGTTAATTATAATTTAATGATGCTCACTGGAAAAACTATCAAACTGTTCTGCTCAGACTAACTGTTAGCCCATCCATCAAATTAAATATGTTTCTCCAAAACTGACATATTTTAAGAAGCTATCTATAGCAGGTAAGATATTTGTTTATACACTTTATGGAAACACACTTCAAATAATTAAACTGTTGCTTTAAGACCAAATACATACATTTTAAACTCGGGAAATCAATCATTAAAATTATAAATGGTAAATGGACTGTACTTATACAGCTCCTTTCTCTCTGATCAAGACACTCAAAACTCTTTACAACAATCTGTGCCTCATGTAACCATTCATACAGCTCTATACTAGATCTCTACAAAGATAAATGAACAAATCATTCTAATGAGACTAATCAGAGCTTTATCATATTCAGACACTGATGGGACACACATCAGAGGCAATGAGGGTTCAGTGTCTTGCCCAAGGACACTTCAGCATATGACTGCTGGTGGAATCAAACCCCCAACTCTCACATTGGAGGACGACTGCTCTAACCGCTCAGCCACAGCCGCCCAAAACAACAAACTGAACAACTAGAGGCTCAGCTTTAAATACAGAAAAATAATCAGTTGTTTATTTGAAATGTTGCTTACCCGATATAGCAAATCCACTGAAGCCTACAGCCAGAACGAGGAAGGAGATAGCCACTCCTTTACTGTGGGAATATCCAACCACGAGCAGCAGCGTGGCCTCCATCCCAAATCCTGGTGACAGACGGCATCAGTCACACACACACACACACACACACACACACACACACACACACACACACACACACACACACAGGCTGCTGGTCATCAGTTGAATCAGGTGTGAAACATTGTCTGCCCTCATTGTGTTGGTGACAGTTGTGAGATCGATGCCACGATCAGTGAGTCATAGACGTTTGTAAAACATCTGTGAACATCTGCTAAAGAGACGCAAAGGCTGAGGGTCACGCCCGGCAGCTGTGCACAGACAGATGTGGACATCTTCAGCTCGTCTACAGCTCAGGCTCCTCACCTCCACAGTTCATCATTTTCCTGACGGTGGTGGTCGTCAGGATGTTCTTGCTGCGCAGGAAGTCGGCCAGCTGACCGCCGATGGGCACGATGATAGTCATCACCAAGTGTGGGAGGGCAGAGAGGATCCCGACCTGCAAATGGCAAAACATCAGAAATAATGTCCACACTGGACATTTGTCAGGTGTTTCTAAAAGAACGCCAAAAATCACTCCATCCATCCATTTTCTTCCGCTTATCCGGGGTCGGGTCGCGGGGGTAGCAGCCTAAGTAGGGAGGCCCAGACTTCCTTCTCCCCAGCCACTTGGGCCAGCTCTTCCGGGGGAATCCCGAGGCGTTCCCAGGCCAACCGAGAAACATAGTCCCTCCAGCGTGTCCTGGGTCTTCCTCTGGGCCTCCTCCCGGTGGGACGTGTCCAGAACATCTCACCAGGGAGGCGTCCAGAAGGCATCCTAAACAGATGCCCAAGCCACCTCAATTGGCTCCTCTTGACGTGGAGAAGCAGCGGCTCTACTCTGAGTCCCTCCCGGATGATCGAGCTTCTCACCCTGTCTCTAAGGGAGAGCCCAGACACCCTGCGGAGAAAACTCATTTTGGCCGCTTGAATCCGAGATCTCATTCTTTCGGTCACAACCCAAAGCTCGTGACCATAGATGAGGGTGGGAACGTAGATCGATCAGTAAATTGAGAGCTTCGCCTTTTGACTCAGCTCTCTCTTCACCACGACAGACCTGTACAGCGCCCGCTTCACTGCAGACGCTGCACCTATCCGCCTCTCACGCTCCATTTTTCCCTCATTCGTGAACAAGACCCCAAGATACTTGAACTCCTCCACTTGGGGTAGGACCTCCTCCCTGACCCGGAGAGGGCACTCTACCCTTTTCCGGCTCAAGACCATGGCCTTGGATTTGGAGGAACTGATCTTCATCCCGGCCGCTTCACATTCGGCTGCGAACCGCTCCAGCGAAAGCTGTAGATCACGATCTGATGAAGCCAATAAGACCACATCATCTGCAAAAAGCAGAGACGCAATCCTAAGGCCACCAAAACGGATCCCCTCAACACCTTGGCTGCGCCTAGAAATTCTGTCCATAAAAGTTATGAACAGAATCGGTGACAAAGGGCAACCTTGGTGGAGTCCAACTCTCACCGGGAACAAGCCCGACTTACTGCCGGCGATGCGGACCAGGCTCTGACACCGGTCATACAGGGACTGTATATTGTGTTGTATGCTACATGTCATATCACATTTTTCATAATGTAGCTTGATTTTATTTTGTTTTATTTAATTTCTTCTATTTACTTTTCATTTGATGTGTTTTTATGTGATTGTCAACTGTTGTCCTCACTTTGTTTAAATCAGGTCTCTCTCTAAATGAGTCCTCGAGGCTCATTACACTAACATGTAAAAATAAAGGTTAAATTAATACATTATTCTATCCATCCATCATCTTCCACTTATTCTGAAGTTGGGTCTCGGGGCAGCATCTTGAGCAGGGAGGTCCAGACATCTCTCTCCACAGCCTCTTCCAGCTCTTCTGGGAGGACTCCAAGGCATTCCCAGGCCAACCGGGAGACATGGTCTCTCCAGTGTGTCCTGGGTCTTCCCTGCAGTCTTCTCCCAGTTGGACATGCCCGAAGCACCTCAACTGTCTCCTCTGGATGTGGAGGAGCAGTGGTTTTACTCTGAGTCTCTCCTGATAACTGAACTTCTCACCCTGTCTCTAAGGGAGAGTCCAGCTACCCTGCAGAGGAAACTCATTTCAACCTCCTGGATCCATGATCTCATTCTTTCAGTCTCTACCAGAGTTCATGACCAGAGGTGAGGGGAGGAACGTAGACCGACCAGTAAACAGAGAGCTTTGTCTTACAGTTCAGCTCCCTCTTAACTACAACGGACCAGTACAGAGCCCACAATACTGCAGACGCTGCACCAATCCATCTGTCAATCTCACGCTCCATTCTTCACTCACTCATGAACAAAACCCTGAGATACTTGGAACTCCTCCACTTGAGGCAGAACCTCACCCCCGACCTGAAGAGAACAATCCACCCTTTTCCAGTTGAGGACCATGGCCTCAGATTTGGAGGTGCTGATTCTCATCCCAGCTGCTTCACACTCAGCTGTGAACCGCTTCAGTGAGAGCTGAAGATCATGGCATGATGATGCCAACAGGACCACATCATCTGCAAAGAGCAGAGATGAATCCTGAGGCCAACGAACAGGAAACCCTCCACCCCCCCGGCTACACCGAGAAGTTCTGTCCATAAAAGTTAAGAACAGAATCTGTGACAACGGGCAGCCCTGGCTGAGTCCAACTCCCACCCTGAAGGGGTCTGACTTACTGCCGGCAATGAAAACCAAACTCTCACACCACTTGTATAGGGACTGAACAGCCCATAAAAACAGGCTCCCAATCCCATACTCACGGAGCACCCCCCACAGTGTATCTCGAGGAAGACGGTTGAATGCCTTCTCCAAATCCACAAAACACATGTAGACTGGATGGGCAAACTCCCATGACCCCTCAGGGACCCTAGTGAGGGTAAAGAGCTGGTCCAGTGTTCCACGGCCAGGATGGAACCCATATTGTTCCTCCTGGATCTGAGGTTCAACCAACGATAGGACTCTCTTCTCCAGTACCCCTGAATGGGCCTTACCAGGGAGGCTGAGTGATGCCCCTTTAATTGGAGCACACCCTCTGGTCCCCCTTTTAGAAGAAGGGAACTACCACCCCAGTCTGCTGATCCAGTGGCACTGCCCCCTATTCTATATAATTTAATTATGTAATGCCATCGACCAAATTGTACAACATTTCAGATCAAAGAGCTGCTATCCAGATGTTTTTATCACTCGCTGCCATGAAAGGAATGAGACTCAAGATGGATGTTCATGTGTCTTTTTCTAAATGTGTCTATTCTGCTTTTTATTTTCTCTCTCTGTACATATCTATCTATCTATCTATCTATCTATCTATCTATCTATCTATCTAT
>NC_056499.1:1710317-1714116 GCF_014905685.2 Nematolebias whitei
TATCTATCTATCTATCTATCTATCTATCTATCTATCTATCTATCTATATCTGCCTGTCTGTCTGTCTGTCTGTCTGCCTGCCTGCCTGTCTGTCTGTCTGTCTGTCTGCCTGCCTGCCTGCCTGTCTGTCTGTCTGCCTGCCTGTCTGTCTGTCTGCCTGCCTGCCTGCGTCTGTCTGTCTGTCTGTCTGTCTGTCTGCCTGCCTGCCTGTCTGACTGTCTGCCTGCCTGCCTGCCTGCCTGTCTGTCCGTCTGTCTGTCTGCCTGCCTGCCTGCCTGCCTGCCTGCCTGTCTGTCTGTCTGCCTGTCTGTCTGTCTGTCTGTCTGCCTGTCTGGGCCATGTGCATGTGGACTCGTGTTGAAATCACACCTTGCTTATCTCAAAGCCGAACACTTCTTCAAAGTATGCAGGCTGGCTGATGAGCAGCAGGTAAAACGTCCAGCTCCGGCAGAAGTTTGCCACGATGATTGCATAGACGGGCATGGAGGTGAAGAACTTCCTCCAGGGGGTCTTGAATTTCTGGAACCGCACAAAAGGATCAGATGCAGGCAGAACACCAGGTGCAACAGAAGGCTAAGCTGTTCTCAATCTTCGCCCCCCCCCCCCGTCCCACCTCACCTCTGAAGGGCCCATCAGCTTGGCGCTCTCTCCTATGCTCTCCTCAATGTAGCAGCGCTCCTCATCAGAAATGGAGGGATGCTCAGCGGGGCTCTCGTAAGACACTAAGATCCAGAACATGTACCAGAAAATGCCAAAGCATCCTGGAAAACAGAGCAGATGTTTAGTTCATTATGAGCTGAAACTCATTTTGACCTCATCAGTGAGCAAAACGCCTGAGAGGACAAAACTCGGACTGGAAAGCTGACTGTATCCACTGGGAGGTTAGTTATCGACCGAGAGAAGAACTGGGATAGAAATCAATACCCAGTCTGGAAAAATCCATTTGACTTTCACCAAACTCTGGAGCCGCCACACAGAGAAGCACATGCAAGTCTTACACATATGTGCATTTCATCATGTGGCATCTGTTCGTCTTACCGTAGACGTAGAACACCGAGGACCATCCTGTGTACTGGACCAGAATCCCTGCCAGAGGCATGGCTATCACAGCACCAGCATAAGAACCTGAACGCAGCACCGGACAAGCAACATCTTAGTTCTGGAGATTTTCTTTTTTTTTTTGACTAATGTACGTCGAAGAACAAAAACGTGTTTACCACAAAATGAGAGGGTGGCCAGGCGGCTCCTTTCCAGCGGTGGAGCCCATTTACTCCAGATGCCGTGACAGGCCGGGTAGGTGACTCCCTGAACACAACACAGGAGCAGCTGATGAGTTCGGTCCAGTTGTTTCTGTCGCTCCAAGTCACAGCTGAGGTCGTGTCAGGACACGAGCAGAATCATTCAGCGTCAGTCATTCATCTGAGGAGCAGCAGGTTGCTCTTGGACTTCATCTGGGACACTTTGCTTGGTTTTAACAGACAAACTCCTAATTTGTCGACACTTAATCAATAATAAATTAGTTGTAACTGCTGCCATCACACAGATGTTCTCCTGTTTATAGTTTCTTCTGAACATTTGTTTGAAAATCAAATTAGTTTGGATACTTTGATTTCTGAAATCTACTTGGACATCTTCTGCACTTTTGTCTTCTTGGTTTTGATACATTGAGCTTGTAGCTACTGTTTTTGCTGCAATTCAGAAATATTTAGCTTTTAACTATAAATGCTAAATTTAGCTTGCAGCTTGTGGTGTGTAGTTTTAGATTTGAGTTGCTATTTTGCTCATTTGTGCTTTTAACATTTAGTTTTTAGCCAGTTTAGATCATTTTAGTTTTTGCTACAATTTTTGGTAATTTAGGTTTTCAGCTGTGGTTTTAGTACATTTATTTTTCAGATTCAGTTTCAGTAGACTCGGCTAACTGTAGCCAAGATTGCATTCATTTTAGCATTTAGATACTGTTTGGCTAATTTTAGCATTTGTGGGGTTTCTGGGGTCTTGTCTTACATGTTGTGTTTTCCCTCATGTTTGCCTGTCACCCCTCAGCTTTTCTCCTCCTGTGTTCCACCACTGTTGCACCTGTGTCTGATCCTACTCACTGCAGGTGTCACTCATTTCACCTTGTTAGTGTCTGTCTATATTCAGGCCCTTGGTGTCTTGTCAGTGTCTCTGGATTGTCCTTGTCCTAAGGCTTCATGCTCTGTATCCCTGTGTGTCCTCCTAAAAGTAAGTTTGCTGCCCCGACAGCATTTTGTTTTGTTTATTTAATTAATAAACTGTTTTTACTTATTTACTGGAGCCTCATTCCGTTCCTGCGCGTGGGTTCGAACACGCAACAGTCGGATCATGATAGCATTTAGCTGTGGTTTGGCTACATTTAGATTTTATCAGCTGTTTTTACAAAATTTAGCTTTTAGGTTCAGTTTGGCTAATTTTAGGTTTTATCTATGGTTTGGTCATTTTAGCTTTAAACTCCAGTTTTGCTCATTTTGCCACAGTTTTGCTGATTTCAGCTTCTTCAGCTCAGTAAACCGTTCATCAACCGGTTTCAGGTGAAGCTCTGAGAGTTCACGCAGCAACGTCATTTTTATGGTTCACTTTGGTTTTTGAAGGAAGTCCGTCAGCGTTAAACACGGTGGAGGAAAGAATGAAATGATCAACATTATTACACATGTGTGCAACCAGAACAAACAGAAAAGAACATTTTCAGCCGAGCGATGAGCAGATGAGCTGTTCATGGAGCAGCAGATGTTTTTCAGACACCGTGCTCTTCGTCCAGACCAGCCCAGAGCTGAGCACAGTTCACGGTGAACAAATTCAATCCTGCATGTTTCTTCTTTCATGTGTTCACAACTGTAAAGTCTGCTTTTACAATTTAAAACAGATTTTGTTCAACAGCTGTTATTTATTGGTCCTTTAATCAACATTTTCCTTCTCATAATGAACAAAGAGAATCTGCTGTGTCCAGGAGACAAACAGAGACTGGAAACAAAAAACCAGGGGGTGTCCCACAAACTGGACCTGATCAATAAAGCTCCTCTCACGTTTCCTCTGGTTGTAGTTCATGTTCCAGTTAAACTGAAGCTCCTCACGCAGCCTCATGGTGAGAATAAATCCTGGGCTGACCTTCCCTCATGAATTAAATCAAAGAAACATGCCCCCACCTCCACGAGTCCTTGCAATATTCTGACGAAGATGACGCAGCCGTAGTGGACCCGGGCAGCAGAGGGGATGAACATGTTGAGGGTGGAGGTGAGGACGATGGCTGCACCAAAAACTCTGCGAATGGAGGAGAGGTCAGAGAAATAATTGATTAGGCTGATCTTAATGTCCTTTGGGTGGGGGTTATTGCTTTGGGGCCTTTTAAATGACACTATTCAATTCAAACAGGCACATTTATGTAAAATATTTAAAAACCCTTTCAGTTCTCAGAGAAATAAATATTTCACGAAGCACCGCCCCTTTAACAGCATCTGTTGCCTAGCAACGCTGTCACTTTTGTGCGGGGTCTCTGGATCCAGGAAATATCCTGATGCATGCTCAATAATCCAGGAAATATCCTGATGCATGCTCAATAATCCAGGAATCTAAAAGATGCGACATTAAACAGATTTATTTTGACCAGGTCAGAAATCATGACGAAGTAAAACGAACACAGGTTTTTAATTAAAACAAGTAAAAATAAAAATAAAACTATTTTTCTGCCTTTAATAGAAACGAGCCAAGGCCATAAACACATCGAGCTGTTTCTCATTTCTGCCACGTGCACTCCTCTGCCGGGGCGGGGCGGGGGGGGGGGGGG
>NC_056499.1:1714216-1718765 GCF_014905685.2 Nematolebias whitei
GATAGATAGATAGATAGATAGATAGATGGATGGATGGATGGATGGATAGATGGATGGATGGATGGATGGATGGATGGATAGATGGATGGATAGATAGATAGATGGATGGATGATAATTTTTATGGATCGTGTCCTCTTCCGGGCGTGTTATAGCCGGATCTCCTTAAAAGGTCATTAAAAGGAGTTGGCAAAGCGCGTGAGAATTAAAGGCGTTTTTATTTTGTATTTTTTGGCAGAGAGGCTCTGGAGTCCATGCCCTGAGAGAAAGTGACAGATTAGACCCCCCACACCCCCAGGGAGCTCATTAACAGGTGGCAGAAAGCCCTGACATCTGATGCCCCCCCCCCCCCCCCCCCGTCTGGACTCACAACCCTGTGTTTTTATCAAATCTATAATTTTACATTAAAGTATCTTTTGTCCTTAAAACAAAATGTGAATGAAAAAGGAAACATGGCAAATTTAAAGAGATGTTTATTTTTGTTTACTGTGTCAACAATTATTAGAATAATCAAAATACATTTTCCCAACGAAATATGCGCGCGCGCGCGCGTGTGTGTGTGTGTATGTGTGTGCGTGTGTGTGGGACCTGTTCGCCGCCAGCCTGGAGGAGATGTATCCTCCCGGGATCTGCGTGACGATGTAGCCCCAGAAGAAGGAGCCGTGGATCAGACCCACGGTCTCCGGGTCCCAGTTGAACTTGGCTTTCTGGTGGAGCAGACAGAAAACTGAACTGGAAACGTGACGCGGCAGATTTTACATCCCAGTACATTCCAGTATCATAAAATATTTGTTTTTCCACATGAGAGCGCTCTTCTGTCTATAAATCAGAATAATCCAAATTTTCCAACAAGATATTTTATTTATTATTAATAAATAAAACAAGCTGAGAAAAACAGTTTCGTGTTTTTGAGCAAGAAACAAAACGTTTAGTTTCACAAATTAAAATTATTAAAGCGTAAATTAATGTTTGTCATATTTTGTGGTTTTATAATGAAATCTTTGAACATGCTTTTAATTTAAATTCTATTTGTATGGAACATCTTTTGATTAAATGTCTTCATTTCAACAACAACGAAATCATTTTAAAGCTTAACAAACCACGAGATGTCATGAATTATAGTTTATTTAAAATACAAAAGTTTAATCAGGATATTGATTATTTGAATTCAAACCTGCTCTCAGTCAGATTTGTTGTTTTATTCGCTTCATCAAATAAACTGATGCAGCAGGAAAAGGCCTTAAATTTACAGAACAACGTTTCCCCCTCTCTTTTTTAAACAAACAAATAAACAAACAAATGAACGAATAAATAAATAAATTAGATCCTGTGATGCTTTCCAACTTTTTCAGAGTCACAGTCAGGTTGAATAATAATAAAAAGCATAAAGAGAACATGAACGTGTTTAAATGAATTTTATGAATTTTTTCCACCTTCTTCAAAAATTATTTGCAACAATAACAACAAAGAAAAGCCTTGATGTGTATTTGTTTGTTTGTTTGTTTGTTGTTGTTGTTGTTGTTGTTTGCAAGCATTTTGATTTCTGAGATTATTCATTGAGAGCGCGGGAACCTCCTGTGATTGGATGTTAACGACCGTGCGCGCGCCACCGCCGCACCTCTTTGATGATGATCTTGCCGCCCTGGTGCACGGTGCTGTTGTTCACCATGCTCACGATGGCCACGCCCAGGTTGCACCGGATGCCGAAGGAGATGCAGAAGCCCAGGCCGCTCATGATGGCGATGATGTAGCGGCGGGGCAAACCGCAGCACGTGCAGTCGCACAGGGGGGGCTTCTTCTCCGCGGCCTCCCGGGGCCGCCCGTCCTCCGTCAGCTCGATCACCTCCCCCCCTCCCTGCCTCCTCTCCATCACCCTGAGCACAAGAAGGAAGCAGCTGCACATCACAACCTCACGCACGCTGCTGGCTCTGCGTGCACTTTATGAACATTGACATAATTATATTGCATTATATTATATTATATTTTATTATATTATATTATATTATATTATATTATATTATATTGTATTATATTGTATTATATTATATTATATTGTATTATATTATATGATATTATATTATACTGTATTATATTATATTATATTGTATTATATTATATGATATTATATTGTATTATATTGTATTATATTATATTACATGATATTATATTGTATTATATTGTATTGTATTATATTATATTATATTATATCATATTATATTATATTATATTATATTATATTATATTATATTATATTGCATTATATTATATTGTATTGTATTATATTATATTATATTATATTATATCATATCATATTATATTATATTATATCATATTATATTATATTATATTATATTATATTATATTATATTATATTATATTATATTATATGGTATTATATTTTATTATATTATATTATATTGTATTATATTATATGATATTATTTGATTTAAGGAGGAAACACGTAAAAATATATAGTTTGGATGAGCTCCATGAGAGAGGATGTAAAAAGGAGCAAAGTGTTCCAGAATGTTCCGCACTGCAGCAGCAGCTTCACTCATTAACATTCAGAACCAGAACCTGCAGCTCCAGACTGTCATGGGCTTCCCTCACAACACCCCCCCCCCCCCCCCCCCCCGGAAAATCTCATGTATTTGGATAAAGGCCAAGTTCCGCAGTTAAATGGTAAAAACACGAACATTTAATATTAAATCTCTGCAGCAACGAGTCACATCTGGGCTGATGTGCTGAACTGGACGAGTTTTCAACAAAAAGGCCTTTAGGCTCAGAAAAGACAGAAAAACGAAGCGAAACGAATTCTGTTTCTTGGACTAGACTGAATCATTCACGTGCACATTTGATGATCTGAAGCAGTTTATTGTAACTTCACGTGAGGATCAACATATTTTCGCTGCTCATTACAAATAAAACTCAGCGCCTTCGGGTTCACACGTCACAGGGAAATAAATGGGGGGGGGGGGGGGTGTCTTAAAATAAAAATAAAAGCCTGATCTGCACCTGAAACGGTTTAGGCCCCTGCAGCATCCAGAGGCATCCAAACACCATCAAAGCGCGCGCGTACACACGCGCGCATATAAGGTTACGTAATTTCGTTCCCACATCAGAAGCAGGACCAGAGTTCCCAGTTAGGATTTGAGCATTCCATGTGAAATATTGAAAGAGTGATGATAAATATTGGAATCGATCCTCACCTGTGCACGTGAGCCAGGCTCTTCCCCGCAAACTCCTTGACCCCCGCCGTGGCTCTGGTCCTCATGGACTCCATGTCCAGTTTGTGCGTGTTCGCGTGTCCTTGTCAGAACGCTCTTAGTGCCTCATGTTCCGGCGCAGCAAACCGAACTCGAGGAGAGCCCGCGCGCACGGCGAGTGTCCTGCAGCTCGAGTGTTCAAACACCGCCGCGGAGGGAAATAAATAAATAAATAAATAAATAAATAAATAAATAAATAAATAAATAAATAAATGTTGAGACCTGGTCACAAAGAAAGAGACTCAGACGAGCTGCGCGCCTTCATCCTGCAGCAGCTGGAACCAGCAGCTGGAACCAGCAGCAGAACCGAATCACGACGAGGAGCAGGACAACGGAACCAGCAGCAGAACCTGCAGCGGACTCAGGGGCGACCGGGGAGGGGGGGGGGGGGGGCAGATGCAACAAATGGAAGAGGGAGCGAGGCTGTTGGTGTCTCCTGTGGAGCGCGCACCCTGGTCTGACGTCGCATTCAGCACCGAGGTCAGCGACAGCTGCAGCAACATCTGGACACAAACGATCCAACAACTGAAACAGCAGTTTGTTTGTTATTTAGAAGAAAAATAAATAAACATGAAAAGAGTTCATTTGTGCACAAAACTAAAACTGCTGTATTTTTGTCTGCATTAACACAGAAACACAACAATAATGATTTTTAATGAACGCTTGAAATATTATTATTTGACTCATTTATTTTTATCTTTGTGTGTTTATGAATTTTATCCTGTTGTTTGGCTGCTGCTTGAAATAAAGAGGTAAGATGAAAGCTGCAGCTCTCTCGAGGGCGGTGCTATGGAAACCAAATGAGCACGAGAGGACCCCCTCACACACACACACACACACACACACACACACACACACACACACACACACACAGGCCTGACACACACACACACACACACACACACACACACACACACACACACACACACACACACACACACACACACACACACACACACACACACACCACCACCACCACCACCTCCACTCATCTTTCCAACAAGCCTCTCCCCAACGTAGGAATCCATCAATAATTCAAGCATCTCCTCTGTTCTCTTATCCCCCTGACAACCACATCTTCCTGAAGAAGCATCAGCTTCATTTGAAGCAACCTCCTCATCACATATTATGGGATGTCAGGAGGAAATAACGCGGTAACCATCACACTGAAGGCCGAAAATCAGCAGTAAAATCATAACAACAGTAACAACAACAATAACAACAATAACAATAAATTCAATAATAATAATAATAATAATAATAATAATAATAATAATAATAATAA
>NC_056499.1:1718775-1720999 GCF_014905685.2 Nematolebias whitei
TAATAATAATAATAATAATAATAATAATAATAATAATAATAATAATAGTGTTTTTTTTTTCCTTCAAAGCACTTCATAAGGAACTATAAAACTAGAAGTAAATCCCTCCGCGCTTGTCTCTCATTTGTGGGTATTTGTCGCCCCCTGGTGGTTTTGATGAAACTCCATCTGAAGAGAGAAACTTTGTTTTAGTCAAAAGAAATTTAAATCATTTCATCTAAAACCAGTTTCTTGGAGAATCATTCGTAATATTTTATTGATTTTGATCTTTTTAAATACATTTTCTGAGTTGCAATACACATGTATATATTTCTGAACATAAAAATATTCATCCATCCATCCATCTATCCATCCATCCATCCATCCATCCATCCATCCATCCATCCATCCATCCATCCATCATATTTACCCACTTCTTCCTTTTCAGGGCGTGGGGGTCACTGGTGCCCATGTCCAGCAGTCACTGTGCGAGGGGCGGGGGACACACCCTGGACAGGTCTCCAGTCCATCACAGGGACACATAGAGACATGTTTTTATTAATTTTATTTTACTTCTTGTTACTCTTCTTCTGTTTTAGTCGGTGAAGAAGTGAAGCTTGTGGTCCAGTTTATGATTTATGAATTAAAAATAAGCTTTGAACATCGTGACGAGCTTCTTGGTTGATGTGAAAATCTCCTGCACACATTCTGAACACAGACTTTTAATTTTTATCTTTACCACAAAATGAATAAGGATCAAAGGTTGGTATTTATTAAAACATGTCAGGTGAGGTCCCATTTCAGATTTTAAGTTGGTAAAAAACATTCAATAAGAAAATAATAATTGTAGCGTTTGACACTTTGAACTTTTGGGGACCACTTTACAGTTAGGCTCCATCAATACTTTATAGATGCGTTATTAATTCTCCTACAAACACTTTATAAATCATTAATAATTGTTGTTATGCATTAATTAAGGGTGACAGAGACCAAACTCAGCAGTTTATTGCCAAATAATGATCCAGATCTGTTATTTCATCTAGAGTTGTTCTATGAAACATTTCATGACAAAGCATTGGAAAACCTTTAAATAATATTAGTTGTAGATAATTAAAATGCAGTGATAAAATACTATACGATAAAGAAATAGGTTTACAAATGTGTATAGTGCTCACATGGTAGTAACTTAGTCTGAAATGTTTCATATAAAAACTTTAGATGAACAGATTTGGATCCTTATTTGGCAAGAAACTGCTCAGTTTTGTCCCTGTCACCCTTAATTAATGCATAATGAACAGTAATTAATGACTTATAAAGTGTTTATAGTGGAAATAATAACGTATCTATAAACTTTTTACAGCCATCTATAAGAGGAGCCTTATTGTAAAGAGGTGCCAACTTCTGAGCAAGTGTGACTGAGTATAATCTTCATCTTTGTCTCAAAGCATTTTTAAAGCCTGACCAAGAAAAGAGAAATGTTTTGAGATATAAAAAGTGGTACGGGCCCCCAGGCTCATCAGCCTCTGAAGATTTTAAAGAGCAGCTCACTGCTGCATTCAGTCGATACGTTTTCACAAAGGTTCCAGGACAGGACACGTCCAAATCATGAATTTCATCTAAATTTGAAAATAGATTTAAAAACTGCAGCAGTTATAGAGGAATTACTGAGGCAGCTCTGTGGAACCAGTGGTGATGGTCGAACTGTAAGAATGGAGGAGGAGCATTAAAAGCATGAGGTCTCATTAAATCACAGTTTGTCAACGCACATGAACTTTTTTTAACTGAACAGGAAACATGATTGTAACTAATGATTGGGACAGTACTGGACACAGCACTGTCAAGAGTGAAGGAAAACAGTCAATACTTAGGACACGTCATGGGTAGTGGCCCCCGCTGACCCCCCCATCAGTCCCTGTCTCATGCTCGCAGCCCCATCATGTCATGTTTCTGCTCCTCTTTGTCATAATGCTGTTTTTCTTCTCTGTCATTAGCCACGCCCCCTCTGCACTTTCAGCTCATCAGCTGATTCACTACACCTGTTCTTATTTAAAGAGTTCCACTGTCACATGTCCTTTGCTGAATTATTACACCACTCTTGGTAAAGCCATTCATAGTTTCTTGCACCCTTGTCTTGACCCTCGCCTGTTTTTGGACTCCTCGCCTGTTTTTGGACTCCTAGCCTGTTTTTGGACTCCTAGCCTGTTTTTGGACTCCTCGCCTGTTTTTGGACTCCTCGCCTGTTTTT
>NC_056499.1:1721009-1724217 GCF_014905685.2 Nematolebias whitei
CCTGTTTTTGGACTCCTCGCCTGTTTTTGGACTCCTCGCCTGTTTTTGGACTCCTCACCTTGCCTGCTCCTCTTGGATTTGTTTGCCTCTCCGGCCTCAGTACCACCCCCTGTTTCCTCTAACACGCTTCACGGATTTTGTTTTTGGATTTTGTATCTGGACCTCTGCCTTCCTGTTCATGACCCCTGCTCTGACAACCGGAACGTTATTGGAGTTGCCTTGAACAACGTTATTGCAGCTGCTCTGCACAGGACCAGTGACGTCATCGCTGCGGTCTTGACAGGTGACTCTCACTCTCCACCTGCCTGTGAAGACCTGTCAACACTTCTGATCCTCACTTTGCACCCACAGCCTATAAGAAATAAAACTGTTCTTGTTTTTTGCACTCCTGTGTCTGTCTTATTAAGAGTTCAAAAACCCGTTCTTGACAGGACAGGCGCCGCCATTTTGTAGTTTTTTCTCAGTCAGCCTCTAATCCTGCTCATAACGACCACATTACCCAGAAGGCAACAGGGCCCTGTCCAGAAGCCCCACTCCTTTCTGCTGAAAAAGCAGAGGAAAGTTTTGAAGTGATCAGCGCCCAGCGGACGGAGAGAAGCTGCACTGAACCCATCGAACCGAACCAGAACTGGACCAGAACTGGACCTCCAGACCCATCGGTGAATCTGAGAGCTGGTAGCCGGTCCATGAGGTCCATCTGGAGCCCACTAGGATGTTTTCATTTCTCGGGTCGGACCAGAACCGAGCTGCTGCTGTTCTGCAGAGACTGGTGAGTAAAATTTAGTAGCTACACATGCAGTTCTGTCCGCATGTTGTTAAAGTGACGCAGGTTCAGAGTGTGGTTGTAAAAACTTCTCTCAAAACCACGGGCAGTGAACGCGGCTTGTTCCTGCATTCACAAATTCAAATGAGAACTTTTATAATCAGCTGCTTGAGGGACAGAGATCATCTGAGCAGGTGCTGTGTGAGACTCTTCTCAAGAACCTACTTTTAAAATTAGATTTGGAAATCCAGGATGTTGCATCTGCTGAGGAAGGACTAACGAAGAGATGGGCCTTCAACATCAGGTCAAAGGTCACTGTGAGTTGTTGTGACCGACAAACAAAACGGAACGAGTCGGGTTTTATCTGTATTTATTACACACTCTTTTATTTTCTGTACATTTGCTGAGAACATGAATCCAAACAACAAAAAACCCTTCAGCGTGAGATTATCTCTGGTGTTTGATGAACATCAGCTTAAAGTAACTTAGAGTGAAGTTGAACTGGATCCAGTGCAAACGAACAGCAGCGACAATCAATAATTAGAGACAGATTCAGGAACAGTTCCCAAAACAAAACCTGAAATAAAAACTAAAAACACGTAAACTGGGATCATGTAAGGCAGCTGAGTGTTCAGGAAGTCACAGGACGGATGTCTGGACTTGTTTGGAGTTCAGATTTGGACCATCAACCAAATGCTGCTCAGCACAAAGGCAGTAAAAATGAAGTCACGTGGCGGATTGAGCACGAATACAAACACAACAAAGAAAGATGTGTGGCCTTCATCGTTTTCTCCCTTTCTCTGCAATAATACGACTTTTACATAAATAATATGTTTAATAAGACATCTTGATGAGGATTTACTAAAAGCTCAAAATAAGAACTTCACTGATGTGATGCTGGAACGAGAATGATGGAGAAGCTGTGAACTGGACAGAAGCAGATCAATAAATAAATTGCACATTTAAAATGAATATTCATTCATTCAACCTTTAGTTCTACACGTTAGTCTCACTGAGCCTCGAGAACTCGTTTACAACAGAGACCTGGTTTAACAAAGATGATGACAACAGGAGACGATCATAAAAAAAAACATGAAATGAAAATATAAATGGAAGAAAAATGAAAGAAAGTTATATAAAAAAACAGCTAGGTTGTAAAGTGATGTAGAAACTAACAACAGGAACATCTGTAGGAACTGAACAGATGTTTGAAGCCACTTAGAGAGGTCAAAGGTCGAGAGCTTCAGATGTTTTTACAAGATATTCCAGGAAACAGGAGCGGAGTAGGAGAAGGTCCTTTTGTCTAGTTCAGTCCTCACTGAGGGAACACTGCAGGTAATGATGTCCTGAGAGCGCACGCTGTAGCTGCACTCACACAGTGTAAATACAGAGACTTTGGAATAAGCTTCATAGAACTTCAACAGTTTCATGTAAATGTTGAAAGTTGCACGCAGACACAAAGTCTTCAAGAGAAGCACTAATAATGTGACATGTAATGTTTGCAGATTATGGAGGAAGGTCACTGACCTGCAGTCACCTGAGTAGATCTGGAAACAGTTTTCATGTATATTCTTCTGGTGTTAAATGTGAAGCATTGATGCAGCATCGAGCTGTTAACGAGAAAACAATCTGCAGCTGCTGATCACGGAATCTGAAGTTAGCGAATCCCTGCTGTGAAGGAGCTACTGGTTTGAAACGCACGTTTTCAGCTTGCTCTAGATGCACCATGCAGCCTGTTTAAAGGAACGGTTCACATTTCTTCATGTGTGTGTGGGGGGGGGTCTTATCTCATGTAGATAGCTTTTTGAATGACCTCAGTTTCACCAGTTTAAATAAATCTCTATGACACCGACATGTCGTGGAGATTTGTACAATAAACCTGTTTCTCATTGAAACATTTATTCCAGCAGCAATGCTGGGATCAGTTTGCAGGAAGTGCCCCAGGCTGCACAGGAAGTGCTACAGATAGCTTCCACGAATAAAAACAAACAAACAATAAATAAATCATAGTTTTAAGATATTTGAACCAGCTGTTAGCTCGTCAGTCTAGTCAGAATTAAACAATTTCTTCAAGTTAACGTTGTTCAAAAAGCTATCTACAACAGGTAAGATATTACCTGTCCATAACTTTCCCAAAGAAGCTCACTTTTAAAGATACAACTTTAAAAGGAAACGTAGTGATGTAGCTGTTTGATGAAAAATAAGCATGAACTTGGTAACACTTTATTTGAAGGGGTGTCTGCATAAGACTGACAGTGTCATGTTATGTTCAAGACAGCGTCATTAGCTGTTCATGACAGTGTCATGTGATGTTTATGATAGCGTCAAGAGCTGTTCATGACAGCGTCATTAGCTGTTCATGACAGTGTCATGTGATGTTTATGATAGCGTCAAGAGCTGTTCATGACAGTGTCATGTGATGTTCATAACAGTGTCATGTGATGT
>NC_056499.1:1724227-1731363 GCF_014905685.2 Nematolebias whitei
AAGTGTCACGTCATGTTCATGACAGTGTCATGTGATGTTCATGACAGCATCACGTCATGTTCATGACATCATCACGTCAGTCTTACACACACCCGTTCAAATAAATTGTTACCATAAACTTTGTTTGAATTCCCATAAAGTCTATTATCTTAAAATCTGAGTGTTTTCTGCATTTATAATTAAATCAGATGAATTTCCACTTTTCATAACAAGTTCATATTTTTCTATAAATAAAGCCGTGGTACGTGTCATTACTTGATGAAATGAAATTATTCACGTAATAACTGATGCTTTAAATGGTAAATGTACATGTTTAACATCACAAATCACTTTATCAGCACACAGAAGTTATTAGTTCAGAACAAATGCAAGACCTTAAGCAAAGTTCAAATAGGCTGAATTTAGTTTTAATTGATGTTTCTTCATATCCGGGCACCTCTTCATGAAGTGTTAGGTACATGTAAAGAAATGATGTTTGTATTTTAAAGCCAGAAGCCCTTGCAGATAAAATAAAGCAGTGAACCGTCAGCAGCATCAGGTGAGACACTCAGAGAGCATTTCCTGCTTGTCGGGCCTGAGTGTCCAGTCCGAGCACGGCTCTGTGATGAAACTGGCGCTCAGCTGGAGTTTGAGCTTCTCCACCTCGTAGTTATGCAGGTACTCCTGGACCAGGAACCGTTCTCGTCTAATCCGAGCCTTCACATCTGACGGGACATCGGGGATCAACCATGCCACGAAGAATTTCACCACAAAGACCACGTGCTGCGGAAAGACAGACACACACCATCAAAGACCCGACGTTGATTTGTTTTAAGACCAAGCTGCTGCCTTACTTCCATGATAATAATGAAGGCCATTTTGGCTGCCAGGATGTGCCAGAACTGCATGGTGTGCGTGTACTCCCTCTCGTGGCCAGGAGGGTAGCGGTAGTCCCGGTATCTACAGGACACAAGGAGCAGAGGAGCGCAGGAATGTTAGGATGTACCCCCGTCACCAAGAACCACGTACGATGATGAAATAAGCTGTGAGTGTCTGTTAGCAAGAAGACGCTGAAGTATGAGGAAACTCCTAGAAGATAATCAGTGGCTGAACCACTGAGTAAGTCCCTGATCTTAGAAACACAAACAGCTACAAGAAGTTCTTTACTGAGCGCAGCTGTGGTGCGCTCAGAGCTGAACTGCTTCCCCGACAGACTGTAGGTCCAGAGAAGTTCAAGACATCTTAGAGTCTTCATTGATGCTTGATGGGTTTCCATCGTATGCCGTCACCAGTCAGCCTTAGAGCCAAAACGAATCAGTGTCTTATCGACATGGGGCTGACATTTGGGGTGGTAGCAGCTGAGAGTCATCCCCATCATGTGTTCTTAGCACTAAAAGATCAAGAACTTTATTTTAAACTTTGACAGTTAAAAAAAGTTTAAAAACTAAAACAGCTGGACTTCTACTCTGAGGATGAAGATGTTTTGCTTCTTCAAGTCAAAAGTGTCTGAAGTTCCAAGTTTTATAGTAAGAAGTGCATGAGCGGCCTGGATGTGTGTTTAGATGACCTGCGGGTCAGACTGGAACTACTCGCTCTGCACGGTGGAGGCGTGTTGGGCTCTTCGCCTCACAGACAGATGGTCACCTGCATGGAGGTGTGAATGGGAGTGGAGATGATTGGGAATCACATGACCAGGCCCCTCATGACGTCTATAAAGCGTCCAGGATGGGAAGTGAAGCTTCTTCAGAACAGAAGTCCACGGGTTTTGGTTTAGTTAAACTTTACTTTGTTCACTAAGGTTGTGGGTTCGAGCCCAGGCTGCATCAGGAAGGGCATCTGGTATAAAATGAATTGCCAAATCTTTCATGTGAGTTTGCTGTGGCGACCCCTGAGGAGGAGCAGCCGAAAGAAACCGTAAATCTTCAGCTGCAACCTGACAGACTCAACCGTTTGAAAGTATACATTTTAGGCAAATAAAAACCCACACGTTGACGACAACCTCAAACTTCTTTTTCCAAAAAATGACCTGGTCAGTCTCTGCACTGAACCCATCACACCTGGGGTGCACCCAGGTGGAGCAGTGGGCAGGTATTGAGTGCCTGGGGAGCAGTTGGGGATTGGGTGTCTTGCTCAGAGACACCACAACATGTGGGAATGGCTAGGAGTTGAACCTGCAACTTTCTGGTCCCAGGAGTTTGAAATAGTCAAATGTAAATCACTGGACTGGTGCAAGTGTGAGTGGTACCAGTGGAACCACAGCCTGCAGCACCTGCACGTGCTGGTGGAGTTATGGTGCCAGTCGTCCTCAGGCATGTTGGGCAGCGGGATCTGTGAGATGTTGTAAACCGACAGACTGTTGTTGATGTAGCCCTCCATGTTGCCATGTCGGCTGTAGGCGTAGAGGTAAACCAAACGAGGAATCATGTCTGACGTGAACGCCATGATGAAAGACTGAAACACAATAAAATAAGAAACGTGTGTTCTTCAAGGAAAAGCCTGATGATTAATTCTGAGCAGAGTTTGAAACGTTCACCATGTTAAAGTTCAACAGCTGACATTTGACTCACATTGGTAACAACAGACAAAATGGCCACTGCGTTGAGGATCTCCTGCCATGCTCCAATGTTTCGAGCCTTTGAGGCCATCGGCCGCCTGAACTGGGTGGTGAACTTCCAGGCGTCCACCCTGATTTCCAGGATGTTGTTGACCAGGGCCAGGAGGGGGGCCAGGGGGAAGGAGGCCACAAACAGAGTGATGAAGCCGAACTGGATCACTGAGACGGGATAACGAGCAGCTCATCAGTCGCTGAATGTACCTGAGACGTTCATGCACTAAAAGAGGCTCACCCATCTCCAGGTACTCGTGGAACAGACCCAGCTGGCTGAAGTTCACCAGAACATAGTCCTGCTCCCAGCGGCTGTAACGGTTGTCTGGACTGTGGTGTCCCTTTCTGCTGCTCCACCAGTTACGTATCAGCCTAAAGGAAACCCAAAGATCAAACCGCCTGTTTTATTCTCAGGCTAAAATGAGAAAGACTGGACTTTTAAAGACTTTTCAAATCAGAAATGAACTCCTCCATACTGTGCACACTTAGTCATGTGCACAAAGTCAAGAACAAAACTGTATAAACACATAAAATATGAAAGGCTTTAATTGTTCAAACAGAAAGGCTGTCACTGATCAAATGAAATGAGTTGTCGCAGAAACCAGGAGCTGTTGAATTCATTCCGATGAAAACCCATCAGCTGTTTGTTGTTGCTCAGAACAAGTTTTCAATGTTGGAAAATCACTTTTTGCTTTTTGAGCCGAGTCGTTTGCAACGTGTGAAACAAAACAGAGACTCAAAGTTCTCACGAGTTCAACCCAAACGGGACTTTTCAAAGTAAAGCTCCTGTAGGTGAAACATCTGGACGGGTTAGACTCTGTCATGCGTGCACGTCCACCGCTCGTACCTGCTGCCTCAGAGGAGGAGACCTGTTGACCTTTGACTTCATTAAAGGTTTGACATCAGACACGATGGCTTCCATGATGTCAAACATGTGGGACTGCACTTTCATAACGGCTTTTCTTTACTTTCAGTTTATGATGATTAAAAACGAGCTCACAGAAGTCGAACAGTCGTGTATTTCAGGGCGTACTGATTTTATTTATGCGATTCAACTAAAACCGGTTGTTTGCGGCAGTTTTACACGTCTTCCTGACTGACACCAGATCCACGCTGAAATAATGTGACAGATTCTGCCTGTTTAGTATTTTGCACAGTACAATGATGGAGGCTGCAAAGGGAGAAAAAGAGACGTGTCCTCACGGCAGCAGAGCTTCTTGAATGTTTCCCCACAGCTGTTTTCCAACCATGACGATGAGCAGCTGGGTGGTGAGCTCGATCAGACAGCCGCCGGGGTCACACTGCCACCAGAACACATTTGTTGAACTCGTGAAAACGCCGAGGACAACACACACACATCCACACAAAACTCACCTCTTCATTCCTCAGTCTGCTCCATTTGCCGAACATGTACGAGTAGTCACCTGGATAACCTACGAACTTGCCTTTGAAGAAGGCCACGTAGAAGCAGGACGAGTAGTAGTTCACAAACTGGAACAAGAACATCTTCATCGTCAACCTGTTCTCGTACTCCAGGTGAGTCTTGGGAATTTCTGCAGGAAGTGAACAGAGCACGTGTCCTCAGGACGACACTCAACGGCAGTAGGTTCTGGTTTAGGCTTGGACTGACGGGTCTTTACCCAGATCAGTGATCCAGACGGCCACCTTCTCGTAGAAGAAGTTAAGGATCATGATGATGACGAAGTTGATGCAGGAGGCGGTGACAGAGGTGGCCAGTTGTGGAGTGATGAACCTGCCTACCAGCTGGATCTTCCTCATCGGGTCTTTAATGATGCTCGCAAAGGCTGCGTGCACGGCCAGCCTGTACGCTATGACCCCGATGATACAGGCCACGATGAGGGACACCTGCAGAGAACAGTCGGTCAGAGGAGTCCTTGAAGGAACGCACGTCACCCGCCGCCACCGTTTTATATGAAAAGTTTTAGGGCTGCGACAGACTCTCCAAACTTTAGCTCCATATCTGCTAAGGTTGGCTCTAATCGTTAATCAGTTGTAGACAAGATATTTTGCTAACAGACAGACACGCAGACAGATAAATGCACTCACACACAGGTGTTCCTGTCAGTTCATCAGGTTTAAGACGAACAACATAAAGATCAAAGGTTCAGTTACCCAGAACAGGACGGTGGCTCCAGACAGGAAGTACCGAGCACATCTGGAGTGGACCGGAAGATACGGCTCCATTTCCTAAAAGAAAAAAGTTTGAATTGTTCTACTTGTTATCAAGTCGCTGCTGATAAGTTCAAGTTCCTGATGAATCGGAGCTTGTGCAGAGCACCTGTGTGATCTTGTTCAGCCTCCGGTTGGTGCAGTTGATCTCGAACTCCGGGCGGATCTGAAGTTGTTGCTGCTCCTCCTCAAAGTCCACCAAATCCCATTCGTACTCCAGTCGAGCCTGACGCCGCTTCCAGAACTCCAGAAACAGAGTCACTGCCAGAACAGGCTCAGGTCAACATCACTGATCAATGATCTTATTTCCTGGATGACTGGTTTGTTCTCACACAGCTGCTTTTGACAACATGTTAGTTCTGCTGGGTTCGTGTGAGCTGCAGCCGTTTGATGGAGGAGAAACTGAACCAACACTCACCCCAAATCCCCATAAATATGGCAAAGAACACGGTTCCCTCATTATCAAACAGATGGGATTGCTGGAAGAGACAACGTGGAACAAGTTACTTGGAGAACGTGACGGTTCCTCTGCAGAGTTCATTTACACGACATTCATCAATGAGTTCAATTCACTGCAGACTTCAGAGTAAACCTGTAAATATCTTTACACTATTTTTATGACACTGTGGATTATAAATGAAAAAAAGACTGAATTTAAATGCAAGTTTTATGAAATACATTTAATAGTTAAACAACATATAAAATGTTGAACCTGAGAAACTTCTCTTAAAATAAAGTCCTTCTTTTGATTTGGATGTGTCACTCCTCCAACAATCATGTTAACCTGTTGTAAACTAACACAATTAACTCTAAACTTTTCTGTTAAACATTTATTTAAAGTTTTTTACAGTTCTGTATTTTTATCTGATTTGAGATTTGTAGAGATGTAGTCGAGCGCTGTATGAATGGGTACATGAAGACACAGATGGATGTAAAAAGCTTTGAGTATCTTCATAAGACAGAAAGGAGCTACAGTATATATCATTACAGTGCATTTATCATAAAGTATCATCAACTATCAGTGCATTTAAAAATATATATGTTATCTGTGTGTAAAAACATGAAAAATGATTTTCACCCAGGATGAGAGGCACGTGGAGTTGAGCTTCCAGAACGGGCACTTCCTGTCACAAAGCGGGCACATCACTATCCTGCCTCCGATCACAGAGTCACAGATCTCTTTGCTAAAGAGAGAAACAAACAGCTTTTAACATATTACCACAAATGTTGTAAATATTTATGAACAATAGATTTATTTTAGGGATTAAAATAAAAATATGTGTTTTACAAACGTGTCGAATGATCACAACACCGTACGCAGGTTATTCATTTGAAAGATAATCTAGTTAAAATGTAAAACTTCATTACACCTGCGCTTGTCTAAATGTTTTCACAGTAAAATGTGTGTCAGTTTAGACAGCTGGACTTTTTCTTCAACAGGTTAATTTGTCCCAGTAACACAGGGGCAGGTTACTGGGACAAGGATGGAGCCAAATAGACTTTTGAAGCCCCGCCCCTCCCTAATGGATTATTGGCATTATTTTCTTGTTTGACACTAGAACTGAAATTTGTTTCTGTGTTAACTTGTTCTAATTTAAGTAAACTATAAAACTTTACTGAGCTGCACTAGAAGTAATTTTCCACAGATACATATTATGAAAGAAGGATTTCAACCATCAACATTTCTTATTACCTTATTCTAACCTACAAAGCTCTCAACAACCTAGATCCATCTTATATTACAGATCTTATTGTTCCATATTTTCCCAACAGAGCACTTTGCTCTCAGACTGCAGGGTTACTTGTGGTTCCTAGAGTTTCCAAAAGCAGAATGGGAGGAAGATTTTTCAGTTCTCAGGCTCCTCTCTTGTGGAACCAACTTCCAGTTTTTGTCCGTGAGGCTGACACATTGTCCAGTTTAAGACTGGGATTAAGACTTTCCTTTTTGATAAATCCTATAGTTGTGGTTGGATTGGGTGTCCTGAGCTGTCCCTTATTTCTGCTGCTATAGGCTTAGACTGCTGGAGGACAAACTGACCACGTGTACTATCTCTGCTGCTGTCTTTACTTAATCTACTCTACCTGTTTGTAATTATTTCTATCTTAACATGTTTTTTGTATTTCCTCTGATAGAAAGTATACCTGGACTATAGAAAGTACACCTGGACTATAGAAAGTACACCTGGACTATAGAAAGTACACCTGGACTATAGAAAGTACACCTGAACTATACAAAGTACACCTGGACCATTGAAAGTATACCTGGACCATTGAAAGTATACCTGGACTATAGAAAGTACACCTGGACTATAGAAAGTACACCTGGACTATAGAAAGTACACCTGGACTATAGAAAGTACAC
>NC_056499.1:1731373-1738941 GCF_014905685.2 Nematolebias whitei
GAACTATAGAAAGTACACCTGTACCATTGAAAGTATACCTGGACTATAGAAAGTACACCTGGGCTATAGAAAGTACACCTGGACCATATAAACCACACCTGGACCATTGAAAGTACACCTGGACTATATAAAGTACACGTGGACTATATAAAGTACACGTGGACCATATAAACCACACCTGGACTATAGAAACTACACCTGGACCATAGAAAATACACCTGGACCATAGAAACCCCATGGACCTGTCCTTTTGTGTCTGTCTCTCCTTCCTGTCCTCTCAACCAGCCGGTCAAAGCAGATGGTCGCTCGTCCTGATCCTGGTTCTGCTGGAGGCTTCTTCCTGTTAAAGGGAGTTTTTCTTTCCACTGTCTCCTCTGTTCTTGTTCAGGATGAGGGACTGTGATGAAGAGAAGATTCAAACAATCTGCTGTTTCCTCAGATACAGAACTTTATTGATTGTCGTTGATGATGTGTGTGAATGTTTCTGTTCAGTGTCCTGAGACGATGGATGTTGAAGCTACAGAAATAAACTGAATTGAATCAACTGAAACTCATTTTATTATTTAAACTATAGGAACCCTCTTTAGAGCAGCTTTAAATCCAACCGTTGGCCATGCGGCACCTGACCACCTCTTTTAATTGAACAACAAAGACATGCTGAAACATTTTGACAAGTACTTGTAAAGTAAATTGATGTTAGATTTAAAATTGGCACACAGCTGACATTTTAATAGATGTCTCAATGCTGCCGACTAAAACAGCAGAAAACAATCCAGGATCTTAGAGTTTGGAAGAGGTCAGTTTTTTTACTGCTGATCTTCTTTTTCCAGGCTGTGCATTTTAATTTTGGCGACGCACCGTGACACAACTCTTAAGCGCTCACTGCACTGTTATAAAAGGAACTTGTAGTTTTCTCACATCCCTGGTGCTGCTAACCTTGAAATGTTGTCATCGTAGCTCAGCACTCCATACGTAAAACATATAAGACCCATGAGAGCTGCAAAGAAAAGCATCTCCGTGTAGAAGCCCAGCCAGGCGAAGTAGATCCCAATCTTTTCTCCATAATACTTCCTGCAGGAAACAAATACAAGAGAGAGGAAAGTAAAAACGTGTTGTGTGGAAACCAGAAACCATTACATAAAGATGGTAGATTACCGGATGAGGTTCAGAGGCTGCTGTTTATAAAAGCAGAGAAACCTCGCCCAATGGTTGTACAGGTTGAAGCGCTCACTTTCACACTCTGCATTTCTCGATTTTTTCCAGTATCGACACTGAAAACAGGAAACATGAACACTGAGACATAGCACATTAACTTTAACCAATAATGTGTAGCAAGAATACAGTAACAACCAGTCTTTGGAAAGAAAAGAGGAAACAGAGCATCTGCCTGTTATCAGTACACTGTACAAATCCAGCTTCTCTGATGGTATGAGGGTGCATTAGTGCCTATTGCATGGGCAACTAACACATCTAGGAAGGCACCATAAATGCAGAACATTACCTACAGGTTCAAGAACAACATATGCTCCCATGCAACATGAACTTCAACAAACAAGATGCAGGACTGTTGGAGAGCCACAATCCTGCATCAGACAAAATCAGGAGAACATTCTCCCCCTGGAGTTAAGAACAGGGCACAAACATTTCAGTCTTTCTCCCTCCTTAGATGCATTAATCTGTCCTCCAGCTCTAATGTTAAAAATCTTGGTGTTATTTTTGATCAGGACATGTCTTTTATCCCCCACATTAAAAACGTTACTAGAACCTCCTTCTTCCACCTGCGTAATATCACTAACATTAGAAACATCTGATCTAAAGATGATGCAGAAAAACTGGTCCATGCATTTGTCACGTCTAGACTGGACTATTGCAATGGTTTATTATCTGGGTGTCCAAATACTTCTTTAAAACATCTTCAGTTGATCCAAAATGCTGCTGCCAGAGTCTTAACTGGAGTTACTGGGAGAGATCATATCTCTCCAGTTTTAGCTTCTCTCCATTGGCTCCCTGTCAAATCCAGAATAGAATTCAAAATCTGACTTCTAACCTACAAAGCTCTCAACAACCTAGCTCCATCTTATATTACAGATCTTATTGTTCCATATTTTGCTAACAGAGCACTTCACTCTCAAACTGCAGGTTTACTTGTGGTTCTTAGAGTTTCCAAAAACAGAATGGGAGGAAGATCTTTCAGTTCTCAGGCTCCTCTCTTGTGGAACCAACTTCCAATCTCTGTCCGTGAGGCTGACACATTGTCCAGTTTAAGACTTTCCTTTTTGATAAATCTTCCTATAGTTAGGATTGACTTGGTTTCCTGACCTATTTCTTATCCTATAACCTTTAACATGTGATTTCTGTCATTTTGTCTTTCCTTTTAGAGAAAACCTGATGACCCTCCATCTTGGACCTGCCATTGTGAATGTGTTTCTACTTCCTGTCCTCTCAACCCCAGCCGCTCGTCCTGAGCCTGGTTCTGCTGGAGGTTTCTTCCTGTTAAAAGGGAGTTTTTCCTTTCCACTGTTGCCTTTGTGCTCGCTCAGGATGGGAGACTGTGATGAGGTGAAAACTCAAAGCAGTCTGTTGGCTCCTTAGATAAATAGTGTTATTAACTGACTTTGTATGTATCTATGTTTCTATGAAATGTCCGGTGCCGTGAAACGACTTCTGTTGTGATCTGGCACAACATAAAGAAACTGAACTGAAACGTGGAAGCAAAACTTCTCATTCTGACCGACTGACGTACATCGTGGAGAGGGAAGGCAGCCGTGTACGTCCCGTTGCTGAGTAATCGCTTGATTCCCGTCTTCTCTCTGTCTTGCCGACCTTCACTGTAGTACGGACAACGAGCCAGGATGTAGAACACCTCAGAACAAGAACACATTTGATACGTTTTAATTTGATTTTTTCATTTTGACTCACAGCTGCGTGTTGTTCATTAGATTCTTACGATTCTGTTTCTTGTTGATGGTGGAAAGAAAGTCTCTTTGTCGCGGATGAGGAAGAAGTCCACCTTGTTTTTTTCGAAGTGGTAGGTGAAATAATCTGGCTGTGGGTTCATGATGTGGTCCGGCAGGCGGAAAGGATGTGAGATCCAGTTGAGCGGGGCCTCTCGACCGTGAGGGAAGTCGCTCTCTTTGAAGGGAACTTTGATCTTCAAGACGTCGGCGTAGGTGGCGAGGACATCCCACGGAGCATGGATCTTCAAGAAATATGTTTTTTGGTCTTTGGAGTCCTGATTAAAAATATGATGTAAAAAAACCTTTGAAGTCAAGGTTCTGCAGGAAATGATGTACCTCATCATCAAACCACCAGATGGCAGCAGCACGCTGTGGCTGCTTCTCTCACCGCCTTGTCTTCTGTCTCCAGCTCCAGACCTGACTTTTCAAGGTTGGCCTCAAATTCCTTCCTCCGCTCCTGAAACAAACAAAACCACAAACATCTGAGACCCCAGACCTCCAAAGCCTGAGCTGAGAAACTATTTTTAAATTGCCTAAAAGTTCCACAAAATCTAACCAATGCAGATTTTTGAAGATAAGATTTTCTTAGTCTTACAGTAACATCCATCCAACCATCCAACCATCCATCCATCCATCCATTATCTTTACCCGCTTCTTCCATTTTGGGTCACGGGGGTCACCGGTGCCCATGTCCAGCAATCACTGTGTGTGGGGCGGGGACACCCTGGACAGGTCTCCAGTCCATCACAGGGACACACAGAGACAAACGAGACAAACAAGCATTCTCTCTCTCTCACCTCGGGACAATTTAGAGTCACCAACCAGTCTAACATGCATGTTTTTGGTCTGTGGGAGGAAACCGGAGTACCTGGAGAAAACCCACGCAGCACGGAGAGAACATGCAAACTCCACCCAGAAAGGACCATGGACCGGGATTTGAACTGGCAACCTTCTTGCAGAGAGGCAGCAGCGCTACGTTGCGCCACCGTGCTGCTCCTACAGTAATATCATATTTTTTAATTTTTGCTCTTGTTGCTGTAAAATAATTAATATTTGCTGTCACACACGTATTTCTGGAAACCTTTTGTAATCACACCTAAAAAAACAACAAGTTTCAAAGAAGGTTCTTTGTGATTTCTTAAAGAGACAGATTCAGTTTGGGGGCTTTTTATGTCTGAATGTTTCAAAATTAATTTCAGTTTATTGATAATTGATATAGGACTAATTCACAAGAAAAGTTATTTCATGGAACTGTACAAAACGTCTTCATCAATCAAAAACAGGTTTGGATTAAATCTGATTACGGTCAATTTAATCAAATTTTAATACAACACATTTACACACAGGACATTATGAAATACCAAGTAGTAAAATGTTTAGTCAAGGAAGTCAGCTTCTTCTTCTTTTCCCATTTCAGGAGTCTCCACAGTGATTCATCCTACTTCATCTCACTCTGTCCTCACTCCAACTTGTGGAACCAACTTCCAATCTCTGTCCATGAGGCTGACACATTGTCCAGTTTTAAAACTAGGCTGAAGACTTTCCTTTTTGATAAATCCTATAGTTAGGGTCGGCTTGGGTTTCCTGAGCTGTCCCTTAGTTCTGCTGCTATAGGCTTAGACTGCTGGAGGACAAACTGACCACACTTTTCTCTCTGCTGCTGTCTTTACTTACTCTGCTCAACCTGTTTGTATTTGTAATTATTTTTTCTATCCTTAACATGTGTTTTGTCTTTCATGTACACCTGGACCTATATCTGGACCTGGACCTATATCTGGACCTGGACCTATATCTGGACCTGGACCTATACCTGGACCTACCATTCTGTGTTGGTCTGTCTCTCCTTCCTGTCCTCTCAACCAGCCGGTCAAAGCAGATGGTCTCTTGTCCTGATCCTGGTTCTGCTGGAGGTTTCTTCCTGTTAAAGGGAGTTTTTCTTTCCACTGTCTCCACTGTGCTTGCTCAGGATGGGAGACTGCAACGAAGCCAAGATTCATCTTGTCTGCTGGATTCCTTAGATAGAGAACTTTACTAATTTTATGTGAATGTTCCTGTAAAGTCCCTGAGACAACTTGGTTGAGATTTGGCGCTTTATAAATAAACTGGATTGAATTAATCTACCTCCATGTCCTCTTTAACTGCATCCATATATCTCCTCTGTCTTTTTCCTGCAGCTGCATTTCTAACAACCTTCTTACAATATACCCACTGTCCCTCCTCTGGACATGTCCAACCCACTGTCCCTCCTCTGGACATGTCCAGACCATCTCAGTGTGTCCTCTCTAACTTTATCTCCCAGTTGTTCAACCTGTGCTGTACCTCTGATGATCTCATTCCTGATCTTCTCCATCCTTGTCTCTCCTAAGAAGAACTTCAACATCTTCATTTCTGCCACTTTCAGTTCTGTCTCCTGTCTTTTTGTCCATGTCTCTGTCTCCAGACCATACAACAGAGCTGGTCTCACCACTGTCTTGTAAACTTTTCCTTTGACCTTTGCTGACACCCTTTTGTCACAAATCACTCCTGAAACTTTTCTCCATCACTCCATCCTGTCTGGACTCTCTTCTTCTCCTCTTTACCACACTCCCCATGTTCCTGGACAGTGGACCCCAAGTCCTTGAAGTCCTGCACCTTTGTGACCTCTGCTCCTTGTAGCCTCACTGTTCCACCTCCTCCCTCTCATTCACACACATGGACTCTGTCTTACTACGACTGACTTTCATTCCTCTTCTTTCAAGTGCATACCTCCACCTCTCCAAGTTCTCTTCCACCTGTTCCCTGTTCTCACCACAGATCACAATGTCATCTGTAAACATCATAGTCCACGGGGATTCCTGTCTGACCTCCTCTGTTAGTTGGTCTATCACCAGAGCAAACAAGAAGGGGCTCAGAGCTGATCCTTGATGCACTCCCACCTCCAATTTCCTACAGCACATCTCACCACTGTCCTACTGTCCTCATACATGCCCTGTTGTCCTCATACATGCCCTGTTGTCCTCATACATGCCCTGTTGTCCTCATATATGTCCTGCTGTCTTTCAGCAGCTTTCAGTAAGACTCATTCAGCAACAAGGATTCCCACAGTGTTTTTGTAGAAAATGCAACTAACCTGTTTCCTTTCATCTTTATCGTCGACGTAAGATAAGACGAAGTCTATCCTCCGCACTCCGTCCCTGAAGAACACCGTGTCTCTGTTGGGCTGGAGTCTGTCCGTCTGAATCAAAGAACAATTAAACAAGTGAATAAATCAAAGGACAGAGCTTTTAACTTCTTCACTGCACATCAGATCCAAACAAGCAGATATAAATCCAGCAACAAATAAATTCAACTCATTTTGAAAGACTTGAACTATTATAGTCTTTATTAAAAGATTCTTTCCTCCCTACATGTGATACACTAGAGAGTATTTTGACTTTCATACACGCAGTAAAGATTGAAAAGTCTTCGATTAAATGTTTCTCTGAGGAGAACAAACTAAACGACTGAAAAATCCACATCAAACAGGAAATGATGGATTATATTTAATCCCAGCCGCACCATGGAGCACAGTCATGTTTGACAAGTTTAAATAAACTTTTACATTTCAGTTTAAACTGTGACGCACAGATTATCTTAAAACAAATGTTTCTCATATTAAAACTTCATAGCTCCTTTTTTTAACTTTAAATCTGTTCTGAACATGTTTAATACTCACAAGATTTCTGTCAAACACAGTCTTTACTTTCCAATTGGACTTTTATGAACAATGCAGAAGATGCTAATACAAATCAAAATGAAGTAAATTGTGTCTTTTTCTCCGACATTACTGACAAACAACTGACTTCACGGTGCAAGGACAACAGTCTTGTTCTTAATGAACCCAAGGAGATCCTTGTGGACTTCAGGGGGGCCAGGAGTCAGGCCCCCGCCTACGTGAACGGCTGTCTGGCTTCAAGTTCCTGCTGCTCCCATCTCTGAGGATCCCTCACGTAACATTTCAATTCAGGTTAAAAAGCTGCAGCAGCGTCTTCATTTCCTAAAGAGCCTTAAAAACGTCTCACCGAGGCCGGACTTGATCACTTCTCACAAACGTCACCTGAGTGTGGTGCAGCAGCTGCTCTGAGCAGAAGGTGCTCCAGCAGGTGGAGAAACTGCCCAACGCAGCACTTCACTCAGCACAGCCGAGAGCAGGCGAGGAACATCATCAAGAAGGTTTCCAGTGTCCTCGGGAGCCTCGTGTCCGTCACCAACACACTCACAAAGAGCTTCTCTCAGCAGCCTTGAACTTTACTAACTCTTCACACCAGTGCTAACTGGCCAGTAGAGGGCGCTACGCCGCCGCCCCACCACATTACCTTAATAACACACTAAGAAAATTAAATAAAAATTTAATAATACAATGAAAACATTGTGACGTATATGTATATTTTATAGTTAATGATGAGTAAATATCCTGATGCATGCTCAATAATCCAGGTAGAAAAATCTAAAAAAGTTCAATCTGGTCCTCTGGACATTCAAAAAAAACAAAACAAAGCAAATCAACAAAAAAATGTAGAAACGTTTCATCTCTCATCGTCTCTCGGATGAGAGATGAAACGTTTCTACATTTTTTTGTTGATTTGCTTTGTT
>NC_056499.1:1739341-1740170 GCF_014905685.2 Nematolebias whitei
CTCTCAGTCTTTTATTCGCTCTCAGTCTTGTATTTGCTCTCAGTCTTGTATTCACTCTCAGTCTTATTTGCTCTCGCTCTTTCTCCCTCCACAGTTTGTGAATAATGAGAAGGCGGCAGGTGATGACTTACTTCAGAATGTCCAGGCAGTGGCGCTCTCTCAGACGAAGAGCTGACGTGGTTTTCACTGCTCTCTTCTGTAAAATCAAACAGAAAACAGAAGGAGGCAGGAAATCAATTCTGACATCGTTTGTCGTTCAAGGCAATTTTTAAATTCTTTATTTGTTTCAGCCAAAGAAAAAAGGTTATTTAGTTTCCTTTAATTCGCTCATATCCATGTGAAACTAGTATGTGAGACATCGTGACACATTAAATAATAGTTGAAAAGTGAAATGGTCAAAAGTTTTTATAGTTTCTTTTTTTTCCTGAAACATTGTCTCAAAATGTTTTAATATATTTTGAACAAAAATCCTCATTTTGAAAGCACTTCAACATATCCAGATTTTACTATAATCAAAACATCTTATTTATTTATTTATTTAACAAATATGGCTGCTACAAATTCTATTTTCAGGAACATCCATCCATCCATCATCTTTCACCCGCTTCTTCCACTTTGGGTCACGGGGGTCGCTGGTGCCCATGTCCAGCAGTCACTGTGTGAGGGGCGGGGGACACCCTGGACATGTCTCCAGTCCATCACAGGGACACATAGAGACAAACAACCATTCACTCTCTGACTCACATCTTCTTTAACTGCTTCTTCTTTCTGGGGGGAGTGTGTGTGTGTGTGTGTGTGTGTGTGTGTGTGTGTGTGTGTGTGTGTGTGG
>NC_056499.1:1740270-1747187 GCF_014905685.2 Nematolebias whitei
TTGTGTTGGTTGTGGTGTGGGTTGTGTTGGTGTTGAAGTAAATTAAGTCATAACGGTTTTTGCTTGGTGTGTGTGTGTGTGTGTGTGTGTGTGTGGGGGGGGGGGGTCACTGGTGCCCGTTATTTGTTTTAATTCAAATAATCAGTTGATAAATCTTCAGGTCAAACGGTTTTGACTTAATTTACTTGTGTTTTATTTCATCTACGTGTTAATGAAAGAAAAGTGTGCAGGTTAAAGAACCTAAACGTTTTCGCTGATGTTCAGATGGAAATCTGTCATCCTCCCCAGAAACGTGCACGCAGGACGGTGCATGTTTGTAGCCGTGACTCTGCTCGCCCATCTGTGTGTGATCAGCTCAAACATCACGGGACAAGAGTCCTTGGACCTGCACGTGAACCCTTCAGCCAATGAGAAGAAGCCACGGCTCCAAAACTCATCGTTTTCTCGTTTTAAGCCACAGACGTAAGAATTAGTTCAGATCAGTCGACTTTGATTCCATCCACACAAAACCTCCGTTTAACAAGGAACTGCCTCTGATTCCTGACAGAACCAGACGGTTGTTATAATGTGAGGGGCGACACGAACACAACTAACACAATGACACACAACATTCCAGCAGAACAGGGAACGGGCCCACGTGGTTCTGATCCGTTCTGCTCGCCTGAGGGAAACAGGCCTTCCTGTGGGGGAGTGTGCATTCAGACATGGTGGAGGGTGGAGCTGCTGTGGACCCACCTCCCTCTGAAAGAAACAGCAGACAAGCCCCAAGTGCTCAGGCTGCTGCAGCGTGACCCCCCCCCCCCCCCCACACACACACACACACACGCACGCACACACACACACACACACACAGCTGAGCTGCAGTCAGAGCGAGTCATGGAAGCTCAAGGTCTTGAGACGACTAGAAACCAGTAGAAGCTGAAGGAGTTTCTCATGAATAAATGGGTCTGATGGGAGCTTCATACAGTTCACAGAGGATCAGCTCATGTCTCTGAATTACCCCCCCCCCCCCACTTGTTTGGCTCTACTCCAAATCCACACAAGCAGCCATGAGAGGCGCTGAGCAACAGGACAAAGGTTCAGCAGTGCGTGGGTTAAATCGACACACTAGAAGAACTTTCAGTTCTTTTTGCTTTTAAACAACAACTGACAGTTTAACCAAACTATGAATCTCTATAAAGTTTATTTCTTCAAAGTGCTGCTCTTCTGATCCACTTTTTTCATTCAACCTTTATTTCTACTCGTTGGTCTCATTGAGCCTCGAGGACTCAGCTGCAACAGAGACTGATTTAACAAAGAACGATGACAACAACGCACAGGCATAAAAAGATAAGATGCAAAAAAAGTAACAAAAACAGCTGGATATTATATAGATATAGATAGATATAGAAAATATAGACTATAGGGTGAATGTATAAAACTAAAACAGGAACATGTCTGCATTGGTCCCTGCCAGGAGTCCAACAGATGTTTGAAGCCACTTAGAGAGGTCAAAGGTCGAGAGCTTCAGGTCTTTTTACAAGATGTTCCAGGAAACAGGAGCAGGTCTTTAGTCTGTTTCAGTCCTCACTGAGGGACACGTTTGACGTTTGAACCTCCTCTGCTCCGTCTGTTTGTTTTCTGAACCCGTCCAGAGGATCTGACGTAACTCTGCTTCTATTTGCACACACAGATTTGATCTCGTGTGAGCGTGTCTCCGTCAGAGCGCCGCCTGTTTGAAAAGCTTTCCAACAGGTCAAAGTGACACATTCAACACCCCCCCCCCAGAAGGTGACATGACAAAAGGCAGAAGAGACTCAGTGAGAGCAGCAGAAGATGAAGACCAGCTGCCACATGGAAGAAGGATGCTCAGCTCACATTCTCAGGAGACAGAAGAAACGCAGGCTCTGATGAACCTGCACACATGATGAACACTGGAGTCTTTGATGAAAAGGCCTTTTCATTTTGAAGCGTTGGACAAAAGATAAATTCAATCGTTACTTTAATAAAACTTAATTCAAACTCAAGAAGACGTAAAGAATAATACTCGTGTGTCCACACAGCTGCATCCTTAACAATGACAAAACGAAAGGCCCATGAACAAAGTGTGTGAAGAAGTCCAGAACCGTCTGTGAAGACCTTCAGACCTTCTCTCTGCCCATGAACCATATGTTTGTGTTAGCACTGGGGGAGAAGGCTGCGCTGCAACACACGACCATCACGACCAGTGCCTTATGCTTTAAATGGGTTCATTTGTATTTATCTTTTACTTCTTTATTTCATTATGATTTCTGTTTCAGTTCGGATTATATTCCTTGGGGTTTATTGCATTTGTTTAATTATTTGTACTTTTGGTGCACCCTTTGTTTGCTGGTTCAAGGTTTTCGTGCTTGCTGATCTCACACCTGCTTCCAGTCTCTAATCACCTGAACCATCACCCACCTCTGCATGACTTCCTGGATCCTTGTCTTTTTTCTTAAAACTCATCACTAATGTTTAAGATGCGCATGTTGTAGTTTTTCTCTTCTCGTGTTATTTCCTGTTTGGTTTCTGAATATTGCTGAATGTTTGTCACCATTTTCATTCTGGCTACTTTCTTCTGCAGGAAGGTTGCTGTGAGATTTATAATGAGAAGGACCTTCATTTTATTATTTTATTGCTTTTGAACTTCCACATTATTTTTATTTATTTCATTATTACTCATGTATTTTTATGTAACACCGATTGTTTCATCCTCCTGTTGCACGGCAGGCTTCAGGCAGATTTACAGTTCTGAGTTTAGTTTTAGACACTTGAAGGTTCAAGCAGCGTGTGCCCTTTTTATTCTTAAGAAGACTAATTGTTCTTTAGTGTTCTGAAGGTGTGTGTGAGTGTGTGTGAGTGTGTGTGTGTGTGTGTGTGGGGGGGGGGGGGTCCAGTTTGTTGGATGCTTCTGTTCAAGCTTGGAAACAGTCGGTTGCATTTCCAGTTAAACACGACATCATCTTCAGCTGATCGCTTCTTTTGTCTCTTCCAGCAAATAACATTTGATCTATTTATCATGTCACATCAGGCACATGTTAAAAAATAATAACTTTAAAAATCTTCCCACATATTTAAACAGCTGACTGAATTATTGGCCTATCTCCAGCCCTGCTGATAATCTTTGTCCGTCTCTGCTTTATGCTGCTTTACCTCATCCAAGAGGTGCATTCAAGACCCGACAAAGGAAGAGAAGCTGGTATCAAGATCAAACTGCCCCCCCCCCCCCCCCCCAAAATAATTAAACGTATCACTGGCAAATCTCCAGTGTTTTCTCATTGGAGAGGATTACTCATGCTAATGTAAAAATTACCAAAGAGACGTACTGATGATGATGATGATGATAATAAAAGTTGTGGTTGTGACTCTTCTAATTCATTCAGCAACAAATAATCATCGAAGGCTCCAGATGCAGATTCACATCTGTGCAGTTTGGTTTTGCAGCTCAGTGTACGAGTCCGGAGACTGATCCACCGATTGAGTCATCGAAACAACTGTGAGCGACAGCAGCACTGCTTAATGCAGTCACACACACACACACACACACACACACACACACACACACACACACACGTGCATATTTTCAGCTCCAGAAACATTCATGTTGGTTGTCGTGTGTGTGCTGGCAGACAGAAGAGCACAAATAATCTGTTTCAGGTACAATTACCTCCATTAAAAAGACAAATAAAGATTGTGTCACATGCTTCAGGGTTGAAATGACTTTAGAAATGTTGATGCATTTTTTTAAGGTTTTAGTTGTATCAACTTCCTGTTTTATTTTTTAAACCTTCTGACCTTGTGTGCTTTTATTAATTCTACTTCCTGTTTGGCTCCACACTTGTTGACTGATTGCTCCTCGTCTGCGTTGCAGTTTTTCATCAAGCCTCCCAGCACGTTACTGTTTCGGTTCTTGCAGAACTTCCTGTTTCTTGTCTGATTTTTAAGCTTCAAGCACTTTGGTAGAAATATTCAAACTACATTTCATTTGTAAAGAGGAAGAGCAGCTGGCCAGAGTCTGCAGCTGCTTCAGGACCAGAAGCTGAAAATGTCCGATCACTGCAGGCATCTTGTTTCTTTTCCTGCTGTGCGTCAGCGTCTAGTGACATGAGTCGTCCTGCAGGAAGTGCTCGTATCGATAAAAAGTGCTCTCGTGATGTCACAGTGTGCACGAGTCAGGGTGACAGACCATCCACGGCCGACTGAGCACATCAACTAAAGGAACCTGCAACAAGTTTGATCTGTGCATGAAGTTTATCATTTTAAATTATTAGTCCAGTTTTAATTCCTGATATACATTGAATTACTTACTTGGATTAAATGCCCCCAACAAACAAACAAAAAACAACTAATCAGGTCACTAGTTTTGTTTTCTTGATTTTTTCTAAATCAAATCACTTCTTCTTAATATTGTGAAATTTAAACAGAAATCTGTTTTTACTCATTTGAATCACTTTTACGTCACTTTATAATGTCGCTGTTTTTGTTTCATATTTTTACATCATTTCTTCCATTTACTTTTCATTTGATATATTCTTTGTCTTCACTCTTTGTTAAACCAGGTCTCTGTTGTAAACGAGTCCTCGAGGCTCAGTGACACTGACCTGTAGAAATAAAGGTTGGACTGAATTGAAAAGCACCAAATATAATGTTTGTCACTGATAAACTGAGATGAGCAGATTGTTTGCATGTAATAAATGTAAATGATCGTATTCTTAGTGTTACGTGAGCGTGTTGTTCTGCAGCCTCGCTGCAGCACGTTGTTGCATGATGCAACTCATCAGAGCTGACGCAGCAGCCATGAATACAGAGCACGTTCAAGGAGCAGGCGCACGAGCACAGCTGACTTATGGAAGCTGGCACGGAGCAGACGAGCATGCAGACACTTGGGTCTCATCATCAGAACAAAATGACAACAGCAAAGCGTTTAACAAAGTGAGGCGAGTCGAGCAGGATGCGAGAGCTTAATGACAACGTGGACGGGACGAGGAGCCTCGGATCTGCTCCTACCTGAGTGCAGGCTCCTGAATGCAGTCAGCACAGCAGCACCATCTTTAAAGGACAAACACACGGTGGTTAGGAGCCGGCACCAGACTGGAGTTTTGAATTAAAACACACAGGTCACAAACCAATACATGGAAATGACAACAATATAAAACTAGAGAAGAGCAGCACATTAAAGCTTGATTGTTGCTGCAGATCTTCTGCTCGTGACCTGTGGTGTCTGTTTAATTCAACTCAACACATTTTATTTCTCAGGGACTCGACGTGGAGAACTCCAGCACTTTGTTGCTTTTCACAGCGTTGTGCTGCACGGCCCGACTTCACCCAAACCAACAGCACTATTTTTGTCCTCACGCTTTCAGGAGTTGTTTGAGTTCGCCCCTCGACAAACAGCAGCAGGTTGTAACAGTATGAGTCTGTCCTCTTCAACATGTCACTGATCGCTCTACAAATTCACTCCAGGCAAGTTTGATCAGCTGAGCCAGAAACACGCAGCTCGACTGAATATAGACACAAAGTGCCATGAATGCAACATTAATGAGCAGCTGCTGTTGCACGACACGGACTGCACACTTCTTTACACGATCCACAACAAGGCCGTCCTGAAGCTGAGACGATCCATGTCAACGTGTGAGAAACATGAACTTGTCTAACCAAACAGTAAGCCCTGAGGATGCTGCATGTGCATCATGTTACGGTGGTGAAGCCACATCCTGACAAGCTTCTGACAAGCCGTTGTATCTCTCACTCCACGTTTCCTGTTATACCAGCCTGCAACGTTCTCCACAACTCAACCGTATTTAAAAAGTCCTAAGGTTTAAAAAAGTAAACCAGATGGACAAATGGTTGCAATGACACAAGTTCAGACTGTGAACAACATTAATAACGTGGCACGTTGAGCTCAGGTCGGTGGTGTCGTTCTTCTCTTATCATCAGGACATCATTGAGCTGGACCACTTCACTAACGGACAATTGGTTTTGTGACAGAGCCCAAAGACAAGAAGCAGAACCTGGATGAACTCAAACAACCTCAACTTTACGCAATAACAAGAACTGAGAGAAGATGTTTAACAAAACACTTCCCAGGCCTGAAATGGTTTCTTCCCATCGGTGTGCAATGTGTGAAAGGAGGGAGGCAGCCTGAAGAGATGAAGTCAACTGGCCACTGTTACGCCCCTGAGCTGCCCAGTGACAGTGACACAGCTGTACTGGTGAGTGTGACCACTGTCAAACACTCCACATCTACACTTTACTCCTCTGGCTCATTCAGCAGCAAACCACAAGGGGAACAGCCTCACCGTAAACTGGTCCCAGTACAAGTTGTAAGTCCTGCTTCCCTCCACATAAAAAAAGGATTTTGTCTTTATTTAAAAAAATACAAATAAAAAAAAAGACCGCAGTTTTGTTCCAGGTTTGACATTTGTTGATTTGTGTAAGATGCAACAGTTCAAAAAGACTGGGCACAATCCATTAATCTTAAAACGTATATGTTGATGATCTAAGTGTTTTTATAAAAGTTCACATGTTCACAGCAGCTGGCTTCACTGATCAATTCTGAACGACCGGAGGACGTGAAGACACGACCACTGTTCCACCGTACGTGAACGGTGCTGAAGTCTGACAGAAGATCTGAGGGACGTAACAAAACCAGAAGAAACGAGGAAGGCCACAGGAAGTTGAAGAACAGCTGATTACAAACAAAAACAGCTGGCAGGAAGTCGACAGACCCTACAAAATAAAAGAAAAAGAAAGGAACAAATTTGATCTATTTGAAACAAAACATTAATCAAAAACCAAACAAAGTCAAGTTATAGTTACTTTTACCATTACAAACTCATATTTCACTGGTCATCATTAACTGGTCATCAGTAACTGGTCATCATTAACTGGTCATCATTAACTGGTCATCATTAACT
>NC_056499.1:1747197-1752303 GCF_014905685.2 Nematolebias whitei
AACTGGTCATCATTAACTGGTCATGATTAACCGGTCATTAAAAGGTCATCATTAACTAGGCTGATGGTCCTTCTTGAGCATGTGATCAGCTGGTTTTGGTTGTCAGCAGCAAACTGGTTGATCCACTCTGAGAAGGTGCTATTTAAGAGACTGAGCTGAAAACAGCACCTCAGACTGAGGAAGTCCTCAGGATGAGAGACGAAACGTTTCTACATTTTTTTGTTGTTTTGTTTTTTGAATGTCCAGAGGACCAGATTGAACTTTTTTATATGTCCAGGGTGTACCCCGCCCCTCGCACAGCGACTGCTGGACATGGGAACCGGTGACCCCCGTGATACAAAATGGATGAAGCGGGTAAAAGATAATGGATGGACTGTTGTCATCATTCTGTGTTAAACCAGGTCTCTCTTGTAAATGAGTCCCTGAGGCTCAATGGGACCAACGTGCAGAAATAAATGTTGAATGAATGAAAATTTTAAACACAATAGTAAGTATTGTTTATTTATAGGTCTGCTGAGAGAAAACAGTTTTGGTGGAAAAGTTTCTCAGAAAAAGCTAAAATAAGGTCACATGACGGCAGCACGATGGCTCAGTAGTTAGCACTGTTGCCTCAGAGCAAGAAGGTCCTGGGTTCAATCCCCAGTGGTACCTGGGGTATTTTGTGAGAAATGTGCATGTTCTCTCCGTGCTGCATGGGTTTTCTCCGGTTTCCTCCCACAGACCAAAAACATGCATGTTCGGCTGTCTTCAGGCCTCCCTTGCAAAACAGATGTGTGATGTCAGTGGGGTTTGTCTGGTTAAATAAAGGTTCATAAATAAAAACATAAAGTAGATGATTTATTTTCTGCAAGAATATCTTTTTATTTCTGCACCCAGATCAGAAAACATTCGTTACAGCAACAAATGTTTTTCCTTCAGGTTTATTTGTCCCTACAAAATAAAGTGCATCCAAAGCAAAATCGATGGGGGGGGGGGGGGGAGGGCTGGAATCTCATTTAAACTAAGACCAGAACAAATCAGAATGTGGAGCTTGTCCTGAGGCCTGGCTGTTTGACCGTGCAGTTTCTCATCGTTGCTTCTTAACTGTATCGAGCCTCCATCAAATGGGTAATGCAATCACAAAGGCTGTTTCCATGGCAACCCTTTTCTTTGGTTCACCTCTGACAGGAAGATGGCGTCAGCGGCTATAAACACAAAATGGGATCATCTCAAAAGAACCCCCCCCCCCCCCCCCCAAAAAAAAAAGAAGATGATCAATATCCATTAGTATCATTAAAAACAGCAATAAAATAGATTCATGGCCAGACGGTGCCGTACTGATGCAGGAAATCTGGCATGTCCAGCTAGGATGGCTCCACTACCACCATATTAATGTTTATGTCCATGTGGTGTTCACTCTGTTGGTTGGTTGGTCACGACCGCTGATGAACGAGTGTTTGCACAGCTGTGAACAAGGTAATAGACTCCAGCACATAAAGGTGAAGACAGACTCCTTCCTCTCCTCTGTTTCCTCTGACACGTGTTTGTCCTGAGAAGAGCACAGGCTGTGCACGGCAGCAGGAAGTTACTGCACCTCAGCTCATTTACAATCAAGACAAGTGCGTCTTCAACATCAAATCACTAATTACCCAAAAACAACATGGAATTTTAATGTTTGAACGGAGCATTGTTTTATTTTATTTTTTATTTATTGGGGTTAGGGCTGCAGATTTAAGCACACATTGTATTAGGAAGTGCATCTGGCATTAAAACGATCAAATCTGTCATGCTGGTTTCCTTAACAGCAGAATAGAGCAGCCAGAAGAACATCAGGATTTAATCTCAGATAATCCATCACTTTGAAAAACAACATGTGGAGAGAAGAACCTTTTCTATGCAGCTCAATACTGAACAAGTTATTCAATTAACTCAGTTTGACAAGAAAGGCAGAGAAAATTAGATTAAAAGCACCTTGATGTACTTTTGATTGATTTTTAATTCATTCATTCATCCAACCTTTATTTCTACAGGTTAGTCTCATTGAGCCTCAAGGACTCACTTACAAGAGAGACCTGATTTAACAAAGAACACAGAGGAGGTTCAGACAACAGTGGACAATCATATAAAACATATAAAATGAAAAGTTAATGGAAGAAATGAAATAAAACAAACAAAAACAGCAACATTATAAAGAAATATTAACAACAGGAACATCTGCAGGAACTGAACAGATGTTTGAAGTCACTTAGAGAGGTCAAAGGTCGAGAGCTTCAGGTCTTTTTACAAGATATTCCAGGAAACAGGAGCGGAGTAGGAGAAGGTCCTTTTGTCTAGTTCAGTCCTCACTGAGGGAACACTGCAGGTAATGATGTCCTGAGAGCGCACGCTGTAGCTGCACTCACACAGAGACATGTAGGAGGAGATGTATGAAGGCAGCAGACCAGGAAGAGATTTAAAGATGAAAATGTACAGTGGGAGAGTCTGTGTGAAGTTAATGGTGACCAGTTAACCAGTGGATACTGGGAGCAGTGGTGGGTACGGTAGTTACAGCCAGTTATGAATCTTAGTGCACCATGATAGACAGCATCCAACATCTGCAGCATCCAACATCTGCAGCAACCAACATCTGCAGCCTCCAACATCTGCAGCATCCAACATCTGCAGCATCCAACATCTGCAGCCTCCAACATCTGCAGCATCCAACATCTGCAGGGTTCTTGTAGGAGCGTTCATGTAAATAATGTCACCGTGATCAATGGAGGGAAGGAAAGTCACAGATACAAGGTGTTCCTCAGGGTTCAGAGTTAGACAGGATCTGTTTCTGAAAAAGAAACCCAGTTTAACTTTCAGTTTCTTTACCAAGTTTTCCACATGGAGCTTAAAAGAGAGATGTGAGTCGACCAAGATACCCAGATATTTATAGGAATCTACAAACTCAATGGAGACACCATTTGAGGATGAGATCAGAGGAAGAACTGCTGGGACCAACTTCCTGTTTGAAAAAAGCATCCCTTTGGTTTTATCAGAGTTTAGCACCAGTTTGAGACGGAACAAATCTGACTGGATGATGTTGAATTCAAACTGTAGAAGGTGTAAAACCTCAACAACTGTTTTAGCTCGACAATAATTATTATTCTTCTAAAAAGAAAAGGTTTTAAATGATGAACTCATTTGATTGACTGAACTTGGGCCCTCAGGTTTCAATCACGTCAGTGTGGAAGTGGCTAAACACACAAATTTAACAAAAAACAAAAGTTAGTTATTTCTTCTTGAAGATGTAAAGTTTAGGTTATTTGGTCTGAATTTGTGATGGTGGGTATTCAGATATTAAAATAACAGTAAGAGAAATAAAAAGTGTAATTTCCTGAATGAAAGCACTTAACTTGCTAATGTTTTAAACCAAGATGTTGCTCCTTCTGTTAGCACCTAACAAATGTGTTGGGGATGACTCTCAGCTACTACTACACCACAGTTTACCTTAATGTCTGTAAATACGACTGCGTTGTAGCAATTTTTCTTTTTGTTAAAGTCCAGATGTGGCAAAAAATCTGTCTGACTCTGAAGGTTACAAGTTTAGATTGAGTTTCAATTAAATCTGCTCACTGTTTCTTGAGATATTTTGCTAACAGACAGACTGGTGAACAAACAGATTGCTTGCCTTTAATGGTGGCAGGAGATAAGAAAAGTTGTGATAGAAAAAATATAAAGTTGTCCAGATAAAACCAAGTTTAAATAGTTTGTATCATCAGAGCATGAATACAACAACTGATCAAAGTAAAGTTTTGATTCATACTTTGTTAATAAAATCTTTACACAGGAATCAATCTAAACACAGCATTTCCACTTGGACACTTTCTATTTAAATGCTAATGAGAAAATAATAAATTACTCTGAATGACGATTACATTTTAAAATGCTACAAGTTTCTTATTGATGATTGGCAACAGATCAAACTGCTGAGTCATGCTAACAGATCAGACTGAGCTGAACTTCTGTGAAACCTGTTTCTGACAAATTGATTCATTATAAAAAGAATCGAGCTCGTGGAATTCTGTCCCCCTTCAAAATAAAAGCAGATTTATGTGCGCAACAATAAAATATGTTCATGTGAGTGCTGCCTGGAAACACCAACGGTTTCATTACACACACGTTGTCTGATTGTTAGTTTCTTTCTGTGTGTGGTTGAACTTTTATTTTTCTGTCCTCAGTACTTCCTCAGTCAGGCACACCTGTTTGCCATCAGTAATCACACACGTGCTGCCACTGTCCACTCACCCCGTCCTATTTAAAGCAGCTCTGCTCGCTGCTGCAGACGTTCACTGCTGCCTCGTCAACTTTTTATTTAGCTACATTTAATAGACAAGTTTTATTTTACTCGAGCTCCTCACATCTGCTGCATCAGGGTCCAGTCCCTTCACGGCCCGTGTTACAGCCCAACAACATCTGAGAGGAGACAATTAGATTCAACCATGTGCTACATTTCTCATCATGTTTTATCTTTAAAATAATGAAAATAATGATTTTTCTTTTACCGTGAAAGGAACAGATGCAGAGACAAGACTATAAATGTCACTACCATTCAACTGTTTAGATCAAGAACTTCAACAGTTTTCATAAGACTAAATCATAAACCATTTAAAGCTCTTGAATTTCCTGAAGGAATGTGAATCATCATCTTTCAAGCTAGACTTTGAGATTATTGTCAACTCCGTTCAGTTTATTTGCATAATTTTACAACAAAAATCTCAAGGCACAACACAAAGATACAAGTCTGAATCATGAACTTCAGTCCGTTCAGTCAAATTAGATGTTACTGTCAGATTCAGTGCGCTGCATTCCAGCAGGCCCTCGTTCATCGCGGCTGTTAGGGAACACCCCCCCCCCCCCACACACACACACACACACACACACATACACACACACCCCACGAGCGCGTGGGCGATAAGTGAAAAACCGCCACGAAGGCATAGTAGTTCAAGTAAACTTTAGTGTCATTACCATCTCATGTAGTACATGAGATGGAACGAAATGTAGTAGTAGTAGTAGTAGTAGCAGTAGTAGTAGTAGTAGTAGCAGTAGTAGTAGTAGCAGTAGTAGTAGCAGTAGCAGTAGTAGTAGTAGTAGTAG
>NC_056499.1:1752403-1758219 GCF_014905685.2 Nematolebias whitei
AGCAGTAGTAGTAGTAGTAGTAGTAGTAGTAGTAGTAGTAGTAGTAGTAGCAGTAGTAGTAGCAGTAGCAGTAGTAGTAGCAGTAGCAGTAGTAGTAGTAGTAGCAGTAGTAGTAGTAGTAGCAGTAGTAGTAGTAGTAGCAGTAGTAGTAGTAGTAGTAGTGGGGCAGCACGGTGGCACAACTGGTACAGCTGCTGCCTCTCAGCGAGCAGGTCCCTGGTTCAAACCCCGGTCCAGGGGCCTTTCTGGGTGGAGTTAGCATGTTCTCTCCGTGCATGCGTGGGTTTTCTCCGGGTGCTCCAGTTTCCTCCCATAGACCAAAAACATGCACGTTAGGCTGATGGTAACTCTAAATTGTCCCTAGGTGTGAGTGAGAGACTGAATGTTTGTTTGTCTCATTTGTCTCTATGTGTCCCTGTGATGGACTGGAGACCTGTCCAGGGTGTCCCCCGCCCCTCGCACAGTGATTGCTGGACATGGGCACCAGCGACCCCCGTGACCCAAAATGGAATAAGCGGGTAAAGATAATGGATGGATGGATGGATGGATGGTGGTAGTAGTAGTAGTTCTAAACTCTTAAGTTTACTAATTTTAACAACATACTTCTATGTAGTTACTAAAAGGGCTCTGCAGAACAAGAGCGGCTCGGTTCTGTCCGACCCGATAGATGAATCAGGTCACGGTGCAGCCTGACAGAAGCCCACTGCCCCATACAGCTTGATGTGCACGTGCTGCCGCTCCAGGATTTAGTCCACCACCTCGGGCCTGATCCAGACCAGCGCCGTGCGACCAGAACCAGGCTGAACTCTGCAGCCGTCTGTTCCGTTCCGGGTCACACAGAGTCCAGATCAGCTGCAGCCCAGCTTCTCAGCAGTGACAATAAAGGAGGAGTTCAGCTTCAGGATTATTTGAGACCCTCGTGCCGGTCCTGTGAACTGATCCTGACAGAACTTGCAAGATTTTTTTTTGTCTCCAAACCCTATGTGTCATTTTCACCACTGTCTGCCCAAACTGGTCTGAGTCTTCGAGGATCAATAAGACTCATCTGTTTCAATAAAGGTCGAATGAAAACGTCTGACTCTGCTGCAAAACTTTCCCTCCATTTGTAGAAAGCAGCGGTTGGAAGCAGTGTTGACTTCTGGGAAGTGAACTAATGGTTTCTGGGTAACGTAGTCGTTTAGACTGGTATCACAGTGTGGACTTATTTAGAGAAAACTACAAAATGGCGGCATTTTTTTTGTTTGTTTGAAAATATTATGTAGAGTAGTGTAGGTTCACAAACCTCGATAGAGCGAGTCCAAGAAAGTTGAACCGCAAAGTAGCGAGGGACTACTGTACTACAAGGTTCTGTCTGCAAACTGCATTGATTTTTCTATCGACATGATCAAATGTTTGAAACCCCGTAATGAAATCAAGGAGGACAACTTCAGTTCCTGTTGCAAGATGTTCCAGGTGCAGGAGCTGAGCAGGAAAAGGTCTTGTTGCCCAGTTCAGTCCGCACTGATAGAACACTGCAGGTAATGATGGACTGAGAGCGCACGCTGTAACTGCACTGACGGTGTGACGTGGGAGGAGATATAAGAAAGAAGCAGACCAAGGAGGGATTTATAGATGAAGATGAACCAGTGTGAGAGACTACATGTAGATAATGATGACCAACTGACCAAGGAGTACAGGGTGCAGTGATGGGTACGGTAGTTACAACAGGTTATGAATCAGTGCACCATGATAGACAGAATCCAACATCTGCAAGCAGCTGGAAGGAGCATTCATGTAAATAATGTCACCATAGTCAATGGCCGGTAGGAAGGTAGAGGTTACAAGGTGTTTTCTGGCATTCAGAGTTAAACAAGATCAATTTCTGAAAATGAAACCCAGTTTTAATTTCAGTTTCTTTATCAAGTTTTCAACATGTGCTTTAAAAGAGAGATGTGCATCGACTCAAATTCCCAAATATTTATAGGAATCAACAAATTCAATATGAACACCATGCATGGATGAGATAGAAGGAAGAGTTGCTGGGACCGACTTCCTGTTAGAAAACAACATCCCTTTGGTTTTGTCAGCGTTTAGCACCAGTTTGAGGTGGAATAAGTCTGACTGGATGATGTCAGATGCAGACTGTAGAAGCTGGAAAACCTTGGCAACTGTGTTAGCTCGACAATAAACAACAGTGTCATCGGCATAGAGATGCAACGATGTGTCAGGAATGTTTTGACCTACGTTATTTATGTAAATTGTAAAAAGAGTGGGACCTAAAACTGAGCCTTGTGGCACACCACTGGTGACCATTAGGTGAGGATGAAGTACCATTGTGTTGAACACATTGCCTCCGACTTGAGAGATAGTTTGAGAACCAGCCAACAGTGAGATCTGAGAAGTCAATATCTGAGATCTTGTGTCAGAAGATGTGATGATCTACGGTATCAAAGGTTTGGACAGGTGTAAGTAAAGTGCAGCTCAGTAATCCTTAGTGTCCAAAGCTTCAACAACATCATTAAAAACCTTTAGCGAAGCGATCATTGTGCTGTGTTGTTTCCTGAAGCCAGACTGGAGAAAAGATAAAATATTAAGAGTCCAAATACTTCTTGATTTGAGTATTTATCAGTTTTTATAAAACCTGAGCTAAAATACAGAGTTTGGAGATTGGTGGATAAATGTTCAGTATAGTGGGGTCTCCTTCCTTCAATAATGGCAGCACAACAGCTGTTTTCCAAACATCTGGGACAGTATTATTATAAAATGTAAGACACCGGTTCTGCTATAATTTGTGCAGCTAGACTTCAGAAGTCAGGAGGAGGTCATCAGGGCTGCAGGTTTTCTAGTGTCCAGATCTTTGAACAGTTTGGTAACCTCACTGACAGAACGGTGACAAACAGAACGTATGGTTTACAGATGTTTGACTTGTTGCTGGAGGTGGTTTACCTTTAGAAACTGGATTAAACAAGGAACTGGAGACAACAAAAGGTTTGTTGAAACAATTTATCATCTCATGCTTCTCTGACACAGGAGCAGAGTCGACAAATAATTGTGGTGGTAGGTCACATGAGTGAGAGCTGCCATCAAGAGATTTAATAGTTTTCCGGATCGTTTAGATTGTTGGTGGTCTGAGATAGAAGTTTTGTTTTGCAGCTTTAATGGAAGATGTACAAACATTCTGTAACTGACACAAGTGTAACCAGTGGGTGTCTGAACCAGTCTGTCTTGCTGTTGCCCAAAGCTGGTCCCTCCTGTACAAGAGGTCGACTAACTCAGAAGTAAACCAGAGGCTGTCCCGAGCCTGTCCTCTGGGCTGGTGAAGTGGAGCGTGTTTTTTTACTAAATGAATGAAACTAGTATGAAAACAGTCCCAAGAAAGATTCACATCATCATTTAATGATATGATGCCGGTCAACGTGGAACAGATCCCAAAGAAAGGCTTGTTTAAAACTTACCTTCATTGTGATCCTCTCTTCCTGAGCAAGTGTGAGGCGACAGTGGGAAGGTATGACTCCGTTTCAACAGGAAGAGAAACCGCTCGTAAAAACCGTGCAGCTGTGTGGAGCAAACGTTGACAACAACGTTGTGTTGGCTCTAAATCTGTCCAACTCTGACGTATAGACGTTGTTGTGTCCGCTAAGCGTGGCTAGCTGTAGCGTTCTGCTCATATAAGCACAGCAAGCTGGTCTCTGCAGTTCTGCAGAACACAGAACCAGGATCAGATCCCACAGCAGGCCAGATCAGCACGTCTGCAGAGAAGCTCCAGAAAGTTTTCTGCCATCACTGTACCAGGTGATTAAAGTAGTGGACGATTAGCTTTTCAGTAAAGTTGGTTTTACTTCCAGTCCGAGAGGTTCAGGTGAAAATCTTCTCTTGTAGTTGAGAAAAACCTGTTGATTCAATCTACAGAGAAGTTTCCAGTGAAATACAAAGAGGGTCCAAAGGTTGTGACGGACCTTCACAGGTCAAATGTTTGCTGTGACATCAGCTGATCTTCTTGTGCCAGGTCAGATGATACCGCTCGTGTCCAGAACCAGAACTCACCCACAAACACCAGGCGACACTCGCTGGTCCTGAGAGCTCATCACAAACTACGCTCCGGTTAAACTCACCTGTCAATCATTTCATGTTTCACTTGCAACGAGCCAGACTTTAATAACGTGGTCCTGACTTTCTGGAGGTCTCTGAAAAGTTTTCTTAGGACTTTGGTTGCTGTTCATCTTTGAACTCGTGTCCTCCCCGGTCCTTGTGATGTCTTCTTATGAACAAACAAAAGAAGAAGCGTCTGAAACCCAAACCCCCTCTGCAGCAGATGAAGCGTCACATCCTTTGACTCCTGACACAAGCCTGGAAGAAGCATCCTTCAGCTGATCTTCTGGAGCTCACGTTTTCAGCTTAAACAGGAAAACACATTTGGTAGTACGGTGGATTAGTGGTTAGCACTGTTGCCTCACAGCAAGAAGGTCCTGGGTTCAAGCACTGGGTTGGGCCTGGGTTTTTCTGAAGGAGTATGTTCAAGGTCATTGTTCGTTATTGTCATTCGCACCACGTGTGGTAGATGAGGTGGAGCGAAGCTGCGCACCCATGGTCCCAGTTACATCCAAGAATAAAATGTCAAAGAAAACCAGTAATAAGATCCAAGATATGAACAAGAATGCACTGAAACAACTCGCCGAACAGCAGCACGAACATCAGTCCATGCGAGCAGATATGAAAAATCAGCAGCATGGATCATCAGCAGCACATATCAACACTCGAGTGGCATCACAGTGAGCATGAGCAGCCCGAGGGTAGAAGCTGTTCCTCAGTCTAGAGGTTGTCCAACAAGCGCTGCCTGCAGGCCTCTCATCGGTTCGGTCAATGGGGCATTCTTGGTGGAACAAAATAAACTTTGTGGTGTGAAAATATGAATTTTGTGTTTGTCAAGTTCTATTTGTTCATCGAACAAAAGAAACTGAAAAGATTATTGAGACGGCTGATCCGTTTGAAACCAGGGTTTTATTTGTGTCGCCACAACGCTGGTTCATCCCAGTACTGAATGACTGTGGGCCCAGTAAAGCAGCTCCTCAACCATCATCATCATCACCACCACTGTATTTTAGATTAACAGAAACTCTGAAAGAAGGAGACGCTTCAAATGTAGAAAGAAAAAAAAGGTTTCTGGATAAAAACCTGTTCAAGACTCAAATGTTTTTCTAACTGCAGCTTCTTTTCTTCATGATTCACTGATTCACTGATTCACTGATTCACTGATTCACTGATTCACTGATTCACTGCTTCACTGCTTCACTGCTTCACTGATTCACTGCTTCACTGATTCACTGCTTCACCGATTCACTGCTTCACTGCTTCATGATTCACTGCTTCACTGCTTCACTGATTCACTGATTCACTGATTCACTGATTCACTGCTTCACTGCTTCACTGCTTCACCTCCAGCAGCTTCATCATCACAGTCCTCATGACACAAACACCAACTGCTGTGACAAACAGTAAATATAAATTACATCATGCAAATAATAAATCTAGATATTGTTACCTGTAGTCTGGGAGTCGGGCGCGCTCTGCAGCTCGATCAAAGTTTCCTCCTTCTCTCTTCCCGTTATTCGCCTCATCGCGCCTGGAGGTTATTCTGGGGGGGCTGCTGGGGGCGGGGGGGGGGGTTCCCTCCAGCTGGTGAGGGGCTGATCGGATCAATGAATGGAGGATCTGTGGATCATTTTGATGTAAACTGAGCTCTGCTGAGCTGCGGCGCAACTCGAGGAGAACACGAGACATAAAGGGGCGGGGCCAGCGCATATTTCCGTCGGCATAAAAAAAAAAAAAAAAAACGTGAG
>NC_056499.1:1758319-1764582 GCF_014905685.2 Nematolebias whitei
GGGGGGGTGCCCCTCTGCTAGAAAGGATGAGGCGACTGCACCGAGGGATTAACCGGAATGATCAAAGGAAAACACGAGGAAGGCACGAGACGTGCTTGGATCAATGACGCCATCTTGTGGCGGTGCCTGTTTGATGTTTACACGGTGTTTGAGCGCCACCTGCCGTTTAATTAATTAATTGACTTATTATGTGACCAGTGTGGGCAGGGGCGTAACTAAGGGGGGCCCAGAGGAGTCAGTACCTGTCACCCTGCAACTGCTGCTACTGGTCCCCATTGGCCAGTTTGAACTTCTTGAGCTTTTGTTGGTGTGGATTTTTAATTTAATTTAATTTAATTTATTTCTGCAGCTCCAATTCTCAGCAGTCGTCTCAACAAAAAACATTCACATACATAAAAAACAATCAGTAAATGACTTCCCGATGATTTTTCCCGACCCCCATTGACTCCCCTGGCCAGACAGTCTTATATGGATTTTTTGTCTGTTAGCAAAACATCTTACGAAGCATTGGACAATTTAGAAATAATAATTTAAATTTCAACAAAATGGCAGCTGATCAACTTTAGCAAACACAAAATTGATTAGAAATGAGTCAGTTTTATAGATTATTATAGATATTGAGCTAAAAGTTGGTGCTTAAATTGCCCTAACTCGTACTCTGAAGTTATCTGTCCAGGCTGTTGGAGATTAACATTATCAGAAAATCTGAGAATATTCATGTGTATTCTCACTGGGGGGTAACAACCAGTGAGCAGCGAGCAGGGTGGGTGGTCACGTTTGGACAGCCTGATTTTGGGAATCGCAGCTTCTTTTGTGTGCACGGCTTGTTTAGACTGTGCACGTTCTTTAGTTTCTCCCTCCTTCCACAGCATTTTGTACCGTCTTAACAGCTGCCCTCACATTTATGTTTTAATCTGCTGGATTACATGTTTGAAAAGCAGAACATTTCTGAAAAAGTTCAAAACTCCAGTAACGGCTGTGTTCGTCAAATATATCAAATTAACGCAAGGCATTCAGGAAAGTGTCTCATAAAACTACTGAAAGTTCTGGTTGATCCACTCTGAGAAGGTGCTACTGAGCTGAATACAGTGCCTCAGACTGAGGAAGTCTTCTGGATGAGAGACGAAACGTTTCTACATGTTGTTGTTTTGTGAATGTCCAGGACCAGATTGAACTTTTTTAGATGCTGAAAGTCCAGTTTTCACTGAAACGCAGGTGAAGCTCAAGTGTTTGCAGAGATCAAATGAAAATGCAGAGACTCTTTAGTCCACACAAGTGCAGAAGAAATGGTTTTGACCACAAGATGTAACTCTTTCATGTCTGAAGAATTGGTCCATTAAAAAGAGCCGAACATCCTGATGTGAATCATTAACCTCCAAACGAGGACCTCTTTAAAACTCATGTTAAGATGTTGCTGCTGTGCTCCACCACAGAAAATTAGATTTAATGAATCCAACAGTCACGTGATACATTTCCTTTTTCATTATAAACTCAGTGACTGTGTTTGTTTGAAATATTATGATAAATTAAAATGGGTCATTTATTAAAAAGAATGAGCTTCAGACTGAAGACAGAAATATGAGATTCATATTGTCTCTGCTCTTCCTACGTCTCATTTTCCATATTCTCTTTCCGAACAGCTGGATTGACATAAAAACACTTGTTGTACACTAATTGTACTAGTTAGAGTAAGCTGGATTAACGGTCTGTGTGAACCTCCAGATTTGAAATGTCCCACTCAGCAGATTAAACAAACAGCAGCGATGCTCATAACTGATGTAAACCATCTTAATCCCAGCTGCTGCTTTCAGATGATACAGAAGAGTTAGTTTGACTTAATGGAAGCCACAAACACCAACTCCCTGAATAATAAGCCACTAGCAAAAAACAAAGTACAATATCTTAATATTCTTCAGTGCAGAAAAGAAGCACTGGCAAAACACAGCACATCTAAAGATCATGAATTCAAAATCTTCTTCTTTATTGATGAACAGTAAACGTAAAATGACTCATTATGCATAAAAACCCTCCTGCAGATGATGAAGATCCGTGGAGGCTTTATGAAAAACTCCTTTTTATTATTTCATGTTCTCTGAGGTCCAGGCTCCTCGTGGCTCCAAACATTAACAGTAACAACAGGAACCTTGTTCTATACGGAGGGTTTTAAACATGTTTAAAGAGTGCTGATAATCCATCCATATACGTCTGGACATGGACAGGATGGAGAGAATAACTGCAGAAGTAAACGATGACAAGGAGAAACGGATGGTTTGTATAAAATCACCAGATCTAGACGTACGATTTCTGAATGATAGATTGATTTTAACAAAAACATTTTCACTCTCTCTCTGTTTTTGTTGTTTAAAAAAGCATTTAATAATTGAAGTGGATATGCAGTGATGAAAATAAGTATTTAAATATCCTGCCACTTTGCAAGTTGTCCCACATGGAGGGTCTGAAATGTTCATCTGAGCTGCATGTCCACTGTGAGAGACACAATCTAAAAAATTATAATAAATCCAGAAATCACAGTGTATGATTTTATTAAATAATTTATTTGTGTGTTCCTGCTGTAAATAAGGATTTGACCACCTGTGAACATCACTGTTAATATTTGGTGCAGTGTCTTTGTTTGCAGTGACAGAGGTCAAAGGTTTCCTGTAGTTTGTCACCAGGTTCACTGCAGCAGGATTCTGGACTGTTCCTCCACAGATCTTCTGTAGATCATCAGGTTTCTGGGCTGGCACTGAGAAACACGGGGTGTGAGCTCCCTCCAAAGGTTTTCTACAGGGTTTAGGTCTGGAGACTGGCTGGGCCACTCCAGAACCTTGATCTGCTTCTTACGGAGCCTCTCCTTGGTTCTCCTGGCTGTGTGCTTCAGGTCATTGTCATGTTGGAAGATCCAGCCACGACCATCTTCAATGTTCTGAGTGAGTGTGTGGGGCGGACCGGTGTCTTTATGCAGCTAACCACCTCAAACAGCTGCTTCTAATTTAGAACAATACGTGGAGTGGAGGTGGACTAACAGGTCTTTGAGGGCCAGAACTGTTGCTGAGGGCAGCACGGTGGTGCAACTGGTAGAGCTGCTGCCTCTCAGCAAGAAGGTTGCTGGTTCAAATCCCGGTCCGGGGGCTTTCCTGAGAGGAGTCTGCATGTTCTCTCCGTGCATGTGTGGGTTTTCTCCAGGTGCTCCAGTTTCCTCCCACATTGAGCTCAAATTTGATGAACGTCATTCACAAGACACTCTGAGTGGTGCAGGTGTACGACAGGAATTGATTCTCATGCACTTCTCATATCTTGTTCACAAGTGATGGTAGGATGGAGCTGTAACTGGAGCCGTAACTGGATCGACTGGGAATAGACCTCGGGGCTGAACCAGAACTCTCTGGGGGGATTATATATCCTCCTGGGTACCTTGGATCCTACAGTATATGTGTCAACCTCAAGGCCCGGGGGCCAAATGTGGCCCTGGATGACATCTTCTCTGGTTCCCAGGTTATATGTGAAATGGAAAATCTTCAGGCGTGAGCAGCGAAGCGCTGTGAAGGCCTACTGTAATCGCTCTGTTCAGGCCCGAGCTGCAATTTTTTCCGCCAAATGAATTGGTGTTTTGTGCCTTAACATATCCCAAAAGTCACCAAATTTGGCGGACGCATCAGGACTGGTGAAAAATTACGTATTTTAAGGGCGTGGCAAAAATCGCAACAGAAACGGCTCAAGAGCGCCACCTTGAAATTTTCAAAATTCCCTCCGCATTAACCTTAGTTTGTAGAAACATGAAATTTGGTACGCTTGTCCAATTCCCCAAGTTGCACAGAAAACCCTCTGGCACCAACGTTGTACGATAAACAGGAAGGCGGCCATTTTGGAATGTCGTCTCAATTTTCACACCTTTTTGGCGGTTTACAGCCTCCACATTTGAACAAACTCCTCCTAGGGATTTTGCTCAGTCGTTTTCAAACTTGGCCATTTTGGTCAAAAGGCACGGGGGACACAAAGTTATCTAAACGATTCGTTTCGGAGCATGATGAAGGGGCGGGGCCAGACCTCAAAGTTTGACATCTCGCCATGAAAAACGAAATCTTAATAGCTCCTACATGAAAACTGTCTGAGACATCAAACTTTCAGTGATTGATCCACATCTGGTCCCCTGCCAAACTCAATGGTCAAATCATGACATCACTTAAGCCACACCCCCTGACAGCAGGAAGTGTAAAGTTTTACGTTGAACAATCCCTATCTGACCCCTGTCACCTGATCAGCATGAAAGTGTGTCCAGTGACCGAAGACATGTTGGTGTAACTTGCTTTCCAACACTGACAGTTTGAGGTGGAGCATGTGGGCGTTGCGACATGGCGAAGTAAGACGTAACGCCGTCACCATACGTTTGGCTCTAAACGCCACAAATTTGAACCGAGGTTCACCAAAATCCGTTTGCTCGATCATTGTCCACCCCTTGAACAGGAAGCCATGATAATTGCCCAATAGCCTCCGCAGCGCCCTCTAGAATATTTTAAAATCTCAGCCCCAAGACAATTTATAACAGATAATTCTGAAACTCTGTGAACATCTGTATCGTCTCAGGACCTATGAAAATGTCTCTTGGAGCCCTGGTCCAAACTCAACAGGAAGTCTGCCATTTTAGGTCAAAGGGTCATTTTGGGGCGTTTCTAATGGCGAATTTTAACGAGCTCCTCCTAGGGATTTTGAAGGATGGTTAGGAAACTTGGTTAATATGCTCTTAACACATTGGAGAGTAAAAGTTATCAAAAGCTTTTGGTTTCATTTTGTTAAAGGGGCGTGGCCAGGCCTCAAAATTGCGCTTCACTCCATAAATTTACAAACACTATGACTTTCACATTGAAAGACCGAAATGCACCAAACTTAGCATGACTCATCCCTGTTGGATGTCCGACGATCCACTGTGGTCATATTTTGATGTCATCAAAGCCCCGCCCCCTCGGAACAGGAAGTCTATTGTTTTACTTGGAACGCTCCCTCTATGACACCATTGACCTAATCATGATGATCCTGTGTTAGAAGACAGATAAGTTGGTCTGACTTGATTTAATGTGCAAACCGTTTTTGCTGGAGGATGTGGGCGTGGCAGCGTGGCGAATTAAGAAGTGACGCCGTTGCAATACGTTTGGCTCTAAATTGCACAGATTTCTAAATTGCACAGATTTCAACAGAGGTGCACCAAAATCACTATGACTGATCAGTATCCACCCCTTGAACAGGTATCCATGATAGCGCCACCTAGATTATTCCTAGAGTTTTAGCTCAGTGATACATCATCTGATCTAGACCAGATTTGTTGTGCTTCATCAGTGAGCACTTGTAGACACACTGGTGTTGTTGATTCATGACTTGTCTTAAGCCCCGCCCACTCAGAGAAGAAACTGATGGTTATAGGGTGACTCTTCCAGCTTGGCACTGTGTAAGATACAAGACTGAAACCGTGTTCGCCAACTGTTGATTACCACATATGACATGATGAAAAGCCTAAAGGAAGTCCTTTACCTTCGTGACAAAACAGGAAGTGACAAAAACTCCCGTCTGGAAGGTCAGATTTTAACCAAACTTGTAAGGCTTGCAGCCAGACATGCTGACATGGGCGGAAGGCGATTGCAAAGTTTAGGCATATGCGCACCCTGGTGGGCGCGTGCGGGAATGGCAGGAGAGCGTTCGCGATGGCGACTGGGTGGAATCGCCGGAGCTCCCGGGTCGCGGAGCGGCGCTTTGCTGCGCGGGCCTTCAATGCTGCTTGCAGCCTTCATTTTATCTCTTGAATTGTTTTAGTAATCTGTGATTATGATGTCGAAGGCACAACAGAGAACATCAAAAGAAACCAATCAAACTCTTGTTGAGGAACCTGTGACCAAGAAAATATGATGGGTCTCTGATTTGAGTTAATCTAGATTCTGAAATTCATTCAAGCTTTATTTCTACACGTTAGTCCCACTGAGCCTCGAGGACTCATTTACAAGAGACACCTGATTTAATAAGAATGATGACAACAGTGGACACTTTTAAAAGAGGCGTGCAGATCTTTATTTTTTTACAAATTCAAATAAGATGGCACAAAAAGTAACAAAAACAGATTATAAGACGATGAAGAAAAGTAAAAACAGGAACATCTGCAGGAACTTAACAGATGTTTGAAGTCACTTAGAGAGGTCAAAGGTCGAGAGCTTCAGATCTTTTTACAAGATATTCCAGGAAACAGGAGCGGAGTAGGAGAAGGTCCTTTTGTCTAGTTC